>NW_026555335.1:12932787-13454471 GCF_029017545.1 Prosopis cineraria
TTCAATTAAAAATATCTATATATAGGGACAGAAAGAGTATTAGTTTAAAACAATTAATTATTTTATTAGATGTGAGACTAGGTTAAAAATATTTTATATTTTTGACAAAAGAAGTAGAAAAATTGATTTAATAAAACGTGATGATGTTTTGATAGTATTTTTTGAAATTGATTTTAATAATTAAATATGTTTGGATAATTTTTCAGAATCAATTATAAAGATGGAAAGTATAAGAAATGCTCAAATACTTAGAATTAATTCTCAAATGGAGAAAAAAATAACTTATATCAAATGGAGTTTCAAAAGGCAAATAAAATTTGAAAAAGTTGAAGATGTTTAGATAAGATTTTCAAAAACTACTATAACTTAGGACCCAGAATTGATTCTACAAGTGTCTCCAAACAGGCCAAAAAGAACTAGTTTTTATAAAATGATAAACAAGGAATATTGCATATTAATCAATTAATTATTGGCCAAAGAAATCAATTTATTACTTATTTAAAAAATTAGGTAAACTTAGTTTTGAGAGGTCATAGTAATTAACTAATTATCCCAATCGAGCATATGTACCTTGGGAGGATATATATATATATATATATATTTTATCGTGGAAATGATGACACGGATCAATTTGGTGCACATAGGTGAAGTAATATAAATTAAAAGGTCGACATTTTAATATTTTAGGTAGATTCTAAACATGCAGATTCTTGATGGTGATTAGCTTGCTTAAAATTTGGAATGAGCTTATTGATAGTTATATTGATAAATGTTATTGTATATTTCATTTTATTTATCTTGAAGGTGTAGTGGTGAGCGCAGAATCCCAAACCAATGGAGGCATTAGATGTAAAAATAATTTAAAAAAATTAACATATTCTTATTTTCAATAAAAATAATATAACTTTATATACCAAAACATAATAATTTAAATTTAAATTTAATAGTCTTAGAATTTAAAATCTATTAGGTTTAAATGACATATCAAAGAGTTAATTTTAGAATTCAAATATACTTTATTTTAGTCTAGTGGGTTCAAAATTATATTGGGATATGGTAGGTGCAAATTTTCAAAAATTACAATGCATACTTGTGAGATAATTTTAAAATTTAGTAGAAGTATTTGCCTACCCTCAATTATATGTAGATCTGCTAGTGCTTTAAAATTGACCAATTTTTCATGATAGATTGGCAATTAAATGAGTGCATGGTTAAAGTGATTGAATCTTTTACAAGATGTTATTTGCATTTTTTTTTCAAGAATACCAAGAAATAACATTGAAAAATATTTTTTAGAAAGAAAATAAGAAATATACCTAGAAAAAATAATAGGATATGTACACATTTCTCATTTCTTTTCTAGAAAACACGCTTCACCCCGCCAAATATTACACTAGTGTTTGAATAATGTTCTATATATATGTTACTAGTAACAATCATTTTTATTACAAAGGTAGCCAATGTAATGATGTAAGAAAAACAAATTAGATCATATTAGTTAACATCAAGTTTCCACACCCTAAGGGTGGAGCATTGTAGATGGTGGCATCAAAATTTTCTTAGCAAGCTTGATGGGTTATCCGATAATATCCACACAGGTGTTATATAATTCTCTGGAAAAAAAAAAAACATAGTTGATTTTATGACAATCCAATTGCACATAATGAGATCCTTAATGTTTGTGATATGTATGTTTGATAAGTGGGTGATTTTCCAAGTGCTTGTTCTTGATAAGGGAGATTGTGTCAGCCAAGTCACAATAAAAATTGACTCTTGGGCGTTTCTCCTTCCAACAAATAGAAAGACCTTCTTTGATAGTTTGGATTTCAATTGTTATGCTTGAGTGAAATTCAAGGTATTTAGCGAAACCTTTAATCCTATTGTTAGAAAAGGTGTGAGAAATGTAATTAGAAACAATAATGGGATATGTACAACCTTTAATCCAGCAGATTGGAGCAAAAAATTTGTGCTTGGAAATTTCGCTAGCACTGGAGCTCGCTGCCTTATTCACTTCCGGTAACAATCTTCTTACTTAAATAATTTTCAAGCACATCCATACGCTATTTCCCAGATATAAAGCTAATCCCTGTAGGTTTTTTTATAATGGTAATCACTGTAGTTTTATTCGATGGAATATAGTCTTTTAGACAGTGTGCGTAATATGTAGTTATGTACAAATCATTTTTGCTTTTGGTGTTCACATTCAGAGTTTTCCCTTTAATTAAAAAAAAGAAAGAAAGAAAGAAAGAAGGGAACGTTATAATTAGAGATCTCATAAGAACATTAACAACAATTATAGATCTTAAATTATTAAAATATCAATAACAAACTATAATCTTTACTTGCAATAAATTATCTTTCATTGAGTAGCTTGAGATTCACAACAGAGTTTAGTAAATTCTCACATAATGCTATGAAGATTCCCAATGATCTTTTGTTAATTTCCTGAGCCAAAGAGAAAAATTACAAATAATTAACTTGCGATTCACAACTAACTCTCATAAATTCCTTCTAAATATATTTAGTAAATTTTTCAAAGCATTTATCTGTATATTGATAGCAAAAAAAAATCATATGTTATAGGCTTGAGATTTATAAATAATTCTCATAAATTCCCAACTAATGTTATAAAAAATCTCAACTATATTTATTTGATTTTTAAAGTGATTTATCTATATATTAATAATAAAAAATTGAGATTTACAACTGACTATCATAAATCTTCAACTGAAGTTACAAAAAATTTCAAATGTATTTAGTAAATTTTTCAACTAATTATTCATACTTTTTAATTGCAAGTAAGGATTAAGGTTTATTATTTGAATGGGTTTGTAATTATTATTAATATTTTTATGGGGTCTTTAATTGTTATTTAAAAAAAATAGTATGTTGTAACGTGAGAATTACTAAAGATGATCATGTTAGAGCAGTATTTGTGGGTGAGAACCCTGAATTTATAAAATTGACTGGATGTTCAATTAAAAAAAAAAGAAAAAAGGAGGGTGTTAAATATTTATATATTTTTTTAAGCAACGATGATATTGTTCTTACACTTAAAAAAAGGAGTGGTGGAATGGGACCCGCATCTATCAATGGTCTGAAAAATCATCCTTTAGGGTAGACTATAGACTTTAATTCAATTGTTCTACTAATAAAAAATATCATTATATAACTTATATTATAGTTTGAATGTAAGGTAGTAATATCTTTAGTTTTCTGAATATCAAGCAATGGAATGCAAAAAATTACACTATCTCATTTTATTTTTTAAATTCAATTAAATATTATTTTGTTATAGTATAATATAAATTTAATTACAATTTTATATAAATTTATTAGTTTTATATACACACACATGTATTACTTTCATTCGTAGTGAGTGGTGGATTGATATAATTAATTTTCTTTTGACATGACTTTTTTGTTTGTCAAATTTGCTGTTTCTGAATTCTCATGTTGTTAAGGATAATTTGGTCAATTCACCAACAAAACTGATTATCTCAATGGAGAATGACAACTAAGTATCAGCGGACTAATTTATTCCTTCTAAGTCCTAAGCAATTTCAGAATATCAGGCAAGTTTCCTAGTCCTTAAGTGTCATTTTAATATATTGAAAGAAGTCTAAAATACCCTTGATAACTTGGTTAAAATTCCCTAATTTTGTAATTTCATTGTAATAAATTTACTAACTTATTTTTCTAATTTTAACAAGAAACAAATTTAAAAAGTTTAGCTCTCAATTTTAAAACTTTAAACTAATGAATTTATAACTTATTTTTTAAATTTTAAAAAGGAATACAATCATTAATGTTTAAAGTGAAAAGTAACAAAATCATTATTCTAACAATTATAGGGATTTACAAGTTTGGCTCCCAATTTTACAAATTTAAATTGATAAATTTACAATTTATTTTTTAAGAATAACATGGATGTTAATGTTTTAAGTTAGAAAATAATAAAATCATTATTCTAACAACTTCAATGATTTGCAAGTGTGGCTCCCAATTTTATAACTTTTAATTGATACATTTGCAACTTATTTTTCAAAGTTTAAAAAATAACATAAGTGTTAATGTTTAAAATTAAAAAGTTATGAAATTATTATTCTAACAGTTCTAAAAATTTACAAGTTCGTCTGTCAATTTTACAACTTTAAATTAATAAATTTGCAACTTATTTTTTAAGTTTTAATCATATATGTAACTTGAGAGCATTTAAGTCAATTCTTTTATAATCAAATTTGTTAAAAAAAATACATGAGTCTTTGTTTACATTCTGAAGTTGATTAGAATTTAAGTTGAATTAATTAACCAGATTTAATTGTTATTCTCCCTTGTTCCTAACCTGAACTTTAGCTTATCAGCAATTTCATAGGTCTTTAAATCACAATTGTCTCTCCATCCTTTTCAGCAAATCTGCCAAATTTTGAAAGTGGCGAGACAAACAAGAAGTGGGAATAGCCACATATTTCACACCAACAGCGATTGATGAGAAAGGCACCTTGCTTTTGTTTATCATAAAATTGAAATGGCTCCACTGACCCGACATTTGGATTGCATAACTATGCTGCCATCCAATGGCCCAAATAGTGTGCTGCTGAGAGAGTGCTGATCCCTTCTGAAAATTATTGTGCTGTTTCATTAAGCTTGCTTCTAGAATCAGCAACAATGAGCGTTGGGACTTTTTTTTTTTGTTCATTATTGTAAGTTTTAAAATTAAATTTCATATTAAGTCAAAAAGTTTAACATGCAATAAATATATTACAAATGCAAATTACTTTTAATAATTGATTATATCATTAATACACAACCAATTCATGATGGTGGTAAAATAGAAAAAGGGCAAGATTTAGGGTATTTAGCCTAATATAATTAATATATTCTTATCCAATCAAATTAAAACAATTGAATTTTAATGTGTTAATAGTATTAATATTAAGAATTTATTATAAAATAAATAATCTATAAAAAATGCACATGTCTTGATTTAATTAAAAACAAGCATCTTACATATATAATGCTAAATATATAAGTTTTTTTTTTCAAAATGCTAATAAATGTTTCAAACAGGAATACATTGTAATCTCTCATAAATATAAGACTAAGAGAATATCTTTCTAAATGTTTCTTATAAAAAGAATCAGTAAATTTTAAAATTTAATAATAGATTCAATTAGTTGTTGTAACTTGTAAGTAGTATCATGATTTATGAAATATATTTTCTTATGATTTTTCATTAGTTTAAAATATTGATTTGATATATTTATAGAAAAAAGGAAAGATATATGTGGAAAGATAGAAGTAATTTATTGTTTATTAAGAAACTTGTAAAATTATAGCAAGCAAAAAAAATATGAAGGAATTATAGAAAGAAAGAAGAAAAAAAAAACATGCAAAAACATAAGTACAGGCAACAAAGTCAAAATTATTAAATAGGAAAAATCTCATTCAACAATCATAGTAACAATTTAATAACTTAGAAGGGCCAAGAAATTTTAATATATTACCGTAGGATTAGAAGACCAATTGAAAATAATTTTAGACAAAAAATTGCCATAATACTCTTGCTTTCTAATAAAAAAAAATTATAACTTTCCCACGATCGCAATGCCAACACCAACCACCATCACCCCAAGTGCCAACAACCAATTAAATTCTCAAGGTGGTCAAGGAGGGTTAAGCCACAATTATTTTCTGATTATATAGTGCAAAATTTAACATATTTAGTCAACTTAATTTTTCAGTTTTCAAATCATTTGCTTGCTAAAACCTTAATTCAATTTTTTATTTCATGTTCGCTTATTTGTTAAGTTACTAAGTGGTACTTGCCAACTTAATAATAAGTTTCAGTAAAAACTTATTATTCAGTTTTTTTTTTAAATCACTACTAGTGAATTTATTAATAATGTGTAGTTATCACTTCTATTTCTAAACTATTTACTTATTAAGAACTTAAGTTAACTTGTAATATTTCTTAACATTTACTTATCTAATATAAGGAGAACTTGCTAACAATAAGCTTAAGGTTCAATAGGTACAATGTATTTTCATATGATATGAAATGCACTCGTTAAAAACTTAACCAAACTTGTCGTTTCCCTTAAGGTGTATACTTGCGTATTAAACATTGTTAACAATGTTATCTAAGTAAATTGACAAGGTAATTTACTAAATTTACAAATTCATTTAATGTTTTGATTAGTATACTTCAGGGTTATGACTAATTTTTCAGGTTTAATATATTGATTTGATATAGTTTCCAAAAAAGATGAAGGATATATGTGAAAAAGATTGAAGTAATTTGTTGTTTAGTTAGAAACTTGTAAAATTACAGCAAGCATTAAAAAAAAAAGAATGAGAAATTAAAGAAAGAAGAAAACACGCACAATCAAAAGTGCAGGCCTTCTTAATTGTGTCAAACAGAAAAGCTTCATATTATTTAAATGAATGGTGGCGTTATACTAAGGTGTAAACTTGAGTTAGTAAATGGGTTTAAAGGAAAAGTAAATTCACACGTACAATTATTCGTAGCGAGTTAGATGTAGCATTGGGCAATTTTTTGAAATTTTGAAAATTATTTTGCAGAATTACAAAATTATCTGTATAAAATAGTTTTCTTGAAATTTTACATTCCTTTTGAAATATTTGGGGAATTGTTGGATATTATAAAATTTTCATAAGTATTTCAAAAGGAATTATTATAATAATATTGATTACTATAACCCCCTACTTAAATCTATTTATTCAGCCTCATTATTTTTATAATGAATTTTTTAATTGTGATTAAGTTGGTTTTATTGCATGCATTATGAGGTCTGCCTATAAAAGGCAATGCTTATCACATGCTTTTGGAGAGTAAAAGATGATCTTTCTCTCCTTCTCTCTCAGTGTTTCATTAGTGCTGGTATTATTTAAGTTATTTTGGAAACTTTCATTGTTTTGTATCTTTATTCATTTTGTAAGAAGAGTCTGTTTAATTTTAAAAAGTTACCACACGATCAACCTAGTGTGATGAAATAACTTTTAAAAACAATATCTTTAAATATGACTCAAAATATAATTCTACGTAATGGTGCCAACACAAGCAAGAAGGTATTAGAATATGTTTGCAGTATGAATATACGTAAGATGGAGTTGAAACTTGCAATTTGAAATGAAGTTGTTTTAGATATATAAAAGCAACACTCTGGCAAATATTTTGTTAGCTTTTGAAAACAGATGTTCTCATCATTAAAAGATTGTTGGCCTGAAAAGGGAAATGAAAATGTTCGCTCATAAAAAAAGGTAATCAAAGATAAATCTGTTACTTTTTATTGCCAAAAGAACTAGACGTTACCATTTTTTAAATTTTAAGATACAAACATACTGGAATATAGTTTTGGAGGAAAAAGAAAAAAAATCACAATCAAGAACCACCAAAGATAATTAATTATACTGTAGGATCAAATAATTTTGATATTACTCGACGGGACCAAAAGACTTAAATATAACTAAAATTTGTTTTAAAAAGATAAAATTATCCCTAATATATATTTGTTGTGATAAGAGAATTGATTATTATTAAAATAAAAGTGAGATTTGTTTTTTTAGTGGAAACTTATTTGCCATATTACAACAATTCCTCCACCAAATTAATATTTTATAGTTATTAATGAAGGAATTGATTATTATTAGAATAAAATGGGACTTATTTTTTTTCCAAATGGAGACTTATTAATCAAATCACAACACTTGTTTCTTTCTACCACCGGATTAAATTTTTGAAATTGTTAATAAGGGAATTGATTGTTGTTAAAATAAAAATAAATTTTTTTGAACGAAAATTTGTTCACTAAATCACAATATTTGTTCCTTTCTATCACTAAGATAATTTTTTATAATTATTAATTAGGGAATTGATTATTGTTAAAATGAAAACAAAACTTATTTTTTTTTTAAATGGGGAGTTGTTATTGAAAGAGTATATACATACATATAAAGGATAGTTCTATCTTTTTACAGTAAATTTAATTATATGTAAATTCTTTAATTTTATAGAGTAATGTCAAAATTATTTAATCTCGCAACATAATTAATTGCCTTTGATCCTTGATTGTGGTTTTTCTCAACAAAAAAAAAATTGTGATGTTGACTGTTGAGAACATAGGTAAGATATTATTATTATTATTATTATTATTATTATTATTTCTAGATACTTCAACAGGTGAGAATTGAGACTTGAGTCTTTTTGTCAATAGAAAAATAAAAAATCTCATAGTCATTATCAGGGGGTTGACCGCTTGTCCACCTAATAAAATCATAACGTGTGTAAACCCCAAAACAATAATGAAACCACTTTCCTCAGTGCGGGCCCATTTTATTTTTATTTTCTCTTTGATGCCTCACTAAAAATTTAATCATTGATGCATATTTAAACTCCAAATTTCTAATTAAACTGGATCAATCTCTAATCAATTAATTCAAATACCTGATAATAATATGAGCCCATATTTAATAGTGTGTGATAGGTAAAAGGATTTTGTATATTTGATTTAAAAATTAGTAAAATTATCTAAAAAAATTCGAAGTTTAAATGAACTATTTAGAAAGAAAATTAAAAAAACTTGGCTAAACTTTTAAATAAAAAACCTTTAGTCCTTTAATTATATGCAAAGTTTCATTTTGTTCCCATAATTTTATATTTTTAATCATTTAATTTTAACACTATTAATTTCATCACAAAAAATATATACATTAAATTTTTATATACTAAAAAAATATTATCAAATATTGACATATTAAATTTAATTTTTTAAAATAACACTAATTAATATAAAAAATAATATTTTAAAATTAAAGGTGTTAAGGTTATGTGATTAAAAATATACTTTTAAAATTAAATGAGCAAATTAAAATGTTTTTGGTAATTAAACTTATATCAATATTTAATGTAATAAAAGAATCATTGATAAATCTTAAATTGGTCCCAAAAATAATGCTTCATGAATTTCTCCGAGTCGTCAGGAGTGGGCTGACGTATTTAACAGTTAACACCCTCACCTCAACTTTTCACGTCCCTCGCCACTCCACTGATTCTGCAGAATTATTAATTATTGTCTCGTATGACCACATTTGCGGGCCGGAAAATAATTGAAATTATCAATGCTAGTCTTTCTTGTCATTGATAGAGTTAAATTTATTAACATGTACATAATTATATCAATTTTGTTGCTTAATTAGTATAATAATGATGAGTTGAATATTGTATAAATAAAATGATTATTAACATTTCTACATTTTTGTCTTAACCATCGTATTTTTTTTCCTTCTAAAGCTTTGCCGTTACGCATTCAAGGATTCTAATTTACGCCTGCTTATTTCTTTTTGTTTTCTACTCATTGTTCATATAACTCATAATAATTTTAATGAGCTATTATGAGAAGTAATGGAATTTATGTGCATGTTAGCCATTATTAAGTCATTATGGTCATGTCCAAAAAATATGAACTGATGTTATAAATAGATTAAACTGATATTATGTTTGGATACATATATATTTAGATTTAAATTTGGACTTGAGCCAAATTCATTGTTTAGATAATTAAAAATGTATAGTGAGCCAAATCCAAGTTCTCCTTCAATTTTTTGTAATTTAACATCCTTTTAAAACTCTTATTATTTCAAATCCTAACTTAATTTCTTTTGTAATTTAACTCGAATCTATGAAAGCTTGATTGATCGGCCTGCCAATAATAATTAGACTGAATTGCCAAAGTTGATGAAAACAAGCCACCACCGTTGATTGAAAACAGATGACCGACTTTCATTGGGATCAAACCAATGACAGTGACCATGACCAAATAGCTGACTTCCACCAGGATTAGATTGACAAAAACAATCGAGATGAGACAGTCGACATCCATTAAGATTAAACCGACGATAACTGCAATGATAAGGACTAGACTACTAACTTCCATCGGGACCAGAATGATGGTGCCGACGGGGATTGAATGGCTGACTTTTACTAGGATTGAATTGACGATAATGATCGAGAAAGGATGGTCTAGATGGAAGTTGGTCATTTGATCCAAGTGAAAGTCGGCCATCCTATCTCTGTCGTCACCATCAATTCAGTCCCTATGGAAGTGGGTCATCATATCCCAATCATCACCATCAGTCTATTCATGTGGAAGTTAGTCATCTTGTCCCAATCATCACCGTCAATCCTGGTAGAAGTTGGTCGTTCAGTCCTAATGGTCGCTGTTGGTCCAATCCTGGTAGTAGCCATTAGTTCGGTCTCGGTGGTCACCATCGGTCCTGTCCCGATGGAAGTTAACCGTTTGGTCCCCATCATCACATCGGTCCTGTCCTGGTGATAGTCGGCCATCCTGTCTCGGTCATCGCCTATGCTACAGTCCTAATCAACTTTGACTGTTTAATCCCGGTGAAAGTGGGCCATTCGTATTATCGACTTTGACTAATTGTCCAAATTTTTTTTAAATTCAAATATAAAATATAAAATTTTACTTTAGATTCAAACAAAGAATTTTAATATTATAATTTAAAATATTTTATATCATCCAAACAAAGAATTTAAAATCTATAAATTTTAAATGTAAGATTTTAAATATGAAATTTTAAATCTAAATTCTCAACTTAAATCCACCTATCCAAATGCAAACTTAATGAATTTGGAGCAACGACAACAATTAAAATATAAGGGCCAATACTAACATTAAAATACAATAAAACAATATAAATGATCATTTATATTGTTCTTAAATTATACTATCCAATTTCTTGATTTGTTTTGCAAAGAAAATGGGGGAAAATTTGTCCGTGGGAACCGTCTTCGGTATCCCGTTTTGAGGCCTTTTGTAGTTATATGCATTTTTTATAGGAAAAAAGACAACAAAATCTTGTTAAATTATATAAATAATAATTTAATTTTTTAAAATATTATAATTTTATTGAAGTCTTTAGAAATTTTTGTGTCAATAAATTTTAAAGTAAAAAAATTATTTTACTTTTATTGAAAATAACAAGCCATAATTACAATGTTTTTTAAGGAATAATAATTTTTGTTCAATGAATTGCAAGTGTTAAATAAGAAATCACAAATTATCAAGTATGTAATTTCTATTATTTAAAAATAAGTTTTCAAAATAACAAGTTTCAATCACAACTTTTGTTTAAAAAATAATAAATTTTGTTCTGTCAATTATTAGAGTTAAATAAGAAATTATAAATTATTAAGTGTGATTTCTATTATTAAAAATTAAATTTTTAAAATAATAAATCTCAATTATAATTTTTATTCAAAAAATTGTAAAAATTGAATAAAAAATCATAACTTGTCAATAAAGGATAAAATGATCTTTTTAATTTAAAATTTATTGATACAAAAGTTTCTAAAAAATTTAATAAAATTATGACATTTTAAAGGATTAAATTATTATTTATATAATTTAGGAGAGTTTAATACCGTTTTTACTTTTTTATATTAAATACTTCGACGCATATGAATGTTATTTTGCAAGTTTTAGATATCTATTTGGTTCAGCAGCATCATGAATGTGATATTACTTGCTCGTGCTTCCTCAAATATTAATTTATTCAGTTTTTCTCTCTCCATCTCCTTTATCTAATAAGTTGGTTGTCTATTATTTTACAAAATAATACTACCTTCATTTAAAAATATAAGACATTTTTTAAGAAGTTGAATGTTTAAAAATATAAAATATTTTTAGTCTTTTGAAATGTAATTATTGTCTTTTTTTTTAAAGTGTCCCTATTGATAATGACTTTATATTTATATTTATAATAGGGTATTTAATAAGGGTAAATATGAAAAGATAAGGTTAGTTTGAAAGTACGTAACTACTTTATTGGATGTGAGATTTAATTAAAAATGTCTTATATTTTTAAACGGAGGGAGTATTAATATATAATAACGAATTATTATTTTCTCATGTATTGCATGGAGTGAATGAATAGATAAATGATCTAATGAAACATATTTTATATATAAATTTAAATGGTGCCCGATAAAAAAATTACAGACCCCAAAACAAAAAATAATTTAAAAATATATTTATAGTTATAATAGATTTAAAAATAATTTTATAAAATTTACAAACATCTAAGTCTAAAAATACATAAATAATAATGTTTAAAAACATTAATAATAAGTCAATAACCTATATCTATAACTTTGAAAAATATTTTTATTTAGTTTTTAAGTTTTTGATAGAGCACAATAAATATTGTATAACTCATGTAACTGACATTCATTTAGTAGGATAAGGTTTATTATTATTATTTTTATTAATTATTATTATATTCAAATTTCGTTATTTTACATTGTTGGGTTTCATCCTTTATTTTCACACCTTTTTTATTTTATTTTATTTTTACAACTTGATATTAATACTATGTCCTTGGTTTTTTAAAAAAAAATTACAAAGCCACAAAAAATTCATAAAAAATATGACAAATCAAGTCATGTCAGAGTATAAAAAAATCTCAAACCGATTGAGTGGAAAATAAAAAATCCTTATGTCTAGATTATCATATAAAGATTGATGTGCAAGCAAATCAGCACATTATTCACTTCTATAAAAATGTGATCAAACGTGATTATCCACATAGAATTGAAAAACGGGCGAGCTCGATTGTCATTGGCTAGGTCCATAAGGGTTTGAGTCTTTAAGCCTGATTTTTCATATTTCACCTTTTTCTTGAAGCTCAACCCTTATTTGAAAGACTGAGGGTCGAGCCCGCAAGCCCGATTCTAAAAAAATTTTAAAAAATAAAATAAAATTAAGCATTATAAATTAATTAAAATATTTGAAAATTAACAAACAAAATTATCATAATCTTATAGAAATTAAACAACACACATTTAAAAGTCTAATAATAAAATTTAAATCTTAATTAAAAAAATCATTTTTATAAGTACACAGATATAATAATTATAGAAAAATAAAAATATCAAAAAATTTTTACTGTACACTGATATTTATTAAATTATATTAAATTAATTTTAGAACAAATTAAAATTAATACTATAATGCGTGTAAGATCAGGACTTCAAGCGAACAGGTTCTTGGCTTCAAACTTGTGTTCCACTAAGGAAAAAAATTAATAATAATATAATAAGGCTTGAAGGGCCACCCAAACCTGAGCTTTTTTTTTTTTTACAGGATTTATCAAAACTAGGCTCTCAAGCCTTGTTACTTTAAAAAATTCATTTTTAAAGTCCAAACCCTTATTTAAAAAGGCTTCCAAGCCTAACCCTTATTTTTAGCTCTATTATCCAGTCTCTCATAATGAATTCCTTGATTTTCTTAATAATTTTAATGAGGGGATAGTTATTCGAGAATTCATGCTAAATGAGTATAAGAATTTCAAGAGAGTAAAAATAAATGTTAACTTCATGAAACTTGCCATTCCAACATATTTTGATTCCTTCAAGGATATCCAGTAGTTTTATAGCGATAATAGGATGATAGCCAACGTATTTTGGGAAACCTTTACTCCAATTATCTTAATTATCTCAAATGATCAAGTCACCATAATTGTTAACTGAGCTATCATATTGAGTTTTACTCAGCCTGGTTCAGGAAGATTCCGTCTAGCTTCAACTCTGTCACCTTGTAATAACATGTAGTTGAGCTTTAATCAAAGATTTAGGTAGTTTATTATATCCTAGGTAGATGTGAAAGCAATATTGAGGTAAATAAAGTTGTAGGCTTTTATTTCCCTTGTATTGAGGCAAATCATGATGAAGGAGGAAAAAAATAAAAAAAGCCTATTTTAGGGAGGCACCATTTGATTTCAACTCTCTTACCTTGCAATAACATGTGGTTGATCCTTAACCGAAGATTTAGATGATTTTTTATATCTTAGGCGGATGTAAAAGTGATATTGAGGCAAATAACTTTGTAGGCTTTTATTTCCATTGTGTTGAGGCAAATCATGATGGAGGAGATAACTTTGTAGGCTTCTATTTCCCTTGTATTATTGAGGCAAATCATGATGGAGGAGGGGGGGAAAACAAAGAAAGGGGGGGGGGGTGTCATGAGCGGAGAATGCCTTGGTCAAGTCGAGGAACACTTGCACTGGTTCAACGCAAGGACATAAAAAAATATATATATGTCTCTTCTCATTATCCATGACCTGCTTCAAAATCATCAAACCAAGTACTCTTTCTGTCACAAATAATAAAACAATTTTAAAAAAAATTTATCCTCTAAATACAATTTAAGAATAATAATGTTTCATTATTAATACTTTTTTCAATATTATTTTTTAAGTGAAGAAAAAATTGATATAATATTATAGCATAATGATTAAATATATAGAGATATTTTTTTATTTTTTATTTTTTGAAAAAGTGAGTTAGTAGAGCATCATCATTGTATTTTATTAGTATACATAATATTATCTCTTTTTCCCTCATAATGTAGAACAGAGGAAATATATTCTAGCAAGTTCCTTTACACATGCACTGTTTTCTTTACAAGAGAAGAGAAGATTAAAGAAGCCAACCAGTTCCTAAAGAGTAAAACTCTATTACATCATTAAAAGGATGATTATGAGCGTTATCCCTGCTCCGTAAATTATAGCTATGAATACAATTACATACAGGATTCTATTTTAAATATTTCACTTTTCCTTCTTAAAATATGTCCTCGTCATCTCCATTTACATACAACAAGACAATCGACCGTGAATCATGAGAAAGGAGAAACATGAGAATAGAACTTATATGAGTGGATCTCATTGCAATATATATATATATATATATTGCCACTGTGTCTTTAACATTTTCTTTCACATAATAAAAAATCTTGTAGCCATCTTAATATGTGTTGATGACGTTGTAATGGCGACAAGAATTCTCAGTGGCATAACCATAATTTTTATGATTGTTCAAATTCAAATACACAAGTAAAGCTATCGCTGCAAAATCTATACAATCACATGAACCCTCGAATCTTTTTTTTTTTTTGGGAGGTGGGCTTGGCCACAAAAAAATGAACATTATTCTAGCAATAAATTGTATGGGTAAAATAATATTAAAACTTAAAAAGGTCTCAGGTTAGAAAGGGGAAAAAAAAAGTCTCAAGGAAAAAAAAACAATACTAAATATGTATTTGGTTGAAAAGTTTTGAAGGGGAGAGAAAATGTTCCCCTCTCCTTATTTGGTTAAGAAATTTTGAAGAGAAAGAAAGTGAAAATTTTTCCTCTTCTCCCCGTACATTTTTCCCCATCAAATTGGGACTTTTTGGATTGGGGGCCAAATTTCTTAACCAATTTAGCATCATCTATTTTCTCATGTTCCTTGAAACCCATCGGTAAAATAAACTCCCGATCTCCACCCTTACTCATTATGGCCATTTGTGTTTCAATCTTATCCATCCTGCCCTGGTCCCCTGTTTACAGATGAAGATATAGGTCGCCCTATAAGGAAGAGGAAGTTGCCGCCATCACAATCAAAGTCTATGCAATGAAGAGGAAGTCACCAACGGTTGCTATAGACTACAACTTTGAGCTTCAAGTTGTCCATCCTCGAAGTGAATGGAGGATAAGGAGGTCTACATTTTGCTGGTTAGGAACCAGAAGTCATTCATGGAGACTGAGAAACCAGAAATCAGTGGAGAAGTGAAGGAAAGTGAAAGCTTGAAGTCATTCAATGGTATGTTACTTTTGGAATTTTTAATAAACTTCCATGCTTCAGTCAAAGAAATCAACTTTCATGGAAATTTTATGGGAGTTTATTCATTATTTATTTAATCAAATGATTATCCATGATAAAATTTCTTTTTTGGTGTAAATTAATTTATATAACATGGGAGTAAAAATTATAAAAGCTAATATATATATATATATATATATATGGGCATCATAATAAATTAGTTATTATCTCCCTCTGCTCTCCCAACAAAACCAAACAACATAATATATAACAACCCCACCCCCCCCACCAAAAAAAAAAAAAACAAAGAACGAAAAACCCAAACACAACCTAAGAGCACCGTAGAGGCATATGCACCTGGTCCAATACATATCATGAATTTATAGTGGGAAATGGGTTGTTCAACTGTCAATTCGCCTTTCAACATCTCACTATGTTATTGCATATCCATATCCATACAAGTGGTGGACAAAACTCGTCACTTAAGGGATCATATGTAATAATGAAGAATAAATGCTTAATCCTCCGACACAATAATAGTATAATCCTCTCAAATCCTTTGAACTGCTTAAATCCCACATGTGGAAGGACCGTGGGGATTAACACATCAATATTGATCAAATAGCAGGCTTTCAGAAACTCTAGTCTACTCATCACATTACTGAATTCACACAATTACCAATTACACATTCAAATAACTATTCCACACACACACACACACAAAGGACTTTCACATTTACTAATGATTCTTGATGACAGCACAGACTTCAGTAGTTATATCTGGCTAGTAGATATCCTTTACATTCAACTCTTTTTCACATCATTTTCTACGGTAAAAATTTTCTACTGTAAACATCAATCTTATCTTTCGTTTTTAAGATGGCGTGGGGTGGAGTTTGCAGGTAGAGGATGGAGCTCTTAAACTTCAAAATCAAATGTTCCAAGCAAAAGTTGTCGTTTCCATTAGTCAGAATCAAATCAACTTTAAAATAGGCGACTTTGGCAATTTGGCACCTCGCAACAAGGAATATCCAAAAAGCCTTATTGATCCACCTTGACTACATGAAGATTTGAGACCAACAAAATATCAAAGAAAAATCAACCAACATAATCTTAAGAATTCCCACACCTGATGAGGGTAAATATCAAAGAAAAATCAACCAACACAATCTTAAGAATTCCCACACCTCACGAGGGTATTCTCGGATCCAATAACACCTCACAGGGGTCCTGGAAAAGTTCCACTTTCCCTCTGTTCATTCCACTTTTCAATCTGCAACATTTTAGTCCAAATAGAAAGTTAAAATATGGAGAAGAAATTAACATTTAACTTCTTACATACACAATTGAGCATATTTGTGTAGATAACAAGGAGACCACTCAACCATATTCACTATCTCAAAATTATGTAAAGTGAGATAACCATCAAATCAGCACAATACATTATTACGCCCCAAAAAGTAGGAGAGACTTTAAAAAGAAGATCCACGTATCAATTATCAAGCATGAAGACAACATGCATTGATCTTTCAGAACACACAGCGTTTTAAGCAATCCTGCAGTTTCACAACTTAAGCATCCGCTATTCATTCCACTAACAAAAAGTTGTAAGGGTGTATATGCAGAGACAAATAAGGTGTTTGTTTCCACCTCATTCTTTCAGGAACGTGTTACCTCTCAAGTTCTAGATCATTTCTAATAAGAAGAAAACCAGCAAGTGAGGAAAAAGGAGTGAAAGAACTGAAGCAGATAATTATGGAGAAAAAGAAAATTCACAGTTCTGAATAAAGTGACCGGCAGATTACAAGCTATGGAGATGAAGCAATATGATGAATGCCTGGACCAGACAATGGACAAAACACAAGAGAAAGGAAACGATTCTAGAATTTTAAGCCTGCTAAAGGTCTCTCCCATGAACCACTCAAACTCTGCCTATCCCTCACCCTCTCAGCCCCACTTTTATTCCCATTTTTCTCACAAACTTCCTATAGATTTCTTGATTTGCTTCCACACCCACGTCTCTTACACACTGGATATTTCTCAAGGTAGCCCATCCATCATCAATATCATTCTGTCCCACAGCCCAATATTCTCTCAGCTTAGTAAAATAATTCATCATATGTCAATTGCACCTACTTCTTCAGAATGTATTGAAATTCAATTAAAAGAATGTCAGACTCAGACCTCCCAACAAGTGAACTACGGGAGTGTCTCCGTGACCCAGATCTATATCAGCACCATGACCGTAAATATACAAACTTGCATCCGCCAATGTAACAAGCTGAAAAGAGTCGCATAACCTAATTTATTGGCACTCTATGCACCCGACATATATACTCATCAGAAAAAATCTAAGAGAATCAAACCAGGAAATGAATTGTGATAGTTAGACACAATAAGAGATTCTGTTTCTCATTTGGTTGCTTTCATCCAATTTTCAACCATACAAAATGCCTAAATCCTACCTTTCTAGTGTATATTCTCAACTTTGGGTTGGCCCATATCATGTGTTGTTCTTTCTTCATTAGATCATCATCCATCAGTATCCATACTTTTATAGAAAGCAATAAATCTAACTAGCTTGGTATGAATAACTCAGAAGTAATGCTGCCGTCTGAAAAAGACATATTATGCTAACAATTTTTTGCTGGATTATTATTATGTACTAAATATTGCTGTCAGATAATTATGATATTACGCAGAATCATGCATAGCTATGTTGATTACTGACAACAAATTTTGGTAAAATTTTCTGTGGATTCCACAGAGTTTAGATGAGATATTTTTACAAGTGGAGAAATAAATGCTTGGAGACAGATTGTTAAAATAAAGGGATTAAATCCATGATTCTATGCCTATTTCCTACGGTCAGATAATAATTAACTAATCAGCTATTATTATACATCTATAATACCTAACAATAACAACAACATCTCAAAATGGGAACTCGCACGCAATATAATAGACTGCAAAAACGTACACGGAGTTCATTAATTCTGTTGATAATGCATGAATCTTTTAATTTCAAATCGTTTACAAAGTTTACAATGTTGAGGGTTCTATATCATCAACTTTTAGCAATCATCAATGATATCAGTCTTAAATCAGAAATGTGCTATAAAATTTTTATATTTACACAAAAATCCAGTCAGTTCAAGTAAAACCGTCAGCTAAGGGCCACTTACCCATTCACCAGGGCAAAGGGAACGATAAATATTTAGCAAATCTCTCACAATCATTTGTAACTTCACCCTTTGCTGCTACACACCTGTCATGAAACTTTAAAGTTCAAGAACAAAATCTAGAAACAAATTCCTGCTAAGTGAGATAGCCAGTGTTAGACAACCAACCTATGGAATTCAACATAGCGAGTGAAACAATGTCTAGTTGATTGGTTGTAGGAAAACGAAAATCAGCAGGTGCTGTTTTCAGCTCAATCTATAAAAAATAAAAAATAAAAAAGGAGACAAATTATATGAGGAAAAAATTAAGAGGATAGAAAGCTATTGCACCAGTCAGTTCAAAGCTCAAAAACAAAGCAGGATAAATCAGGTTTCAACTGAATGCTAGAGGATGACCTAGTATTAGGATCGCCGGTTTGAAACACAATGAAGACAAAGGCGCCCTGTCAACCAAATAAATGAATGAAGATACTAGAAGCATACCTCAGCTTCTCCTATATTCTCCACATGCAATGATTTGTGTGAATGTCAACAGAAGCTAAAGAAGACTTGATTAGGAGTCTACATAAGATTCAATTATATTATAGCCCAATAGATGAAACCGATATGAAAATGAACCTATTATACTATGAATTTAACTATCAATAAAATAACTTACTAGTTTTCAAAAATCTCCGCAGTAATCCTACAGTCAGAAAAGCACCCCAACTAACATTTGAGCACGTTCCCACCACAGCTTATTAAGGGGAGAATTAACCCGCGGTCAAATGAACCAATAAATCAGAGACGAACATCCATCAAATAAATTCAGGAAAAAAATAATTCAAGATAGAAACAACCATCGAAAGTCATAAGGCAATAGCGGAACGAAGCGCAGTCACGAACAGCGAAATCAAAAAAGAAGGACAAGAACATGAATTTCCATAAGCAAAAGGGGATTAAAATGCTAAACATCCAAATAGATAGCTTTATTTTCATGATATAACAAGAGTTATGAAAAATTAAAAATAACAACAATAATGTCGAAGAAAATAGAAGCTTGCCTCCGCCATGAGAGAGAACAGAGTCAGAGATCAAGAAATGAGAGATGGATGGTCGCCTTTCGGGGAAGGGATGAGAATAATTCTGTGCCGAAAATTAAACAAGCCTCTATTGTAATTTCAAATTCAAACTGTACAATTTGGCCCAAAAAAATTCAAATTGAACAGGCCATGAAATATAAATGACAACTACCCATACTGAGACCCAATTACATCTCGTCACACTTAATTGGGCCTTTAAGCCGAGTTAGCCATAAGAAATTAGGCCCACAACAACTCCTCATGACCTGCCTCTATAACAACTAGGCACTTTTCTTCATGCAGTGCCTGGAAGATGATATGAGATAAGTAATATACACCCTCCATCTTAATTATAAAATATTTTTTTAAAAAAATTATTTTAAAATATAAAACACTTTAAACATATTAAGGTTTCATTAAATATATTAATTTTAATTTTACACTTTCTTTCTCTATAATTAATTTATATTCCTTCTATTTTAATATATTAAATTATGAGTATTTTTAAAAATTAATATTTTTATTTTAGAAAGATAAAGTTGTTAATATATTTAATAAGATTTATTGATATGTGAGATTTTATTTAAAAGTATTTTATAATTTGAAACAGAGAGAGTATTATTTTAACTAATAGGTCAGATCTAATTAAAAAGGTTAATTTTAACAAATAATTTGGTGAAATAAAGTTTGAATTCTTATTAGGAGAGATGTCCATATTTAATACTTACCAAGGTCTCAAATAAGATTGTATTTAATAAGAGGATATCTATGAAAAAATAATAATAATGTTTTTATAATTTATGAACTTACAAATATCTGATCTATCATAAATTTACATTTTAGATTAATATTGTTAATAATATATAAACAATAGCAACTTGGCATCTCTCTAGGCATTTTTTAAAATAAATTTAAAAATATTTTTTTTAGAAAAATGATGGTAAAATCTTAAATTAATTTGATATTGGAAAAGACTTAGACACTTACATTTATATATTTGATATAATTTTATTTCAATTAAATTAAAACATGTGAATTTTAGTATGTTCGCAATATTAATAACAAGAATTTATTATGAAATGAATAATATAAATTATGAACATGTCTTAATTTAATTAAAAAACAAGTATGGTTAAATAGAGTATAAGTTTTTCTTTTAACTTGATATTATAGAATAATTATATATACTTCTTAAGATATTATATTAACTGTAACATTTAATATCGTTAATGATATAAATATAAAAAAAATGGGTACAATCTTAAAATAAATTAATTTAATATTGTATCACTATATTTTAAAACCTCTTCTTGTGACGGGACATATCTAATTATCTGATTAAAATAATAATATTTTTTTCTATTTAAAAATATAAGATATTTTTTGAAGAGTTGAATATTAAAAAAAATATAAGACATTTTTAGTCTTTTGAGGTGTAATTATTATTTTTTTTAAAAAATATTTCTATTAATAATGACTTCATATTTAATATAGGGTGTTTAATAAGGATAAATATAAAAAAATAAAATTATTTTAAAAGTGAGTATTATTTTATTAAAAAGTAAAATTTAATTAAAAAATTATATATTTTTAAACGAAGGAAATATATAATATAAAATTTATATCAAAATTCGAACATACTGACCTCATTCTTTGATAATGACTTGTTCCAGGAAGCAATGATTAATAAGATATTTAGCAGTAATGATACATGGCGAGCATGATGAAGCTGAAGAATCTAGCTACAGCTACTGCCAAGTTAATCAGTGTATGCATTGAAATAAATTCACCGTGGGCCTTAGCTTAGCTTACTAGTTTAGTAGTCATTTATTTTATGCATGACAATTAAAGGCTCGTTTGGTTTTTTCCCATTTCATATTTAAAAAATAAAATTTTATTTTTAAAAATTAAAAATTATTGAAATAAGATATTTTACAAAAAATACACTCTAAAAATATAGTCAAACAATAGTAGACAATGAATCTCTAACTCTTTTAAACTTTTAAAAAGTATAATGTTATTTGATCATAATACTTCAAATTTAATCTTTTATTTTTTTATTTAAAAAATTTAATTCATTAAGAATATAATTTTTATTTCAATAATAATAATTAAATGTTAATTTTTTATCATTATAAATTAAATAATTAATCATATCAATTTTTAACATTAATATATAATAAAAAATATAAATCTTTATCACATTTTGTAAAATTATAAATTAAAAAATATAAATAATTAGAGATTAAATTTTTAACATTATAGATAAAATTTATATTATTTAAAATTTTATCAAATTTTTTAAATATTTTAAATATATTATACAAATTATAAATCATCATAAATTAATATCTTTTTTAATAATTATATATTTAAAAGTATATTTAACTATCACAAATAAAACAACTTTTAATATATCAAACTGATTTTTTAAAAAAATATTTAAATATATATTTTTATTATAATAATTAATTTTTATTGGATGAACTTTAAAAATTAAACACACACTAGGTCAAGCCACGTCACATGATAATCATCACTACTATAGAATCCACTACGACAACTGACAAAATTACAGGACCACACCTACTCCACTCACAAGTTTCCACGGCACACAGGAGTGAACATTTCATTTCTCATCATACTCTTTACAGTCACATCACCACCAACTAGTTATATAGGGATACGGATCATGTGTAGTGCGAACCCGTGCAATCATGCAGTGGATGGGAAGTGGAAAATTTTCACCACAAATTTTTATCTAATGATTAATAAAAAATAAGTATATAAAAAAAAATTTATTTACAAATACACAATTACATTTTATTTAAAATAAAAATTTAAAAAAAAATATATTCTTTTTGTTAAAAAATATAAAGCATTTTGTCAGAAGTTAAATGTTAAAAATTAAAGGCATTTTTAATCTTTCAAGATATAATCATTGTCTTTTTTTAAAAGTATCTCTATTAATAAATGGTTTTATATTTATTGTAAGTATTTAATAGGAATAAACATAAAAGATAAGGTTAGTTTAAAAATAAGTAATTATTTTATTGAGATGAGATTCAATTAAAAATGCCTTAAATTTTTCAATGGTGGAGTAATTTTTTAATAAATCTGTTATTACTAATTTGAACAATACAAATTTTACCTGGATAGTCTAACATAATATTAATTTTTTAATTTTTTATAAGTTAACTAACCAAATTAGTAATTAGTATATTTTTATAAATTTTTATTTTGAATAAAATGTAATTGTGTGTTTGCAAATGAAAGACCTTTTTATACACATATTTTTTACTAGCTATTAGATAAAATTCATGGTCAGGTTTTTCACTTGCCATCTGCACGGTCTGCCACTGCATATGATTTGTATCCTATTATATAGAGCCTGTCTATCTAGTCTTATGATAATTTGGAAAGTGTTGATACTTAACACTGCCAAACTAAGAAAGTGCATTATAAAAAAAAATAATAAAATTAAACCAACAAATGGAATTGGGGTGTAGCAAATGGGTACCATTATCCCTTACTAAGGGCGAAGCCAGAAATTATAACTAATTAAAGCGAGTCAAGATAGTAGGGCATATATGATAACAAAAGGAAAGTTATATATATATCACTAACATAATATAAATATTTTAAGGTATATATTATATTTAATTTTATAAATATATAAACAAATAAATATGTACCTTTATTTTTTAAGTTTTGCTTGTTAATTTTTCATGACATAAAAATCATCCATTATCATGTCCATTATAAAATTTTTAGTAATTTTCTTTTTAATATAAACTAATAATAAATTGGTGAAAATTTTATTTTCTTTTTAGTATTGAATAATTTAAATATCCCTTAGAAAGTTGTATTGCTTGCTTACTAAATTTACTATTTAATTCTTTCAATTGATAATTGATAACAATAATAAATATATCAACATGGTAATGACATCAATGCTTATAAAGAGAAAATGTAGCATCATCTCGTTAAAAATAAATAAATCCTATAATAGTTATATTTTCAAAAATTTAAGCAATTGTACTATACATGTAAAAATAACTACATATAGAATTAAAATAAGAACTCTATCTAATGTCTCCGAGCTTCTATAATATGTTAATTTAAGGGGCTAAAAATATATAATTCCAACGTTTTCCTAAAAAAAATTAAAAAGTTAGGGGGCTGCTGTGACTCCTTCTAGTCTCCCTGTCTTTACACTCTTACATTGTGATGAACTAAAAGCCTAAGAAAAAATTCAAGCAACTAGGAATTTATTCAAAAAGATAGTATTGTAATTTTAAATTTTAGTTTGAGAAAAGCTAAAGAAATTTGCAAATGTTCTTAGAGCTTCTCACGCTTTAGATTCTCCCTTTTGGACCGCTAATCAACCATCACCTTGTTATTGTTGCAAGGTAATCACTACTACCAAAAAAAAAACTTTTTATGTTACTTTTTAAAGATATTTCACATCTTTATCATGAGAAACATAAATAAGGATAATATAAAAATTAAAAAATAAATAAATTATCCACATTACTTTTATGAAGGACGTGATTTCTCCTTTTAGTCATAAAAAGACGTGGTTTCTTGTAAACAAAAAAAGGGATATGATTTCTTCAAAAATCAAATCACTTCCAATCATAAAAGTGATCTTGTTAATATAAACTACATCTTTCTTTATAAAAGTGATTTTTCTTAAATAGCTATTCTATATTTTTCTTTACAACCAATTGAACCTATAAAATTTCACAACAACAACAGCAGCAGTCCAATATATACAACTAGAGTGTTCAACAAAAAACAATAGCAACATAAGCATATATACCAATTGAACACCATAATCATTATCTATTCAAGTATTTAATATTTACAATCAAAGTCCAATAAACTACAACAATACTAATTAGAGTTTCTAACCACCTAGCAATCAATGCCATCATCTAGCTGAAAGCTTAACTATAATGAACAAACTATAAAATTTAGATCATATAAATAGCTCTTCAAGAAGTTAACCCGCCAAACTATTTTGAATGTTATTCATCTCTTCATTGGTATAAGGGTACTAATTGTCAAAAAGTTGCAAGTTTTTATAAGATTTCATTAGATCTAAAAAAATTACAAAGCCTCTGTAAGTTGTCTAATTTTTCATTGAGATTAAATTACATACTAGGTGTAAATTCTCATTCATATTAGATTAAATAATCTTGAACATATAACAGATAATCTATTGTCCAAACTTTGTACTCCTTATCTGTTGATGGCATTAGACAAATTAAAAGAAATGATAAGTTTAAACAAAAATATATATAGAATAATTGTAGATGAAAAATATTGAATAAAAATTACTCACCTTTAAAAATATCCAAGTTGGTAGACCATTTTTTTGTTTGATTTTTTGGTGAATAGTAGCTTCCTCCCATTATTTGATATATCTTTAACAAACTATAATAAAATTTAAATAAAAAGATATTAAAATATTTTAAATATATGAAAAAACTAGTGTTTATAAAAATAAGATTAACTTTTTGTTAAATGCATCTTTGGCTTTAGCAAATAGTTGCTTGCCTATGGAACAAAATTAGTAAATCTCATGCAAATATAGGCAGCCAATACAGAGGTGTAACATCCTAAAATTTTAAAACTCAGATTTATAAAAATAAAATAAAATATCTATAATTAAATTAAAATTTAGAATAATTTGATAGAGGTCCAGAGTTTAAATTTTACTAAGCAAAAGTTTGATTTTATTTGATTTTTAACTATGGAAAAAATTACCAAAGTTGACTCGGGCTTTTGTGCAATAATAAAAAATGTTGGGCCCTTTCTTGTAATTTTTTCCCAAACTTTTTGACTAGCATTTTAAGAGGCAAACTGGACGCAGAAAATGCAGAAAGGAAAGAAGAACAAAATGCAAAGAGAGAGAGAGAGAGAGAGAGAAGAGAAGAGAAAGGAAGGGAGTTAGGCTTGAATCTAGGAGTCTTTGCGACCGTTGCTAGCTCGGCTACACGATAGGTAAACTCCCTACTTCAATCATCTTCCCTTTCTCTTGATTTTCTTCAATTTTTGGAAGAGGAGATTTTTGGATTTTGATCCTAAAGGCTTTATTCTTTTAAGCTTTTGTTTCTTTGGATCCTAGGGAGCATGTTTTGAGTTTCTATATAGTGATCTAATGTTTTGAGTGAATAATTGGATGAAAAGAGGTGTTTTGGGCATAAAATAAACTCTGAGAAATTGGGTTTTTGCTCCTCAATGGTTTAAGCCTATTAATTTAGTTATAATTTTGCTATTTGAGCCCAATAAGATTTAAATTAAAGTTTGGTTTCATTATAAGGGCTAATGGTGAAAGTTGGTGGCACTAAGTAAAGGTTTTTAATTGATTAAAAAAATTATATAAATTGAAAATTAGCCTAATGATGGCTAATAAATGGTTTTGGTGGTTAAGTGATACTATATGAATGGTTGGTTTAATATATGGACCATTGGGATGGATTATGGCTCATAGACCCAAGTTGTGTGGTATGAGTTATAATCTTCATTAATGCTATTTGACATGATAAGTGATGTGGATCACTTATATGTTGTAGGAATTGTTGGTGGAATTTGTTCAGAAATTAAGGAACAAGCCGAGCCCTATTTTGTACAAGGGAAACCCTTTTGGTACCAAAGGGTTAAGGTAACAGGAGAAATTTATATTTTCTATTACTCTATTTTAGCTATTTTTGAATAAATATTACTAGCTATTATGCATTACATGTTTTAAAAGATTAAATGTGCTTTATAAGGGGTTATGGGGTATTACTTTGATTATAGTGCAATTATGTTTTTTTAATTGTTTAATAACAATGTTTTTATGGAAACGAGATTTATAAATGTTATACTACTTTAGAGTGTTGAATGGTCAATACTCAGGAAAGATAGACAAGAGTAAAAGGCATGATCTTGGTGGGAGTTCACCAATGAGAAGGTGTGGATTTTTGATATTTTATGGCACACTGTCAGTACTCAGTGTTGTCTTATGTATTGTGGGCTCAGTGCACTAAAGTGGTTAGTGTATTGAGTGTTCGACACCTCTCAGTGGGGAGGGAATCTGACATATGAAGTGTGAGGTTGAGTGCCTAGGCCAAGGTAGCCCTCACATGGAGAGTAAGTCGAGCTGGCTCTGGGAGGGAGTTAGCTTTGACTGCTCAGGATTCACGTCGAAGGGGTATAGGCGGTTCGGTGGATTAGATCATGCCTTAGACTATGTTTTGTGCCTGTGAAGGTACAAGTAGGTATAAGGTTTACCTGCGA
This sequence comes from Prosopis cineraria, assembly GCF_029017545.1. Taxonomy (NCBI): domain Eukaryota; kingdom Viridiplantae; phylum Streptophyta; class Magnoliopsida; order Fabales; family Fabaceae; genus Prosopis; species Prosopis cineraria. Next base: position 12,960,003 of record NW_026555335.1, read on the forward strand.
GTTAAAGAGTGTCAGGGGGCATTCTGTTGGTCATGAAAGGCCATACCGGCCTAGGTCATGCATTCATGCATTTTAAATGACTAAATTATATACTATGTTGAATTTATTATTCGTTTATTTAATTATGGCTTACTTTGTAATAATCAATGTAGATTTCACTGTTACTGAGACTGTGGTTGTCTCACCCCTTTCTTTTCAATATTCTAAGTCCAGGCGAAGGATCTAGTGGTGGACGGGAAAAGGAGCAAAGCTAGGGGTTTGCTTGTGATTTGTAAAGAACTGCAACCCCTTTCTTTTGAGCAAATATATTGTAATGTATTTAAGATTAGGGTGCCAGTAGGATATGATTATGTATGTGTGTGTGAATATGTGTGGATTGTGTGCTTGTGTATGAATTTTTGTCTGTTTGCAGACTTGTGGCTAGGAAACTGGTTATGGTGTGTCGTTTTGATGGATTTACTTAGTAGACCAAGTTTCTATTACAAGCATATCTTTATTTTGATATATATGTGATTTTATAAGCAAATGCAAAGTGGTTGCATTGCAAATGGTGTGCTATGGGCAAACATACACCTTGGATAGAGAGAGTGGGTGCGTGGCCCCACAAGGAGCTATGAGCCAAGTGAAAATGTTTAGCATATGTATTTATATAAATACATGGTATTTGGATTGATTTGTGACTACTCTTGTATGATTTGTGCATTTTGGGGGTCTAGGGTCCATTTTGAGAAATGGCACCCGGGTGGTCAAATTTTGATGTATAGAGGTTTTTTATTATTTGAATGTTCCATCAGGTGTTTTTAATCTTATTTGACGTGTCCAAAATGTTCTCACAAGTTTGTGACCATTAGGATGAGATTTGGACAATTTTGAAAATGGTTTTTACCAAAAAGCTGCACTTTTACATCCGGGTGTCCAAATCTTAATCCGACCGTTGGATTTCTCTAAAATTTGGGTCACAAGTAAAACCTTTTATAAGTTTCGTGTGGGCTTTAGAATCACGTTGATTGGATATCGGACGGAGAAACGACGCACTTCAGAATTTAGTCTGGAGGTGCTGTCATGACAGCATTAAATTGCTGTCATGACAGCTACAGTATTGATGTTGTAACTTGCATAAAATTCAATCCGTCCGTTGGATCTTTTCAAAATTTAGTATGCTAATAGTATTCTTTAAAAGTGACATGTGGGCTTTGGAATCACTCCGATTGAAGATCAGATGATGAAATGGTGCACTCCGGGAAGTTGGTCCGGAAGTGCTGTCTTTTAGCTGTCATGACAGCAAAAATAACTAATTTTTTAACATGTCTAATTTTCAATCCAATCGTTAGATCTTTTTGAAATTTGGTATACTTATAGTACCCTTTGAATGTGACGTGTGAGCTTTAAAATCACTTTGATCGGAGGTCGAATGACGAAACGGTACCTCCCGAAAGTTGGCCCAGGAGGGCTGTCATGATAGCAATTTAATGCTGTCATGATAGCATCTTTTCATTTCACTTTCGTCTAGCTTGCTTCAGCGTGCTATAGGTAGAACCTATAAATTTTTTTTAAAGGCTTTAAATGGTTTGTTTCCTAAGTTAGTTTTAGGATTAATTCCTTAACCACACTTAGTTTATTTGAATTGTGTGATTTTTGGATAACATTCGGGGCAAGTGTTACAAGAGGGATCAATGATAATTACAACATATAAAAAGTATAATTAGTATATAAAAACAAGAAAAATATTACCAAACTAAATATATAAACATAAATATAAACAATTTGCCCTTCAAGTACTGGGGCCAGATGATGTGGTAATTTTTTTTTTGAAATATTATTGCCCATGTATCTTGTCCTATCATGGATATTGTTGTCAGCTAGCGTCACAAAAGCTAGACACAAAAATTTAAATTGATCTTCTTTGGGCCCAATGCAAATATTATTGAGAAACCTATTAGTAAAAAAAGATAAAAATTAATGCATATACATTAAAGTCCTTCAAATAGCAATTCTCTAACTTATATAAACATATTAACATTAGAAAAAATTCAATAGAGTTTCTCCTTTAAAATGGGACCTCTCTAAATTTCAACAACAATTAATTAAACACTTTAACCAGTCCAAATAATCAAATATTTAAGCATAAAAGAAAACAATATATAATAAAAAATTTTGACAAAATTTTCCCTTAAAAATGAGGCCTCTTCAAATTTCAACATTAATAAATTAAACATTTTAACCTATCTAAATAATTAAATATCAAATTAAGTATAAATGAAAAAAATATACAACAAAAAAAAATTAACAATTAAATATTAAATAATTTCTTACCACAATTAACAATCACTTGTAAATTAAAGTTCTAAAATAAACTAGAATGACTATTTAAACTAAACTAAAAACATTATAAATAAACAAGTTGCTTCCTTGCACAATACAGTAGGAATCAAGTTGCAATAATGGGATTAAAACACTCTTGTAAATTCATACACGGTTGCATTTGGTGCTCACCATAGTGATGAGCATCGAATGCTCGTTAAGGCCATGGCTCTCTATTTCAACCTTATTTGAACCCTGCCATTCATTTAAATTAATTTTTAAATATTTTAATATTATATTTAGTAAAATAAAAAATATAAAAAAATTTAATATTAAATCTAGACTATGTAGAGTATATTTAAATGATTAATTTATAAAATCTATAAATTTTTAAATATTAAATTAAGTCATTAAATTATACCTAAACTCTACAGAGTCTACCTATATAGTTAAATTGTAAAATTATAAATTTTTAATATTAAATTAAACTGTTAGATTAAATCTATATTAGCCAAATTGGTAATGAATAGATATTTTAAAATTTTAATTTTTTTTATTTTTAAATATTAATATCAAGTGATGAGCACCGAATGCAATTCCAATTCATGCATCCCACTAATACCAGAAGTCACTAAGACAAATTATGAAAAATTATATTAAGAAATTTATTCATTTATGAACTTTTCATTTATTTAATCTCATAGAAAATTATATTAATGAACAATTATATCATTCTATTTAATGGGCATATAATGCATAAGACCCAATAATTAGTAACTATGTTGTATAATGGAGTAGATTATCACTTTAATCTCTAAAAAGTTATACCTTGTTAGAAGTCATCAACAAGCTAAAAATGAGAGTTTAGAGAATTCATCATATGACTATTATATATGGGTTTTGAAAACTTTATAGGAGCCCAATGATTTAATTATATATAAAGAACTAAATTGATTCATTCAGACATTCTTAGTCTACTCTCTCTATTTTGTTTTTTGAATGTAATGGAAAGATTTATTAATTCAGAGGAAAAACTGTACAAAGTTTTGAAATAATCACTTTAAAGTAGAAATGATACTAGAATTGATGAAAAATTAAAGATAATGGAGAAGGCTCAAACAAAAGTTAGAAAGATCTACAAAGAAAAAGGATTTGTGGGTGAAAATAACACTAATCAGCTATTGCTATCCCATGGGAAAGAGGAGGCGAAGTTGTGGGTCTCAAAGTTGCTTGTCAAATGGGGAGAAAAGAGAGTTGCTGAGGGAGAGGTTTCAAAATACATAAGATGAACTAGTAAAGGGGACATATCTATTTTAAAAAAATTCATCAAAATTCATGTCACCTTTTTTTTTAAAAAAAACAGGACATGGATTTAAAACATTTTCACGTTGATTTTTTTTTTTATTAAAAAGCGATGTAGATTAGGTAAGCCAAATAAATTATTAAAATTTAAATTAAATTATATTAAATCAATTGCATCCTATAAATTTAAAATGATATGATTTTTACAGTCCATGTCACATTTTAAAAACGACGTGTATTCTCAACATAAAAAAAAATATAATATTATTTAAAATGTTTTTGAATCTATGTTTTTTTAATAAAAATAGACGTGGATATACTATTTACATTTCATTTTAAAAAAAAACGATGTAGATAATTTATAGTGAATAAATAATTCATATTTATATGTTCTTCATAATCGACATCGCTACGTGTAAAATGAAATGGATTTAAATAACCATGTTGATTTCTATAAAGTGACATGGATAGGCTCCCAAATTCAATATTTATTTATGAAATTATTATCACCTCTATTTTTTACATCACTTTTAAGAAAAGTGACGTAAATTGAGGATAGTAAAATGTATATTTTGTAATAGTGAGTGGATGATGCCCTGCTTAGTTGTAACTGGTTTTATTTCTTCTTAGTAATATATATACCTGCTTCATTCCCAGGAAAAAAAAAAAAAAAAAGATAAGACTAACCAATGGGTTAGGCCTAGGAAAATAGATTAAACCTTACATTACGAGGAACTAAAATTCAAATGTTTATTGAAAAAGTTATTTATATTTAATGTCTCATCATACTTCGTGTATGAGAAAGATACTTGTAATTTGTAAAACTAGTGAGACTTTCTGTGGGTAAGTGCTAAGCAAAACCCTGTAGACCTAAGCTGGCACCAACAACAACCAGTAATTAAAGCAAACACAATACGAAACCAAGAACATGCAGCAAAATGCATGTAGTCAGCAATGAACAGCTTTTTCATTCTCCACTATCTTGAGTGGACATCAAATGGGTCGGTTTCCCAGGGCACTTGTCAACAACGCAGTCACACGCTTCTGGTTCTCGAAGTTTCAGCCACAAAGTTTGTGCCTATCACATCCTCCACTTCCTAATTTCTAACCCTAAAATAATGTTCCCATCACTGCGTCAGCAACTATATATATTCAGGCCAAAACTCTTGAGCTTCCCATCAGAAAACCCAGAGTGATCTTATTTACTTACTTGCTGTGGCATCAACTTCATCGATCATATTCCTTATATAGTTTGCGTTCTCCTTCATTTTCTCTGTGCCAATGGGTGCTTCTGCATCCTGGTCTTGTTCTCTGCTTGCTCTGCTTCTTCTCGCGTCTGCTTTTGTTTCATCAGAGAGCAGGGTTATCGAAAGGAAGGACTTGAGTCTGGACCTTGGTGGGCTGGGCCTTGGAGTTGGAGCAGGATTGGGCTTGGGCCTAGGAGGTGGAAGTGGATCCGGAGCTGGAGCTGGAGCCGGGTCTGGGTCTGGCTCCAGTTCAAGTTCTTCATCCAGCTCGTCCTCTTCGTCTTCTGGCTCTGGATCTGGAGCGGGTTCTGAAGCTGGTTCGCACGCCGGGTCTTATGCGGGCTCTCGAGCTGGGTCGGGAAGAGGACAAGGACGCGGAGGTGGAGGAGGCGGTGGGGGCGGTGGAGGAGGCGGTGGCTCCGGCTATGGTCATGGTGAGGGCTCCGGCTATGGTCACGGTGTGGGTGGCGGTGATTAAGAGAGTGAAGTGATCTATAGGCTAGAATATTTTAAGCATGTGTGAGTTAAAAATAAATAAGTCCAAACTTTGTACTAGAAAAATAAATATGATACATGGTGACCCGCATCACTTTATGTTTCACTTCCACAGTTTTACTATCGTTTTTTAAAATATATATATATATATATATATATATAATTGGCATTGTTTTTAATTTACAATACCAAGTTCTAGATATTTTTAAGGGGGGAAGGTAGTACGTTTAAGAAATTTGTTGTTTAATGAAAAATTGAACCATTATTTGTTATCACGTTTTCATAAAAATTAATAAATGCATAGGTTGGATGGTTTATTAAGTTTTTATCAATAATTTAAATATTTATATTTTTTATAATTAGAAACCTTTTGTATGCTGAAATAACATAAGGTGTCTATTTGCATGGTCTATTCATGGCATTCTATTAAAAAAAAAAAGTGTTGTTTAGATTAAAATACAGAAAAAGCAATAAGTAGTTAATTGTCATAGTATCATTATTCTCTCCTTAAAAAGCTACTCCCTTCGTTCAAAAATATAAAATATTTTTTAAGAAGTTAGATTTTTAAAAATGAAAGTTATTTTTAATCTTTTAAAGTGTAATCATTGCCTTTTTTTTTTAAAGTGTCCCTATTGATGATAATTTTATATTTATTATAAAATAGTTAATAGAAGTAAATATAAAAAGATGAGATTAATTTAAAAATAAATAATTATTTTATTAAAAATAAAATTTAATTAAAAATATTTTATATTTTTAAATAAAAGGAATAACGACTTGGTAGCATACTCGTTTTGTGGGCAGCACTCTCTTGAAATTCTACTGATTTACAATATAGCAGCTTGTCCAAGCCGATTTGTAACATCCTCATCATCAATAGTATGTCGGAGGGCCCACCAACTAGGTAAAACCTAGGTGTAAATTTAATATCATTTTATTATGAACCTATTTCTCTCTTTCTAAAAAATTAACTTCCTAAAATGTGCCGCGTACTGTATATAGCCAGAGCTCTCTCGAAAATCTTCCAACGTGGGACATACCATGAAGCTTCGTGTAGGAATGTGCAATGAATGAGACTCTATGGCTCACTTTGAGATAAGACTGCTCCAGGCTATCAATTAATCATATGATTCTGTCAGCACTTCTCTTATCCGAAAAACAAATAAAACTAAAAACAATATTCCTTCTATTTACTACTCTTAAAAGGTACTTTTCCTATGCTTTTTTAAGTTTTTATATTTTGATTTATAATATATTATACAAAATATTAAAGGTCATTGATTTGTTTATTTCAAAAATGTCATTAACCAAGAAAAAATACTTAACCTCTATTAACTAATGGATATGGAAAAATTGGCCACGATGACCAAAAGGCCCAAATATTTGGGCTGAAGTCTCAAACCAAATAAAAAACTTGCAGGGCAACAATATATTTTTGGAGAAAAATCAAAATCTCCTTCCCATTTTTGCTCCGATATGTTGAAGTCATTCAAGAATTTTTAACAAGCCGTACACTAGAAAAAAGTGCAGGAAAATGAAGTGTATTCTATTTTGATATATATATATATATATATATATATTGCTGAAAAGAAATTATCCTTCGGGATCGTGGTCTTTTGTGGGTTTATTTATGCTTCTGGGACTTATAACCAAATATTTAATAGATTTTTGTCCTTAATGACCCATTTTTAATTCCCTGATTAAATTGACTTATAATAGTAAGTGGAGTAAGTATACAACAAACTGTCATTACCGAGGGACTCCATCATCATATCATATAATAAAATTATAAAACTTTTTTCATACCAAAAAAATTATAAACCTTTTACAAGCAAGCATCTTTTTTTTTTTTTTTAAAGAAACAACAGAGTGAAAACTAAAAAGTAAAACCGGGCCACCTAACATAGGTAAATCCAAGTAGTGAAATACTTTCTCTAATTTTATTTATAACACACCTTTAAAAAAATAATTTTTATTTAAAATATAAGCCACTTTATAATAATTAAACCAATTTTTTTAATTTTATTTTTTTTAATTAGTGTAAAGGTATTTAATGTAATTATATTATTATTTAAAGTGAAAAGTAAAAATAAAAGTATATTTCATTTTTTTATAATAATTTTATTAAAATGTATAAAATGATTGGAAGTAATTTATAATAAAAATAGGAGGGAGCGTATCTGGTCATGGACTACACCACATAAGTGAGAATTTAGGTATGCACATGGCAGATGAAAATGAGTGGTTTTAATTAAATAATTAATTGTAAGTAAAAGATAGTGTATGCTTCTTAGAAGCAACGAAGAGATGATTTCAAAGACAAGTCTCAGCACAAAGAACAAATAATGAACGACATGGGCTCCACGGGAAGCTAATTTATTTCAAAGATTCTCTCTCTATGCTCTGCCAATTGGAGGAATATGTCTCTGCAAAGTGTGAACGTAATAATTAACTTGAATATCATATCAGTACGACAAGGTAAAACTCGCTCAGCATGTTCGTGCACTAGGGGCTGTACAAAAGTCTAGTTTGATCCAATTCGGTACAATTCAACTCGAAACAACGTGATTCAATTGGATCCAAGACAAAAGTTAGTCTTTTAAGATTGAAGAGATAAAAGAGATTAGACTTTTTCTTTGATTTAGATTTGACAAAAAATTGAGTATTTGAATTATTTGGTTTCATCAAACTCTATAAATTTATTTAATATAATTATAATTAATTTATTAATTATTATTATTATTATAAATTAATTTATAATAAAAGTTAGTAATTTTTTTATGTTTTATATTTGTAAAATCATGAATATTTAACAAAATTTCAATAATAATCGACCTTAATTTTTTCAAATTTGATGCAATCGACTTCAAACAGTTAAAAATTATTTAATTTAAATTATTTATATTGCAACCGAAAATTTTGTGTTATTATTAGGGATTATTGTAAATTTATAATTGTTATTATTGTGATAAATTTTATATTACTATAAGTAATTTTATTATATTAATTGATTTTTTATGTTAAAATAAATTATTATTTCAAAAAAAAAGAAAAGTTAAATACTGAAAAAAATTAAAATTGATCTTTTAATCCTACTAAATCAATCCAATTTCATTCGACTTTAAATTATATCAAAATTAAATCAGATCTTGAGTTGTCTGACTCAATCTTTTTGACAAAAAGATTTAGACTTCAGGTAATACCAAAATTTTGTCGGGCCTGTCTGTTATGTTGCTCGTGGAAATGAGACCTTGTTTATTATTATTCCCATGTCTAGAGATTTGTGGACAGCTCTCTGACGTGAATCAAAGGCCAATGTATTTTTGTCTAACAATATTACAGTGCTCAATTACTTTCTCTATTTTAAAATATAAATAAGGATAGATGACAATAAAATTATAAAAAAAAAGTATAAATTTTTTTAAACAAGAATTTTTTTAAAATTTTAATGGACACTTTTTTTATATTAATAATTTTAAGTTAAATATTAAATTATTTTTTATTTAAAAATAAAAATAATAGGTCTGACCTTATTTTTTCAATCACAATTTTATTCTGTAAAACATAAAAATTAAATAAAAAAATCACAACTCTTCAAGTAAAATTTATTTTACAATTGACAAATAAGCTCTGAAAATAATCAGTTCTAATTATAACTTTAATTTTATAAATTGTAAAAATTAAATAAGGAATTATAACTTCTCACGTGAAATTTCTTTTATCATTGAAGTCCAAGTTGTGAAAATAACCAATCACAACTTTTGTTTAAACAGTTACAATTTTTATTTTGTGAATCATAAGAATTAAATAATAAATCATAACTTTTCACATGAATTTTTTTTATCATTGAAATCCAATTTTTTAGAAATAACTAGTTAAAATTTTTTGTCTAAGCAATCATAATTTTTATTTTTTTAATTGTAAAAATTGAATAAAAAATTTAAATTCACGTTAGCTTTTTTTTTTTATTTTAAGCAAGGGACAATTTAGTCATTTAACCTTAAATTATTAATGTCAGAAAGATATCTAAGAATTTCAGAGGAATTATAATATTTCAAAGGACATAATTATTATTTATATATTTTAGTGAAAGTTTATTGTCATTTTCACTATAAAATTTTTTTTAAAAAAAATTGCATATCAATAAAATCTTTATTTTTTAAAAAATATATTGTTTTTTATAAAAAATGACAATAAAATTCCTTTTAAAATATATAAATAATAATTTAGTCCCTTAAAATGTCATATTTTTTTAAATTTTTAGAGACTTTTTTATCATTAATAAATTTATATAAATTATTAAATTATCCTTGTTAAAAATAAATGATTCATAAGTTTTTTTAAAATATTTATAACTTTTTTTCTTATATTCATAACAATACAACAGTAAATTACAACTTTACATGTTCAATTTTTTATTTGCTTTTGTGATTTAATGTTACATTTTTATGAATATAAGAAGAAAAGTTGTAAATATTTAAATAAAACTTGTGAATGATTTATTTTCAACAAGGTAATTAGGTAATTTATATAAATTCATTAATGACAGAAAAGCTTTTAGGGGGTTCAAGAAAATTATGATATTTTGAGAGATCAAATTATTATTTATATATTTTAAAAAAATTTATTATTATTTTTTCTATTTTTATTCTTAATTTCAATTATCAATACATTTTATGACGAGTAAAATATAACTTTGCACAATGATCTCGATTAATAAAGATATAAAATGAAATTTTTTTTAATATATTAAATTTCTTATGTTTTGAATTAAGATTAGTTGAAAGAAAATGCTTATATTTTAGACAGGAAGAAGTATCATTTTTTTTAGGTTAAATGTTAAGAAATATGAGACATTTTTTATTTTTTAATGTATAATTAATGATATTTTTTTCCTAGAAACATTTTAATAAATAAATCATTCAACCTTTTATATATAAATAAAACATCCTATTAGTGTTATTTTGATAATTAATTACCACCTTATTAAAGATATACTCCCTCCGTCCTTATATATAAGAGATTTTTTAAAATTTTTTTATCCCTCTAAATATAAGAGGTTGTTAGTATATCTTTTAATGAACAAGCCATTATATTTTTATTAAATTTGAAAAGAGAAAAAGATGCTCCCTCCATTCAAAAAATGTAAGGCATTTTTAATTAAATCTCACTTCCTAATAAAGTAGTTGCCTACTTTCAAACTAACCATATCTTTTTATATTTATCCCTATTAAATACTTTATAATAAATATAAAGTCACTATTAATAGGAAAACTTTTGAAAAAAAAGATAATAATTACACCTCAAAAAGCTAAAAATGTATTATATTTTTGAATAACTAACTCCTCAAAAAACACCTTACAATTTTTGAACAGAAGGAATAAGTACTTTTATTAATTTACTTTAAAAAAATTATTTTTTATTTACAATAATTAGAAATAAAATTAGAATATTACTATGCTTTTAATTAGATAACCAACTTTTATTAATTTGTGTGATTTATTTAAAAACATCTTATATATAGAGATGAAAGGAGTAATTCAATTATAGTTTTGAATGGAATGGAGTATTTTAACCCTTTCTGCCTCCTCTCATGCATAATTAATGTTTGAATTGTAATACTTGAAAAATAATATCAATAAGTTCAAAATCAAATTTTTGTTTTTCTGCTAAAGTAAAAAAAATTATATTTAGCTATTTCATTCATTCACATTCAAGTATTATTGGAATTAATTGAGGATAAGTGAATAACTTGATTTTGATTAAAAAAATGATAATCTGACCATGGTGATTGGTGATATATAAGAAGCATATTTTGACATATTATTAGAACTATAAAAAATGAAAAAAAATACCATAATATAATAATGAGAATATATAAAGTTGGAACTTTAAAAAGCATATCTTGTAATCCCTCTCATCGTGTATATAAAATTATAAATAACTGATAACTATCTTACTAAATCAGAAAACGTTAGTTAAATCATTGATTTTGTTTCAATAGAAATATTTGTTCAATTTATCCTTATTAATACATGGGGGTTAAGGTACATTTTTATCACCAAACTTTTTCTCAAAAGGCAATTTTACTCTTGTATTGATAAGTTAGGTAATTTTGCTTTTAAATTATTTTTTTTAAAAAAAACCTTCTAAAAGGTGTCTAATACTTCTCAAAAAAATAGTTCATGAATAAAATTATTCCACTTATCAATACAATGATTAAATTGGTCTTCAAGGAAAAATTCAAGGATAAAAATATACCTTAACCTTTAATACATTATTTTTATAAACAATTTTTCTTTCATATGTAAATTTTAACTCTACTTATAAAAAATTGTGAAAAAGTAAAATTAAAAGAAAGTAACCATCGATATCCAGAGACATAAGAAAAAGTCGTATTAAAGGATCTCTAGAGAACCTTAATTAAGAAAAGTTCAAAATATTTTGAAATTGCTCTGAAATCCTTAAAGTGCCATCTAACAAAAAGATTGAATGAGAAAAGAAGAAAATAACTCTTCTAAATTTCATATAGTATAAATGTTGTTCTGACAAGCATACATATAAAAAATGACAAGTAACAATAACAATTTAACAGGCACGAATTTAAAAAATACCAAGTGCAATAATATAACAAGCATGACAGTTAAAAAATAACTAGTGAGTGCATTGTTTTGACAAACATAAATATAAAAATGACAAATAACCATAATGTTTAACAAATATGAGTCTAAAAATAACAAATGTAATGCTTTAACATGCATGGTTGTGGGTAATGAATGACGAGGGAGAGTATTGCTTTTACAAACATGCACATGAAAAATAACAAATAACCATAACTTTTGAACAAGTACAAATGTAAAAAAAATAACCAATGCGATATTCTAATAAGCACGATAATGGAGAGCGATAAGTGTGCGTATTATTCTGATAAGCATGCAGAAAATCATAAGTAACAATAACAATTTAACATGTACAAGTGTGATAAAGAACAAAAGCACCGTAATGAAAAATAACAAGCATGGTTGGTTTTTATCTTTTCTCATTCAATTTTTAGTCAGATGTCATGTTAGGGATTTCAGAACAATTTTAAAATATTTTGGTATTTTTTCGTAACTAAGATTCTTCAAAGATCCTTTAATATGATTTTCCCTTTTTTTAAATGAATGGCTAAAGTTATTTAAATTATAAGTATGAATCGTGTGAGCGCCATTTTCCTTGTACTTATGGCATTAACTATAATATATAAGTGTCTCTATGTATATAATTTGTTATTTGCCAATCTGTCCAGTTGTCAACTTCAAGCTAATTGCTAAAACTCAAACGAACATGATTCTCTATATTCGTGCTTATATGATTTTGGAAAGAAAGTGACATGAGATGTGATTGTGAATATATAAACCTTATATTTCGTGTGGTTCATATTATGAACTTGTAGGTTTAGGCTTCAGGGTGATCAAACAATGAATTCTCTGTTGCTTTCATTGCTAGGGCAACACAAATGCTGCTATAAATAAAATAATAGGTATGGACCATTTAAATTTATGTAAAGGATTTAGACTTTTTTATCTTAATGTCCAATCATGGATGCATGTTTATAATTCATGTAATCTTTGATAAGTTATATATACATTTTTATATTTTTAAAATTAGGCTTTTTATTTTAGGAGAAGATTATTCAGAAGAAAAATAATTTTTATCTGTAATTAATTATGTAAAATTAAGAAAATAAAAATATTAACCCACTAAATTAAATCTAAATAACCTAGATATTATATTGATATTAAACAATGGCATTATCCCTTTTCCCATGGACCAACAAATTAAGGGCAGATATAATTGGATTTGGATTGGGTGGATAGCCTGAATCCAAGAATTTTGATTAGTGAGTGGTTTAAATTCACTCACATAAAGAGTGTCTCAATTATAGACATTGAATTTTCATTAACACTTGAAAATGATCAAAATATATAACCCTCAAACAATTCAAAACAATCTTGTTAGAAGGTTGTCAAACTAACAAGTTTAAGTAAATTCATAACAAAAATGTAAACTTGAGTATGAGTTTGGATTGTCAACTTGAAAGAGTTTTTTTTTATTAATAAATAACCATTAAAAGTAGATGATTAAATAATTAAAATATAAACTATGATCATAATTTAATTTAAATATATTTTAAATATAAGTCATTGAAATTAAATCTACCTATATTGATAGATTATCATACTTAACATAAAAATTTTAAAATAGAGCAACTTATTTTTGTTGTTTTCTTTTTTATTAATATTACTATTAATTTTTTGCTTTTTGAATTTTATTTTTCTTTGAATTGTGTCCTACCGCTTCTATGAAACGAGTTCTACATAATATATATTCAGGCCAAAACTCTTGAGCTTCCCATCAGAAAACCCAGAGTGATCTTATTTACTTACTTGCTGTGGCATCAACTTCATCGATCATATTCCTTATATAGTTTGCGTTCTCCTTCATTTTCTCTGTGCCAATGGGTGCTTCTGCATCCTGGTCTTGTTCTCTGCTTGCTCTGCTTCTTCTCGCGTCTGCTTTTGTTTCATCAGAGAGCAGGGTTATCGAAAGGAAGGACTTGAGTCTGGACCTTGGTGGGCTGGGCCTTGGAGTTGGAGCAGGATTGGGCTTGGGCCTAGGAGGTGGAAGTGGATCCGGAGCTGGAGCTGGAGCCGGGTCTGGGTCTGGCTCCAGTTCAAGTTCTTCATCCAGCTCGTCCTCTTCGTCTTCTGGCTCTGGATCTGGAGCGGGTTCTGAAGCTGGTTCGCACGCCGGGTCTTATGCGGGCTCTCGAGCTGGGTCGGGAAGAGGACAAGGACGCGGAGGTGGAGGAGGCGGTGGGGGCGGTGGAGGAGGCGGTGGCTCCGGCTATGGTCATGGTGAGGGCTCCGGCTATGGTCACGGTGTGGGTGGCGGTGATTAAGAGAGTGAAGTGATCTATAGGCTAGAATATTTTAAGCATGTGTGAGTTAAAAATAAATAAGTCCAAACTTTGTACTAGAAAAATAAATATGATACATGGTGACCCGCATCACTTTATGTTTCACTTCCACAGTTTTACTATCGTTTTTTAAAATATATATATATATATATATATATAATTGGCATTGTTTTTTAATTTACAATACCAAGTTCTAGATATTTTTAAGGGGGGAAGGTAGTACGTTTAAGAAATTTGTTGTTTAATGAAAAATTGAACCATTATTTGTTATCACGTTTTCATAAAAATTAATAAATGCATAGGTTGGATGGTTTATTAAGTTTTTATCAATAATTTAAATATTTATATTTTTTATAATTAGAAACCTTTTGTATGCTGAAATAACATAAGGTGTCTATTTGCATGGTCTATTCATGGCATTCTATTAAAAAAAAAAAGTGTTGTTTAGATTAAAATACAGAAAAAGCAATAAGTAGTTAATTGTCATAGTATCATTATTCTCTCCTTAAAAAGCTACTCCCTTCGTTCAAAAATATAAAATATTTTTTAAGAAGTTAGATTTTTAAAAATGAAAGTTATTTTTAATCTTTTAAAGTGTAATCATTGCCTTTTTTTTTTAAAGTGTCCCTATTGATGATAATTTTATATTTATTATAAAATAGTTAATAGAAGTAAATATAAAAAGATGAGATTAATTTAAAAATAAATAATTATTTTATTAAAAATAAAATTTAATTAAAAATATTTTATATTTTTAAATAAAAGGAATAACGACTTGGTAGCATACTCGTTTTGTGGGCAGCACTCTCTTGAAATTCTACTGATTTACAATATAGCAGCTTGTCCAAGCCGATTTGTAACATCCTCATCATCAATAGTATGTCGGAGGGCCCACCAACTAGGTAAAACCTAGGTGTAAATTTAATATCATTTTATTATGAACCTATTTCTCTCTTTCTAAAAAATTAACTTCCTAAAATGTGCCGCGTACTGTATATAGCCAGAGCTCTCTCGAAAATCTTCCAACGTGGGACATACCATGAAGCTTCGTGTAGGAATGTGCAATGAATGAGACTCTATGGCTCACTTTGAGATAAGACTGCTCCAGGCTATCAATTAATCATATGATTCTGTCAGCACTTCTCTTATCCGAAAAACAAATAAAACTAAAAACAATATTCCTTCTATTTACTACTCTTAAAAGGTACTTTTCCTATGCTTTTTTAAGTTTTTATATTTTGATTTATAATATATTATACAAAATATTAAAGGTCATTGATTTGTTTATTTCAAAAATGTCATTAACCAAGAAAAAATACTTAACCTCTATTAACTAATGGATATGGAAAAATTGGCCACGATGACCAAAAGGCCCAAATATTTGGGCTGAAGTCTCAAACCAAATAAAAAACTTGCAGGGCAACAATATATTTTTGGAGAAAAATCAAAATCTCCTTCCCATTTTTGCTCCGATATGTTGAAGTCATTCAAGAATTTTTAACAAGCCGTACACTAGAAAAAAGTGCAGGAAAATGAAGTGTATTCTATTTTGATATATATATATATATATATATATATTGCTGAAAAGAAATTATCCTTCGGGATCGTGGTCTTTTGTGGGTTTATTTATGCTTCTGGGACTTATAACCAAATATTTAATAGATTTTTGTCCTTAATGACCCATTTTTAATTCCCTGATTAAATTGACTTATAATAGTAAGTGGAGTAAGTATACAACAAACTGTCATTACCGAGGGACTCCATCATCATATCATATAATAAAATTATAAAACTTTTTTCATACCAAAAAAATTATAAACCTTTTACAAGCAAGCATCTTTTTTTTTTTTTTAAAGAAACAACAGAGTGAAAACTAAAAAGTAAAACCGGGCCACCTAACATAGGTAAATCCAAGTAGTGAAATACTTTCTCTAATTTTATTTATAACACACCTTTAAAAAAATAATTTTTATTTAAAATATAAGCCACTTTATAATAATTAAACCAATTTTTTTAATTTTATATTTTTTTAATTAGTGTAAAGGTATTTAATGTAATTATATTATTATTTAAAGTGAAAAGTAAAAATAAAAGTATATTTCATTTTTTTATAATAATTTTATTAAAATGTATAAAATGATTGGAAGTAATTTATAATAAAAATAGGAGGGAGCGTATCTGGTCATGGACTACACCACATAAGTGAGAATTTAGGTATGCACATGGCAGATGAAAATGAGTGGTTTTAATTAAATAATTAATTGTAAGTAAAAGATAGTGTATGCTTCTTAGAAGCAACGAAGAGATGATTTCAAAGACAAGTCTCAGCACAAAGAACAAATAATGAACGACATGGGCTCCACGGGAAGCTAATTTATTTCAAAGATTCTCTCTCTATGCTCTGCCAATTGGAGGAATATGTCTCTGCAAAGTGTGAACGTAATAATTAACTTGAATATCATATCAGTACGACAAGGTAAAACTCGCTCAGCATGTTCGTGCACTAGGGGCTGTACAAAAGTCTAGTTTGATCCAATTCGGTACAATTCAACTCGAAACAACGTGATTCAATTGGATCCAAGACAAAAGTTAGTCTTTTAAGATTGAAGAGATAAAAGAGATTAGACTTTTTCTTTGATTTAGATTTGACAAAAAATTGAGTATTTGAATTATTTGGTTTCATCAAACTCTATAAATTTATTTAATATAATTATAATTAATTTATTAATTATTATTATTATTATAAATTAATTTATAATAAAAGTTAGTAATTTTTTTATGTTTTATATTTGTAAAATCATGAATATTTAACAAAATTTCAATAATAATCGACCTTAATTTTTTCAAATTTGATGCAATCGACTTCAAACAGTTAAAAATTATTTAATTTAAATTATTTATATTGCAACCGAAAATTTTGTGTTATTATTAGGGATTATTGTAAATTTATAATTGTTATTATTGTGATAAATTTTATATTACTATAAGTAATTTTATTATATTAATTGATTTTTTATGTTAAAATAAATTATTATTTCAAAAAAAAAAGAAAAGTTAAATACTGAAAAAAATTAAAATTGATCTTTTAATCCTACTAAATCAATCCAATTTCATTCGACTTTAAATTATATCAAAATTAAATCAGATCTTGAGTTGTCTGACTCAATCTTTTTGACAAAAAGATTTAGACTTCAGGTAATACCAAAATTTTGTCGGGCCTGTCTGTTATGTTGCTCGTGGAAATGAGACCTTGTTTATTATTATTCCCATGTCTAGAGATTTGTGGACAGCTCTCTGACGTGAATCAAAGGCCAATGTATTTTTGTCTAACAATATTACAGTGCTCAATTACTTTCTCTATTTTAAAATATAAATAAGGATAGATGACAATAAAATTATAAAAAAAAAGTATAAATTTTTTTAAACAAGAATTTTTTTAAAATTTTAATGGACACTTTTTTTATATTAATAATTTTAAGTTAAATATTAAATTATTTTTTATTTAAAAATAAAAATAATAGGTCTGACCTTATTTTTTCAATCACAATTTTATTCTGTAAAACATAAAAATTAAATAAAAAAATCACAACTCTTCAAGTAAAATTTATTTTACAATTGACAAATAAGCTCTGAAAATAATCAGTTCTAATTATAACTTTAATTTTATAAATTGTAAAAATTAAATAAGGAATTATAACTTCTCACGTGAAATTTCTTTTATCATTGAAGTCCAAGTTGTGAAAATAACCAATCACAACTTTTGTTTAAACAGTTACAATTTTTATTTTGTGAATCATAAGAATTAAATAATAAATCATAACTTTTCACATGAATTTTTTTTATCATTGAAATCCAATTTTTTAGAAATAACTAGTTAAAATTTTTTGTCTAAGCAATCATAATTTTTATTTTTTTAATTGTAAAAATTGAATAAAAAATTTAAATTCACGTTAGCTTTTTTTTTTTTATTTTAAGCAAGGGACAATTTAGTCATTTAACCTTAAATTATTAATGTCAGAAAGATATCTAAGAATTTCAGAGGAATTATAATATTTCAAAGGACATAATTATTATTTATATATTTTAGTGAAAGTT
Organism: Prosopis cineraria; assembly: GCF_029017545.1. Lineage (NCBI taxonomy): Eukaryota > Viridiplantae > Streptophyta > Magnoliopsida > Fabales > Fabaceae > Prosopis > Prosopis cineraria. Next base: position 12,978,405 of record NW_026555335.1, read on the forward strand.
TATTGTCATTTTCACTATAAAATTTTTTTTTAAAAAAAATTGCATATCAATAAAATCTTTATTTTTTAAAAAATATATTGTTTTTTATAAAAAATGACAATAAAATTCCTTTTAAAATATATAAATAATAATTTAGTCCCTTAAAATGTCATATTTTTTTAAATTTTTAGAGACTTTTTTATCATTAATAAATTTATATAAATTATTAAATTATCCTTGTTAAAAATAAATGATTCATAAGTTTTTTTAAAATATTTATAACTTTTTTTCTTATATTCATAACAATACAACAGTAAATTACAACTTTACATGTTCAATTTTTTATTTGCTTTTGTGATTTAATGTTACATTTTTATGAATATAAGAAGAAAAGTTGTAAATATTTAAATAAAACTTGTGAATGATTTATTTTCAACAAGGTAATTAGGTAATTTATATAAATTCATTAATGACAGAAAAGCTTTTAGGGGGTTCAAGAAAATTATGATATTTTGAGAGATCAAATTATTATTTATATATTTTAAAAAAATTTATTATTATTTTTTCTATTTTTATTCTTAATTTCAATTATCAATACATTTTATGACGAGTAAAATATAACTTTGCACAATGATCTCGATTAATAAAGATATAAAATGAAATTTTTTTTAATATATTAAATTTCTTATGTTTTGAATTAAGATTAGTTGAAAGAAAATGCTTATATTTTAGACAGGAAGAAGTATCATTTTTTTTAGGTTAAATGTTAAGAAATATGAGACATTTTTTATTTTTTAATGTATAATTAATGATATTTTTTTCCTAGAAACATTTTAATAAATAAATCATTCAACCTTTTATATATAAATAAAACATCCTATTAGTGTTATTTTGATAATTAATTACCACCTTATTAAAGATATACTCCCTCCGTCCTTATATATAAGAGATTTTTTAAAATTTTTTTATCCCTCTAAATATAAGAGGTTGTTAGTATATCTTTTAATGAACAAGCCATTATATTTTTATTAAATTTGAAAAGAGAAAAAGATGCTCCCTCCATTCAAAAAATGTAAGGCATTTTTAATTAAATCTCACTTCCTAATAAAGTAGTTGCCTACTTTCAAACTAACCATATCTTTTTATATTTATCCCTATTAAATACTTTATAATAAATATAAAGTCACTATTAATAGGAAAACTTTTGAAAAAAAAGATAATAATTACACCTCAAAAAGCTAAAAATGTATTATATTTTTGAATAACTAACTCCTCAAAAAACACCTTACAATTTTTGAACAGAAGGAATAAGTACTTTTATTAATTTACTTTAAAAAAATTATTTTTTATTTACAATAATTAGAAATAAAATTAGAATATTACTATGCTTTTAATTAGATAACCAACTTTTATTAATTTGTGTGATTTATTTAAAAACATCTTATATATAGAGATGAAAGGAGTAATTCAATTATAGTTTTGAATGGAATGGAGTATTTTAACCCTTTCTGCCTCCTCTCATGCATAATTAATGTTTGAATTGTAATACTTGAAAAATAATATCAATAAGTTCAAAATCAAATTTTTGTTTTTCTGCTAAAGTAAAAAAAATTATATTTAGCTATTTCATTCATTCACATTCAAGTATTATTGGAATTAATTGAGGATAAGTGAATAACTTGATTTTGATTAAAAAAATGATAATCTGACCATGGTGATTGGTGATATATAAGAAGCATATTTTGACATATTATTAGAACTATAAAAAATGAAAAAAAATACCATAATATAATAATGAGAATATATAAAGTTGGAACTTTAAAAAGCATATCTTGTAATCCCTCTCATCGTGTATATAAAATTATAAATAACTGATAACTATCTTACTAAATCAGAAAACGTTAGTTAAATCATTGATTTTGTTTCAATAGAAATATTTGTTCAATTTATCCTTATTAATACATGGGGGTTAAGGTACATTTTTATCACCAAACTTTTTCTCAAAAGGCAATTTTACTCTTGTATTGATAAGTTAGGTAATTTTGCTTTTAAATTATTTTTTTTAAAAAAAACCTTCTAAAAGGTGTCTAATACTTCTCAAAAAAATAGTTCATGAATAAAATTATTCCACTTATCAATACAATGATTAAATTGGTCTTCAAGGAAAAATTCAAGGATAAAAATATACCTTAACCTTTAATACATTATTTTTATAAACAATTTTTCTTTCATATGTAAATTTTAACTCTACTTATAAAAAATTGTGAAAAAGTAAAATTAAAAGAAAGTAACCATCGATATCCAGAGACATAAGAAAAAGTCGTATTAAAGGATCTCTAGAGAACCTTAATTAAGAAAAGTTCAAAATATTTTGAAATTGCTCTGAAATCCTTAAAGTGCCATCTAACAAAAAGATTGAATGAGAAAAGAAGAAAATAACTCTTCTAAATTTCATATAGTATAAATGTTGTTCTGACAAGCATACATATAAAAAATGACAAGTAACAATAACAATTTAACAGGCACGAATTTAAAAAATACCAAGTGCAATAATATAACAAGCATGACAGTTAAAAAATAACTAGTGAGTGCATTGTTTTGACAAACATAAATATAAAAATGACAAATAACCATAATGTTTAACAAATATGAGTCTAAAAATAACAAATGTAATGCTTTAACATGCATGGTTGTGGGTAATGAATGACGAGGGAGAGTATTGCTTTTACAAACATGCACATGAAAAATAACAAATAACCATAACTTTTGAACAAGTACAAATGTAAAAAAAATAACCAATGCGATATTCTAATAAGCACGATAATGGAGAGCGATAAGTGTGTGTATTATTCTGATAAGCATGCAGAAAATCATAAGTAACAATAACAATTTAACATGTACAAGTGTGATAAAGAACAAAAGCACCGTAATGAAAAATAACAAGCATGGTTGGTTTTTATCTTTTCTCATTCAATTTTTAGTCAGATGTCATGTTAGGGATTTCAGAACAATTTTAAAATATTTTGGTATTTTTTCGTAACTAAGATTCTTCAAAGATCCTTTAATATGATTTTCCCTTTTTTTAAATGAATGGCTAAAGTTATTTAAATTATAAGTATGAATCGTGTGAGCGCCATTTTCCTTGTACTTATGGCATTAACTATAATATATAAGTGTCTCTATGTATATAATTTGTTATTTGCCAATCTGTCCAGTTGTCAACTTCAAGCTAATTGCTAAAACTCAAACGAACATGATTCTCTATATTCGTGCTTATATGATTTTGGAAAGAAAGTGACATGAGATGTGATTGTGAATATATAAACCTTATATTTCGTGTGGTTCATATTATGAACTTGTAGGTTTAGGCTTCAGGGTGATCAAACAATGAATTCTCTGTTGCTTTCATTGCTAGGGCAACACAAATGCTGCTATAAATAAAATAATAGGTATGGACCATTTAAATTTATGTAAAGGATTTAGACTTTTTTATCTTAATGTCCAATCATGGATGCATGTTTATAATTCATGTAATCTTTGATAAGTTATATATACATTTTTATATTTTTAAAATTAGGCTTTTTATTTTAGGAGAAGATTATTCAGAAGAAAAATAATTTTTATCTGTAATTAATTATGTAAAATTAAGAAAATAAAAATATTAACCCACTAAATTAAATCTAAATAACCTAGATATTATATTGATATTAAACAATGGCATTATCCCTTTTCCCATGGACCAACAAATTAAGGGCAGATATAATTGGATTTGGATTGGGTGGATAGCCTGAATCCAAGAATTTTGATTAGTGAGTGGTTTAAATTCACTCACATAAAGAGTGTCTCAATTATAGACATTGAATTTTCATTAACACTTGAAAATGATCAAAATATATAACCCTCAAACAATTCAAAACAATCTTGTTAGAAGGTTGTCAAACTAACAAGTTTAAGTAAATTCATAACAAAAATGTAAACTTGAGTATGAGTTTGGATTGTCAACTTGAAAGAGTTTTTTTTATTAATAAATAACCATTAAAAGTAGATGATTAAATAATTAAAATATAAACTATGATCATAATTTAATTTAAATATATTTTAAATATAAGTCATTGAAATTAAATCTACCTATATTGATAGATTATCATACTTAACATAAAAATTTTAAAATAGAGCAACTTATTTTTGTTGTTTTCTTTTTTATTAATATTACTATTAATTTTTTGCTTTTTGAATTTTATTTTTCTTTGAATTGTGTCCTACCGCTTCTATGAAACGAGTTCTACATAATATATACCTAATTTGCTCAACTCAATTAAAAATTGGCAAATTTAACAAGTTTAATTGATTGCATCTAGTCTGAATTTCTAAATAAATTGACACGATTTTATAAAACTAAAAACGTAAAATCAGCAAACATGGAGAGTTCACTCACAAATTTAATCGAATTTCATCTAGTTCAAGTTTATAAGTAAGTTAATGTGCTTTTATAAGTTAAAAATATAAAAATGATAAACTCAAAAAGTTAATTTGAGAGTTCGACAACTATACCGCCATGATTATAACACTTCTCACATATGTTAGTGTCTCTTTTAAAAATTTGAGATTTGGTATTTGTGGAGTATCATATAACAAAATCTTTGACAATTGTTCGATTAAATCGAAAGATTATTATAATGTCATGTGAAACTTTCATTGAGTATTTGAGTAAATGAATCTATAATCATCACTATCAATTCATTTTTAATTTTAAAACTATTTTTTAATTGACATAACCAAACGGATTCTCATTTTATTTTGTTTTGAAAAAGAATTAAAAAAACATAACTTTAGATCCCTGTATTTTATTTTTATTTTGCTATAGGCCCTTACACTTTTTTTGATGTTCGAAATCTCTATACTTTTATTTTTTAATATTTTAAGTCCCCAAATGAACACAATATAAAGATTTTGGAAGGACTTAGAATACTGAAAAATAAAAGTGTAGGAATTTAGAATATAAAAAAAATATAAAAATTTATAACAAAACGCGAGTAAAGTATAGAAATTTAAAATTATATTTTTTTACAAATAAATTTAAAAACTATATTGCAGAAACTATCTAGAAAGGATATAATCAGGCAGTTTCAAGCTTTTACTAATGATAATGAGACATAAGTAGCGTTCAAGGATTCACTTCCAAAATGGATTCCATTCTGGAACCCTTCCTTTGTCTTGACCCTGAGTTATTATTATTATTTTCTTTTTGCAAAAACTAGTCTTCAGCTTATAGTTGCTCGCCGCTACAATTACGACAAATCAAGAAAAACGAGACGAGGTATTTAGTGACGAAACATAATTAATTTTCACGTTAATTTTGACAAGTGGACGAGAATTTGAATATTGACAACAAGACCAATAATGATTAAATTATAGGTCATTTTTTGACTGTGATTAGATCCGTACCGTAACAGCCAGTCAGCAACTATGTTCCGCAGACTGCTTTCTCACACTTGGATTAAATTTAGAACACATCGAGCCAAGACAACTTCGTTTTGTCTCTACCTTAATCCATTTACCATAAAAAATAATGTTCATTAAATATTTTTCAATAAACTCGTGAAAAAATATATAAAAATAAGAGTAAATATAAATTTTAATCCCTATACTTTATTTATGTTTTGCTTTTAATCTTTATACTTTTTTTTTATATTTTAGGTTTTTACGCTTTTATTTTTCACTATTTTTAATCTTCTTATAAGTAAAGTATAGGATCTTAAAAGGATTCAAAGTAATAAAAAATAAAAGTATAGAAACTTTAAATATTAAAAAAATATAGGGATCAAAAGCATAATATGAGTAAATTACATGAATCAAAAGTTATATTTATCCTAAAAATAATTAATTATTACAGCATACATATTCTTTGCTATCACAGTAAGATCATATAATTTCACGCATAATATCATCTGGTTAGTCAATCTATATGTTTTACGTACCTAGACACTTCTCTTTCAATATAATCTTATTTAATGTGATTTTTTTTTCTCCTCAAAATTTATACTTGAATATGAGCTTAATTCTTCCTTTTAAGCGTGACACATGACAGTAATTAAAGAGCCAATGGAGTGAATTGAATTAGTATTAGTAGTATAAAAAAATAAGACAGTAATAATGTTAAAAGTATTTGGCAAAAAAAATAATAAATAAATGTTAAAAGTAAAAGCGAGAATGACAAAGAAGCCTCAAAAGAATCAATTAATTTAAGTTAGATTTTAAGTACCAAATAACAGAAATTCATAACTCAATCTATTAATTTTACAGCTGTATTGTAATAAATTTATAATTTATTTTTTTAATTTTAATATGATTGAATAATAAAAAAATTATTTTTTTTAATTAAAATTTAAAATATAAGTTATAAATTCATCACAACAGAATTATAAAACTAAAAAATTGAGTTATAAATTTTTAAAATTTAATACTTGAAACTTAATTTAAATTAAAGAAACTTCTCTGTCATTCTGACAAAAGTAAAATAATGTTGAGTACGAACAATTTTATCAATCTAATCATCATATCAGATTGGGATAGATTAATATAAAATCCTAATTTAAAAAAACTTAAAATTGAATAATTTTTTACATCTATCCCAATTAATACCATCCATTTAAAAAGATATACATAAATTACCTACATCGAAAATATGCAAGGATGAGAACATATCGAGAGAAATAACCCATAAAGTTATGATTTTAAATCTTGATGTTAACGTGAAAATCTTGTTGATTTTAAGTACTAAGTGATCTTGGAGTTAACTCATGCAAGATTTTTATTAAAAAAAATTTGTAAAAAACATTTTTATATACTGACAAAATATATGTAAAGTGACATTACAATTTTCCTTCCAGGGCGTGACTTGAGCGAGGGAGTAATACAACACTGTAACGCTAATGAATCAAATTGAAACAAAATACAAATATTTTAGAACCTGTTTGTTTTTTGTTTTTAATATTTTTTTGAAAATAGAAAAATTTTAAAAATTGTTTAGATATGTGTTTTTTATTTAATTATTTTTAAAATTATTTTTTATTTTTTTAAAAATAAAAAATAGAAACAACTTCAAATTGTTTTTTTTTTTCTTGTTTTTAAAATACACTATATTTAATTAATGAAAATTATAATTACCTTGAAAAATTTCTATCATTAGTTGCTATCATTAATTACTTATAACCATCATTATCAGTCCATTTTTAATTCTAAAATTATTTTATAATTGATATAACCAAATGAATTCTCATTTTATTTTGTTTTGAAAAAATTGAAAAAACATAGCTTTGTATCCCTGCACTTTTTTGGTGTTCTAAATCCTTATACTTTTATTTTTTAATATTTTAAATCTCTAAATAAATAAAGTATAAGGATCTTGAAAAGATCTAAAACATAAAAACAAAAGTGTAAGGATTTGAAATATCAAAAAAAGTGTATAAATTTGTAGTAAAATGTGAGTAAAGTATAGGTATTTAAAATTATATTTTTTTGGAGATAATTTTAAAAATTACATTACAAAACAATTTTTAAAAATAATAAATGAGAATAGAAACCAAATAGCCCTAAAAGTACTTTACACTCTAAGACGAGAATGTGAATAATTACATGAGTAGCTAATAACTAATCACAACAAACATGATAGTGTACGAATTTGATTAATTGATCAACTTGGCCGATTCTTGGTACGAGTCAAGTGTTTTTTTAATTTTTATTTTTATTAATTATTTTAAATAATAGAGAAAACATATATTCATGTCTCTGTATTTTGCTTGCGTTTTATAATTGATCCTTGAACTTTTTTTTCAATGTTTTTGATTCTTGTCCTTTTAAATTTTTTATTTTAGATCTTTTTATAATTAAAGTATGGAGATCTTGAAAAGATATGAAATAATAAAAAAATAAAAATATCAGGTCAAAAATATTAATAAAAATATAAGAATTAATAATAAAATATGAATAAAATATAAACACTTAAAACCATATTTTTCCCAAGTTTTTACTTATTTATTGTTTATTTTATGAATCATTAATTTGAGACAGTACAGTTCTGACGCAAAATTAAGACGGTCCAATGGTCCACTGTCCACATGCATAAGTTAAAAAAACAAAACAAAACAAAACAAAACAAGAGGAGAAGAAGAAGATAAATTAAGGTATCTTCCTCGGATCAAATTCTACGTTTCAGATTTTCAGCAAAGATTAAAAGTGGTTTATAGTTCGATCGTATTAAAAAAAAAAAATTAAGTCCACCGTCCAATTGTGAAGCTTGCAAAAATATTACTTCTAATACTATATTTTTTTTTCTAAGGGGAAAAATAAATTTTATATATAGTTGCTTTCAATAATCGTCAATATTTTGTGTCACAACATTCTTAATATTATTTTATGTTTTTCTGGAAAAAATTTCAGCGATAATCTTATTCAGTATGACTTATTCCAATAAAAAAATAGATTAATGAAGAAAACAATGAATTGATAAAGGTTCTCAAAAAATAATAAACAAATTTATGTCGGTATAGTCCCCCTCACGTCAGTGCAATGGCACAGCGGGAAAAAAAATTTCGGCCCTTTTTTTTTTTTTTTTAACTCTATCATTTCCGCTAAAGTCTTACAAAAATTGTCTGCAGTCGTCCCGATAGACTTTGTGCCTGGAGAACGAATTACAAAATAATAATCAAATGATCACTATTGCGTCTCTCAATTATTTTTTCAAGCCATATTTTATTTTTGTGTGTTAAAAGTAGACTTTATATAAATATAATAAAAAATTCAAAATATTATCATAATATTAAAATATTAATTAGACTTATAGGGCATAGAATTAACGATTTAATGAAACATACAATGTTAAACTTTTTTTATTCTCAAAGTAATTCTAAAGAGAAGGCCTAACAAATAAAAATTATTGGCAATAATTTATGTTTATGATGCTTTCAAAAATTTTAATTTTTAAGATTATTAAGCATCACTAATACTCTAAGTTATGGTCTTTTGGCATATTTTTCATTCTAGTTTTAAAAAAATAGAATTGATTTTTCTTGCCAAGAAAAATATAATTGATTGCTTAAAATTCTTAAATAGATTTTTATGAATATAATTTGTCCTGATAAATATTTTTACTCACGAAGGGATCCTCTATCACTTTCGAAAGCGCTACAATTATAATTTATAAGATGCCTTACAGGTAAAAAAAAAAAAAAAGAGAGAAATACAAGATGCCTAATATTCATTATTGTCTTACTAGATAAATTTTGTATAATAAATTTTCATTCAATAAACTTATTTGATAAATATAGTTAAACATTCCTTGTTTTGTTTGAAAAAAATATAGCCAAACATTATTATATTTGACAAGTTCGCTAATTTTGTTCTTTATTTTAAAAGATACACATTGACAAGAGAAATGAGAAAATAATTATGATAGCATCAGTAACTGTTCTTTTTTTTCTTTAAGGGTTTAACAAATGTTCTTTTAATAAATGTTCTGTAAAATTGCGTCATCACTATTCAAAAAACAACTTTCTCTTGTATCTTGATTTCATAGTAAATAATGTTATTAAAATATATATATATAAATTGTTCAGGTTTGCTTGTCTTAGCTAAACCATATTAACCATGTATTCGAGCACAAAATCCTCCGGATTTGATTCGAAGGAAAAAAGTTAATAATAATAATTCTGTAGTGAGATACACTCAATTAAGGTCTTCATTATTATCCTTTAAGAGCTTACTATTTTATCATTGGCTTTGGAATGTACCTTACACTTTGCCAACTTGCTGTTGATTAATTTATAAGCAACATCTGCTCGGAGCAGATAGATTTTACTTCTCATCAATGACATATTTATGGAACACACCTTCAAAAGCTTTTATATATAATTAACTTGAGATTGTTCTTTCAACTCAACTTTTTTATTTATAATATTCGCTTTTTTTTTTACTTTATTAATAGATAATTTAACTTTTTTTCTATTTTGATCCAACCATACTTGTTTTTATTTTTTTTTCCTTACTTGCCAAGTTAAAGTTATCTTCCACTCACACTTTTCCCTTTAATAAAATTTAAGTATTGTCAAATATTTTGATTTTAATTTGTCAATTTTTCAGATGAACTTCTGTGCCTATTGTTTTGATTATCTGAAGTTTTTTTTTGACAATATAAATTATTTTATATACAAAAAGCAGTGAATATAAAAGTGAGATTAACAATAAAAATAAAATTTCCACATGAACGAATATAAAATTTAATTAAATAATGAATATATAAAAATACCATAAAATTCTTTTGTAACAGAAGACATGTTAAATGGGTTGAGCTTCACTAGCTAAATTATGACAAAGCTTATGATTTAAAGAGACATTTCATAGAACTACAAGGATTTTATTTATCTTAGTATGAGTAAGATTCAAGCACACTATATAATATAAACTCTATGCTAAATTATATAATGAATAAATCATACTCCCTTGTCCTTATTTATAAATTATAAGACCGGACTTTGAGGTGAGTGATGTCCCCTTTTCATGATTTTTTTTTTTTCGCAATTCTAAGAGAAGTTAGAGCATATTTCCAAGTATACCCTTAGATTATGATTAAATTTTAATAAAAAGAGCATTTAGAATTGCGTAAATCAATATTTTTTATTAAGGGCATAATTTGAAAGAAGCAAAAAATAACACATAAACTAATCAACTTTAACTATGTTCTTAATATCCTTGAATTTTAAAACTGCATTTTATAATTAGGGATTGAAGGAGTAAGTAAATATGATTCATTATAGAGTTTGTCTCAAGTATATAATACCATCTAGTTCATCTTTTTTTTTTTTTTTACCAGCCACCATCTAGTTTTTTTTTCAAACACATTTGTTTTTTTTAATATAAGGCTACGGTAAAAAAAACCGTGCAAATAGACCAAGGTCAGGTCATATCAGAAGACATAATACTTCTACAATCTATTGGGGCATCATCAAACAGAGTAGTATCAAAATGTTCACTAGAGGCCTTATGAGCCAGAAGATTAGCATAGCAGTTTGCTTCTCTATGGATATGTTTCAGAGTGACCTCTCAGCTCCTCATAATGAGATTTTTAATGCTTTTGATGATTTCTGAGAGTGGATGATTCTGGATCGAGGGACCATTAATGAGGGATATGGCCTCCATGAAATCAGTATAAATGTTAATTTTTGAAATCTTTGCGTTCTAGCAGATGTTTAGCCCTTCTAGAATCCCCATAAGCTCGGGAGTGGTAATGTATTGGTAACCAAGGTTTTTAGTAAAACTTTTGATCCAGTTACCCTTGTCATCCCTGATAAGACCTCCACAGGCTGTAGCACCATTATACTTGAGCAAACCATCAACATCAAGTCTCACCCATCCAGGATTCAGAGGCTTCCAAGTTGCTTCATGTCTGGTATTGAAATTACTCAGATGGTCAGGCTTGGATTGAAGCTGTAGATCATTTATGATTTGTTGAGTGCATAAGAAAGAAATGTCTTTGTCCAAATTTTCATCTTCAGAGTAAACTTCCTTGCGTCTTGTTTTCAAGATGTTCCAACAGGCTTGTGCAAAAAGTTTCTTCTAGGGCAATCCTCTAGTATGGTTGCTGCCTGCTCATTATTAGCATTCCAAATAATTCAGTCCTGCAAAGGAAGAGAGAAAAAGATATTATATTTGAAAGGTTTAACTAACTTTTTCCAAACCTTCTTAGCATCTTTGCAATCTCTTAAGATATGAATATAAGAGTTAGGAGAGTTACAACCCAGCTAACAAGTATGTTGCTGCATAATGTTCCCATTAGAGGGCATAAATTTATTTGTAGACGATCCCAAGCTACTTTCTAAAGGAAGTACTTGATTTTTTCATAAGTAGTCCATTTCCAGATTTTGGACCATAAATTATTGTGCTCTTGAGCCTTTCGATTTTCTATTGCTGTATAGGTAGATTTAATAGAAAAGTTACCATCAGAAGATGGTCTCCAAATAAGAGTGTCCTCTGTGCTCTGAGTGTTAGGAGGTTGAACAAGAGCAATATGATTAATAATATTCGGGTGCAAGTATCTCCTTATAAGATCTAAATTCCAACCTCTGTTAGGCTTGTATAAATTCGATACTCGTGCATAGAGAATAGAATTGACGTTACAAAAGGCATGATTAACAAGAGGATCAGGGAGAGAGGTCCATTTATCATACTAAAAAGATATTTTGTCTCCTTTTCCAACTTTCCAACCAATAAAAGTCATGAAAGTGTCCCATATTTTGCAAATGCTACTCCAGGTATCAGAGCAGGAATTAGGTTTAACAACCATAGGGATAGTCGGTATGCTATAATTGTATTTATCTCGCGAGACCCTCACCCAAAGACAATCTGTTTTAGAGAGAATGCCCTAACATAACTTCATGATAAAAGCAATATTTTGGCTTTTAAGATGTTTAATACCAAGACCGCCAACCTTTTTATCAGAAGTGACGCAATCCCAGGAGAGAAGGTGGGATGTTTTTCTCCTATTAGAAAAGTCCCAAAGAAAACTTTTAGAGATTTTGTCCAATTCTGCTAACACGTTATCAAGCAGGAGCATAGTTTACATAGTGTAATTGGGAAGAGCTAATAGAACAGATTTTATGAGAATAGATTTTCCCATAATGTTGAGGTATCGACTTCTCCAATTTGCCAAGTGAGAGTTCGTCTTTTCAATTAAAGGCATAAAGGTAAGCCTTGTAACTTTCTCATGAATGATAGGAATCTCAAGATATTTTTCAAGATTATCAGTGAGAGAAATTCCAAGATTTTCACTAATTTGCAAAGCTCTGTTAAAATTGACATTTCTAAAGCAGAAAAGTTTGGATTTGCTTGTGTTGATTTTTTGACCGGATGCATTACAGAAATCAGAAAGACATTGAACAATGATTTGCATTTGAGAAAGAGATAGTTATGCAAAAAGTAACAAATCGTCAGCAAAAAATAAGTGAGAGATAGGAGGCTCATTAGGTGTTAGTTTAATAGGTTTTTATTCATTCTTATTGATACTACTAATAATGCAGTGACTCAAACATTCAATACAAAGGACAAAAAGATAAGGAGAAAGAGGATGCCCCTGACGAATGCCACGTGAAGGAGTAAATTCTTTTGTTGGTTTGCCATTCCAAAGAACTTTCATACGAGTGATAGAGATAGCAGCAAGAATTAATTTCCTGAAGTGATTGTTTATCTCAATGGAGATAAGAGTATCGTCAATGAAATTCCATGATAGTCTATCAAAAGCTTTTTCAAGATCCACCTTAAGGGCCATAAAACCTTTTGTTCTTATTTTTTTCCTCACAGAATAAATGACTTCTTGAGCAATAATAATATTATCACTACTCTGCCGTCCCTAAATGAAACTACTTTGGTAATCACTAATTAAGTGGTTCATGCAAGCATGTAATCTTATGGATAGAATTTTGGTGATTATTTTATAGCTCACGTTGTAGAGAGAGATAGGTTGGAAGTCTTTCATACAAGTTAAGTAATCAATCTTAGGGATCAAGGTAATGAAAGTGTCGTTAATTTCCTTTATAGAATTTGGTTCTCTAAAAATCTTTTTGACTAGATTGAATATGCTGTCTTTAAGATCCTACCAATAAGAGTGAATGAATCCTGCATTAATGCCATCAGGTCCAGGAAAACAACAAGGAAATTGTATTAATCAGTAAACTGTATAACAGTCAAGGAAAACAACAAGGAAGCAAAGAAACAAAACTAAGAGGGATTACATGTAAGTATTAAGAGTGCAAAAAGCCCTAAGGGTATGGTTGACTATTAACATAACATGCAGTTAAAAATGATCCTTATTAATGATTTCAACAGCAAAAACCTTCTGTTACAAGTAGTGGCAGAGTCGCATGCTGTAACAGCCCTCTGGGTCACCACTACCTCTCCCGGATCTTTTCCCAGCGCTGGACAACACACATGTCACCACATGATTGCCGGCTTTCCCACTGGTGGTACAGTGGTTATTCTTCACCCCACCCTCACGGGAGTCTTTTGGAACCTCCCCAGACTCGAACCTGGGGAGGTTCCTGGGGAGGTTCCAAAAGACCCCCGTGAGGGTGAGGAATAACCACTGTAACACCAGTGGGAAAGCCGATAATCATGTGGTGACATGTGTGTTATCCAACGCTTGGAAAAAGACCCTGGAGAGGCAGTGGTGACTGTTGAGGGTATGCCCCCTCACTTGGGAAAAATAGCATATATTAGGTATATATTTTCATATTTTACAATTGGCTCCCTCTCTTTTTCATACTTTGCACTCTTATTTTAATATTTCAAACTTTGAACCCATTTCAATGCTACATTTAGCCCAAATCTAAAATTTAATTTTTTAACTTAGCCTAATGAATATTAGCCTATAATTTCACCATAATTAAATGTCAATATTATTTATTAATCCTTTAAAAAATAGAAAAAAAAATAATTTGACTAAACTAGGCTCTCATTATCCTCGTCCTAAGAATATTAGCTAGGAAAAAAAGGAAACAAAGAATGAAGATTTAGGAATCAAGAGTAAACTTGTTGAATGCATTTTAATAACTCACTACATCTGCAAATTTGTAACTGAAAGTTGAATTTAAAAACAAAGACAGAGAAAAAAAGAAAGAAATTTAATAGATTTTGAAAAGACAAAAATATTTTTATTATACTAAGATCCTGGCTTCACCCCCTGACTCAAGATCCTAGCTCCACTATTGGTTGCAAGCTTTTAAAAGTTTCCAAGGTAAAATACTTATGCCCACTTTTCAGGATATATGGAGATGATATGAAGAACTGATCAAGGATTTGCTTGGTCAATTCGACCAGGTGTGGTATCACTAAAAAGGATAAGATTGTTGGCAAAGAAGAGATGTGAGAGAGGTATTTCCTGCCTCCCCATCTTATTAGTACACCAATTCCTTTTCCTAACTTTCGTTGTTGCTTGAGATAAGCGTTCCATGCATAACACAAAATTGTAAGGTGATAGGGGTTCCTCCTAATACCCCTACTTGGAGAGAAGGAGGAAGACGGCTTCCCGTTCTAGATTACCTATGTTGAAGGTGTAGTAATAATACAAGCCATGACAAACTTGACTAAAGCCTCTGGCAGACTAACATCATGAAGGGTGTCTTCAATGAAATGCCGTCTTAGCTTGTCAAAAGATTTTTAATTCTAAATGTATCTTGATTGCCATCTAGCACACTTAGATCTCTCTTTTCCTCATAGAGTACATCACTTCCTAAGCTATAATAATGTTATCAATAATGCTTCTACCCCCTATGAAATTGTTTTGATTGGGAAGGATAATTTCTAGCATAATGGTGCTAAGATGGTTGGCAATCACCTTTGTTGCAACTTTATAAACCATAAAACACACACTAATTGGGCAAAATTCCAGAATGTATTGTGATATGGTGACTTTTGGAATTAAGGTAATGAAGGTATGGTTTAAAGAGGGGTCAAGTGGGTGATCATGCTAAAGATTAAGACCAAATTGAAAGAGACTACTCCTTACTAGCTCCTATTAGGTTTGGGAGAACATATCTTCCAATCTATCAATTCCAAGGGCCTTCAACAGCTTCATATGAAATAAGGCTTGCTTAATCTCATCGAAAGAGGCCACTCTATTTAGAAGAGTAAAGAAGTCCTCATTTATAGTTGGGAAAGAATACCCAAAGAAATAGTCATATATAATAATAAGGATAAATGAGCAAATTATCTTGTAAACTGTAGGTCTAGTAGTACCATACATCTTGAACTTATGTATTGTGCAAATTGTTCCTTTAACTTTTGAAAACAGTGCAATCTAGCCCTTGTTTTAATAAAAATTAACTTCAACCATTAGTTGACCAAAAAATAGCATAAAAGAACATCAAAAATTACATAAAGCTTTATTTTTTTTGGATGCTTTATTGCAATTTTTGGTCATTTTCTGTATTTTTGGGTGATTTTCTGTAATTTATTGTCTTTTCTTGTTTTTTTTGTCAACTAATTATCAAAATTAACTTTTGTTAACTGTAGGGATTAGATTGCATCATTTTTAAAAATTAAGGGAATAATTTGCATAATAAATAAGTTCAAGCCTTCAGGATTTATGGTGTTACTGCACCTAAAGTTTAATGAACAATTTGCTTGTTTACCCTAAGAATAATACTTAAAAATATTAAAGATAACACCAAAAATTTTATCTAATACAAGTCTCTAACATTGTAATTTGTAAAGGTCTAAAATTTTAAAGTGCTAAAAATAAAAGGGAGAATTTCAATTAAATTCCTCTGTAGAGGCTTAATTTTAGGTGGATCCAATTTTTTTTTTGAAATTTTAGTTCAATTCAGGGGAGAAAAGTCAAAACAATTTCGCCAATA
Organism: Prosopis cineraria; assembly: GCF_029017545.1. Lineage (NCBI taxonomy): Eukaryota > Viridiplantae > Streptophyta > Magnoliopsida > Fabales > Fabaceae > Prosopis > Prosopis cineraria. The sequence continues at coordinate 12,994,787 of NW_026555335.1, forward strand.
AAAAGATCAAAGTACCCTTCATTTGTTATACATAATCACTAATTGTTAATTTTCTTACTTCACTTGTTAATTTACGAATATGAGTTGCAAATTATACGAGTTGACATGTGAAAAATTATATAAAACTTAACATCAATTTTTTAATTATAAGCAGCAATATCAATTGTTAAATTATAAATTTTATTTGTTAATTTACTAACATTAGTTATAAATTATTAATAGGTCTTGTAATTTACAAACATAAATTATAAATTACTAACGAGTCTTGTAATTTACAACTGATATTAGTAAATTAATAAGTAAAGTTAGCAAATTAATAATTAATGTTACTGATTGTCTGAAAAATGTATGTAATTTGTAAGTAATATTAATAAATTAATAAGTATAGTAAGAAAATTAATAACTAGTGATTATGTGTAATAAGTAAAAGGTATTTTAGTTATTTTATTGACAAAAAATTTTTTTTGTCGTGAACTGATATGAAATTTTAAAATTTTTTTAAAATCACTTGAAATTAAGTCTTTATGGAGGAACTGAACTGAAATTCTGTCAAAAAAATAAAATGGACAGATATTATGCAACTACAAAAGTACCGGTAAACTCCCTGGCAAAGACCATTCTCGAGTTTTCCCGGGACGCGGCAGGGAGCCCATTTTTGTAATTTTGAAATTTCACAAAATGAATATCAACTTGTCTTGACCGGGGAAAAAAGTTGGTCCAATTTTTTTTTTATCCAAATCGATATAATCAATGCCAGTGCTTCCGGTCCCGAGTAACGTCTTCCGCATGTGGAATCTTGTCTACAGCGCCCACAACTGGAAATGAGATAATACAGCTTAGCTTAATGCATGGATTTTCTCATCCCCGAAACATCCAAGAATTATTCAGGCCAAGAAAACCTAAGAATTATTTTAAAAACTATGAATATTATGATGGACTTTCTTAATTCTAAAAAAATAAATTAGACTAGATATTGAAATCATGATTTGAGAATTGGATCCTTGCGAGGGATTTTCCCAACTTTTAGTCTTTAGATGATCAATTCGTTCAGAGACAGCCGAGAGCATTACTATGTAGTCACTACGCCATCTGTCATCTACGAGTGTCACCCAATTTTACCGCCTGGCTCCAAAATAAATAATAGTAGTAATAAATAATAATTAATAATTGAGAGTTTTTCATTTCTGCATCCTTTGAATTAATTCTGACACACAACGCGCACACACTTCCCTCTACCTAAATCCGTGTGTGTATGTGTTTTTTTCTGTGCAGTTTCTCTCTCCTCCACTCTGGCCGTCCTTCACGCGCATACCTGTCGCTTCGTCGTGGGTAACCACTATATATATACCCCACCCTCCATTGCTCTCTTTGCAGATGCAGCGAAGTGAGTCGCATTTTTTAATAATTTCTTCTGCATCTGTGTGCCAAGTTGTTCCTTTCTTTCTCCCCAATCAATCCTATTCTCTTCCCCCTTTTTCCTCGTCTCTTTCTTTTGAACGCCCAGAATCAATCATCCTACCTTATCAAGAGCAGAGAAAAGAAGCACAAGGAGTTATCTTCGTCTTCTTATTTTTACTTGTTATTCTTTTTTTGGTTTTTCCTCCTTACCTTTCAATCTGGGGAAGCAAATGCCGTCATTAGAGGATGATCTGTTTCCTTCTACGCCGGGCAAGTTCAAGATCGAGAGAGCTCACACCATGAATCGTCAGATGTATCGATGTTTTGCCTCCACCAGCACCATGTTCTTGTGGGCCCTCTTCCTCATTGCCTTGACGGCTTCCTATTTGAGCTTCCAGGGTTTCGTCGATTCCGGCAGCCGGTACTTGTCGGCGTCTTGGGGAGGCATCCAGTGGGAGAAGCAGGTCCGCAACTCAGCTCAGATCCACCGCAGCGGAGGCATGTCAGTGCTCGTCACCGGAGCCGCCGGTTTCGTTGGCACCCACGTTTCCCTTGCCCTGAAGCGACGAGGAGACGGTCTAGTAGGCATCGACAACTTCAATAACTACTACGATCCATCGTTGAAGAAAGCTCGCAAATCGCTTCTAAATAGCCATGGCGTCTTCATCGTCGAAGGGGACATTAATGACGCCAAGCTTCTGGCTAAGCTTTTCGACACCGTCGCCTTCACGCACGTAATGCACTTGGCGGCTCAAGCCGGTGTTAGGTACGCCATGGAGAATCCACACTCCTATGTTCACAGCAACATCGCTGGCCTCGTCACGCTCCTTGAGGCTTGCAAATCGGCGAATCCTCAGCCGGCGGTTGTCTGGGCCTCCTCGAGCTCCGTTTATGGCCTAAACGAGAAGGTGCCATTCTCGGAATCAGATCGGACTGACCAACCGGCGAGCCTCTACGCTGCCACCAAGAAAGCCGGTGAAGAAATCACTCACACCTACAACCACATCTACGGTTTATCCATCACCGGGTTGAGATTCTTCACTGTTTACGGACCCTGGGGTAGACCCGATATGGCTTACTTCTCGTTCACCAGGAACATCCTCCAAGGCAAACCAATCACGATATATCGCGGAAAAAATCGGGTCGACCTGGCCCGAGATTTTACTTACATCGACGATATAGTGAAAGGTTGCGTCGGATCGCTGGACACTGCAGGGAAGAGCACTGGATCGGGCGGCAAGAAGCGTGGACCCGCACCGTACCGAATCTTCAACCTTGGGAACACATCGCCGGTGACTGTACCAACATTGGTGAGTATCCTTGAGAGTCACTTGAAGGTGAAGGCGAAGAGGAAGATCGTGGACATGCCGGGAAACGGCGACGTTCCGTTCACACACGCCAACATCAGTTCGGCCCGACGAGAACTCGGGTACAAGCCCACAACCGATTTGCAAACCGGGTTGAAAAAGTTCGTGAAGTGGTATCTTTCCTATTATGGTTACCACCACGGCAAACATGTAAATTAATTATTATAAATTTTTTCCGTAGTCTTCTAGAGATTTCTGCCATTCAAAAAGATAAGAAGGAAGGAAGAAACACTATTTGAAAAGCAAAAAAAAAAAAAAAAAGGAAGGAAAGAAAGAAAGAAAGAGAAGGAATACATTCTTTACTCAATTAACGGAGCAGCAAAAAGGAGCTGGGGCCTGCCATTAAAAAAAACAAAGAAGAAGAAGAAGCTGGTGCTCTCTCAGTTGTGAGTTCTGGTTTTTGTATTATTACATGTGAGTTTTTAAGTTTTTATTTAAGGTAATGAAAAAGCTCAAGCATGATTATTTCTCCGATACATGTCCTATATCACAGTTTCGATAGGCGCGAATGAGTGTGATGCACATCACAGTCGATGACGTTGAGGGTATATTGGTAATTTCGGGGGTGGGTGGAATTTTTTGCGGATTTATATCACGTTGAGAGGGGAGACAGCTAAGAGGAAAGTGACAACTGGTGCAATCGTGAGATACGGCTGGGTTATGGGTCCACATGGGAGTGGGCGTGTGGGCTTTAGCCGCTGGATTTGGGTTGGTATCAGACGAGCGGTCAGATCCAGCTGTAAAGTCTCTGTACCTAATAAAGACCGGGGGAAAAAAAGCGCCGACAAAAACAACGAGAAAAGAAAGTTGTGGGGCTTTTGGGTTGTAATCGAGTTAAAAAATGGCAAGGGTTTGAGGCAAAGTTATTACACTCACGAGTTTATAAGTAAATTTGTGGTAAAAATATAAATTTATATTATTAACAAATAATTATTAACATATAATTATAATTTAATTTAAATATATTAAAAATATAAATTATTGAAATTAAATCTATCTAACATTGATAAATTATTATATGCAAGAGATAAAAATTTTAAATTGGGAAAACTTATTCTTGGTAGTTTTTGCTTTCCTTTTTTATTAATATTAGTTTTTACATTTTAATTTTTCTTTGTACTAGTTTTTATAGCTTTTAAGAATCGAATTTTTCGTAGCATATATTCAACTTGCTCAATTTAAAAAAATAAATAAAAATTAATGAGTTTAATAAGTTTAATTAAACTTGAGTATATGAATTAGTTGACACAATTTTAAAAATTAAAAAATGTAAAAAATGGTAAACTTGGAGGTAAGTTCGTGATTTTAACAGAGCTTATATTTAATCTGAATTTATGAGTGAATTGACATAATTTTTTAAGTTGAAAACGTTAAAACGTTAAATTCATAGAATTAACTCGAGAGTTTGACAACTACAATTTGAGGTGCACTTTCTTTTTGAAAAAAAAAAATTACACAAGTATATTTTTATTGCAGATATTTTTTTTCAAGATACAATCAGATATTAAATATAAAAATAGAGGTAAAATTCTATGAAATTCTTGTTATTAATAGGCATTATATATTTAAGGTATTCATTTTTAATTAAATCAAGAGAAGTGTATTATTTAGAGATTATCTATTTCATGAAAAATTCTCATTGTTAATATTATTAACACATTTAAATTCACATATTTTAATTTAATTAAATAAAAATATATTAAATATATAAGATTAAGTGCATAAGTGCTATCCTCTTTCTTTCCATGGTAACATTTGGAAGATTTTTATTTTTCCTTTTTCACAATCCATTCATATAATATTAGTACCTATGAAGCACGCAAGTTATTTTCACAAGGGGCAGCCAGAATCTAACACTTGTGGAAATAACTTGCATATATAGGATGGGAATGCTTTAGGTAGTATTTTCAATGATGAATCTCTAAAATGCTAAACTAGTTTAAAGCCTTTTTTTTGTGTGGTTAAAACTTAATTTGATATTATGGAATCTTAATGGCAGATATCAATGTAAATTTCTAAAGGAAAATTATAAGGAGGGTTTTTTTTCGAATTTGTGGGAGAGTGGTCTCTCTCTCTTTTTTACTCTTTTTTCTTCCTCTAGTTGATCTTGACTATCTATTAATTCTATAATTCAAATTTTTTTTAATAAAATAATATGAATGGGCAAGATCGAAAAAGTGCAGAGAAAAATGAAAGTAAAAAAAAAAAAGAAAAGAGACCCTTTCCTTGAATTTTTGCTTTTTAATGTTTTAAAAATCAAACCGGATAATAAAAAAGATTAGTGGATTATAGATCTTATAATTCAACTAGTTCGACTGGTGGTTAAATCAGTGATATAATAATTAAATAAAAAATAATATATATATATATATATATATATTTTTAAAAAAATGTTAAAATGGTTTAACTGCTTCTGGTTCTCGAGTTTTTGCTTTGAATTTTTAAGAACCATTTGAGTCAAAACAGGTGAATTTGAATCAACTGTCCAAATGGTAAAGGGAAACTATGTTCTCTTTTGGGTGAGAGTTTGATTGGGCCAATTGTCCAGGTCTTAAAACAGTGGTTCTCCCTTTTGATGGTACGATGCTTTAGTGGTAAATGTACGAAAAGTGAATATATGGGCCTGGGCTTTCGAGTGGGGCCTATCGTTTTGTGATTGTAGTTACGTACGGTCTTGTACTTCGTCGAGACGTTACTCTTGAAAAGTAATTAATTAATCATCTCATCTCAGATTAAATTTTTTATTGTAAAAATATTTGTAAGAAATTATGATGTATGATTTTAAGCTTAATTAGCTAATTTTTTTTCAATCTTGAAATCGTTCAAAAGGATTTTAAAACTTTAAAATCGTTTGGTTGCAAAAATATCTGCGGAAATTTCAAGTACTTTTTCTTTTATACAGAAATTTCATGTGCCTTTCTTCAATGGAAAATATAAAGGTTAAACGAAAAGAGAATTTTATTTTGATATGAATAAAATAACATAAAATTATACATATTTTATTCTCAAATTACATGTTACCCCATTCCCTTCTTACCAAATAGGGAGTAATACATTTTTTTAAAAAAATTATAACGCTTTTAAAAATGCCCTCATCTCGCCGGTTAAAAAAAAAAAAAATTGCCCTTATCTCCTCTGCTCTTACTTTAATGATGGTTTTTTCCATTTCTCTTTTTTCCTCCCAATAAATTATTCTACAAATCAAATGATAATTTTGAAAAGTTGTAAAAGAAAAAAACATTGGCATTTAATTAATTTTAATAATTTTTTAATCTCATGAATGTAGTTAACTAAATGTGCTACAGAGAGTATTCAAAGTTTTTGTTAACTGTAGTAAATGATGTTGGATTATTGGAATGATTTATTTTTTGTGGGTTAAAAAACGGGTAAATGAGTTGGCCTTGAGAATTTACTAAAGCCAATATATATTTTCAAATTCAAAAAATATTTACAAAAATAATTATAAATTATTTATAAAAAATATTTTTATTAATAATAGCATGGGCAAAGTTAACAAATTTTATTAAGAGGGCCAAAATGACAAAGCATATATGTTAGTCAAAGGAAAATTAAATATATATATATATATATATATGATTAATATTAGATACATATTTTAACATATATATATTTTTATTCAATTTTACAAATATATAACAAAAATAAATATGTACCTTTATTTTTTTAAGTTTTAGTTAGATTTTTTATCACATAAGAATAATTAATTATTATATCTATGATAAATTTTCAGTAATTTCCTTCTTAATATAAACTATTACTAAATCAGTGAACATTTTATTTTTTCCATGAGCATTGAATAATTTAAACACATAATTGAGAATCAAATTTTTGTTAAATCTGTGAAGCTCTTACTTACATTTTAAATTTACTGTTTAATTATTTCAATTGTCACTAATTGAGTAAATAAATATATCAACAAAGTAATGATACTTAGTTGTCACTAATTTTTTTTTTAGAAGAACATATTTTATCCACAATGTCTTAAATTTTGGATAAATGATTTTACAATAGATATTAAGCACATATTATTCAATATCTCTTGAAATTTTTGTTGAAATACTTGACAAAGTTTATTTGTTATAATTCTTATAATTTATTTAATCAAATACTTTCTTCGTTCAAAATATAAAGCATTTTTAACTAAATCTTACTCGCAATAAAGTAGTTACTTACTTTCAAACAAACTCTATCTTTTTATACTTACCCCTATTAAATACCTTACGATAAATATAAATTCATCATTAATGAGGCACTGACAATGATTATACCTCAAAATATTAAAAATGTCTTATATTTTTAAATATTTAATTGCTTAAAAAATATCTTTTAATGAAAAGAGTATAAAATAAAAGAAAACAAATACCATCAATGTTTTAAAGCATTTTCTTGTTGAACATAAATAAATTTTATAACAATTATATCTTTAAGTTATTAAAGTAGTTGGACTATATATAATACATGTCTAAAAATTACTCATAGAATTGAAATGAAATTTTATTTAATATTTTAAAACTTTTATAATGTATTAATTTAAGAGTTAAAAATATATAATTTAATATTTTATAAAAAAAATTAAAAGTTAGGAAGTCTTTGACCCCCGAATAATAGGATTTGATCAAGTCATATTGTGAGTCATGTGATATGGTTTTGCTTTGTTTATTAATAACGTAATGGAGAGATCCAATGGAGGTTGAGGTTGACGTGGGTGAGTCGGACTTGGCTGGAGTCGGTGTTGTTGTCAGTAGTCATTGATTTGCGTAATAATTACGGGACTGACAGTAAGTGGGTGGGGAGACTTTGGGAACTTTAACATCCACCTTAAAAAAATATCTTCGGAATTAAAATTAAAATTAAAAATAAATATATACGACATTTATATTCACCGACACACTCTGTGGACCCATATTACAAATGCTAAGCATGTGGGCTTGCTGCTCTGCTGGCGGACATTTTTGACCACGTGGCACAAGTACCCACACAAACAAAATCAATCATCATTCCTTAAAGCCCAAGTACATTTTCATCAACCAGCATGAAACCCGTGAGGGTTAAAAAAAAAATTTAAGAAATAAGATGAAATTATTTATTTTATGTTCAAGAGCAAAGAGACAGAAATATTCAAACAACCATAGGTTCATAACATCAAATAGCCTAAAATAAAAAAAAATATGAGTGCTTATAAAATTATTTTTTAAATGTAGTTGTGATCAAACTGTTAAAAATCAATGACATTAACCATTTCACTGTGAATTAAAATTTAATGATTTGTTCATAAATGTATTGAAAAAGTAGTGTCACAAGTACTTCTACACTTTTATTTTTATTTTAAGTTACTATGTGTTCTAGCTTATCATTTCTTGAGTAGTTTTATCCATTTACCCTATATTCCCTCCGGTCCACAATATTAGGTGTATTCTAAAGGAAATTCTGGTTCACAATATAAGTCACCAAGAGATGATGACTGTGTATTTTAGATTGAAGTTCTAAAAATACCCTTAGTGGTATGACATTTCTGACACCTGCCTATGTCTGTGGTTTAGCTCTCTCTCTCTCTTCAAGTCGAGCTTCTTCTTTCACCATGTTTAGTCTCCGTCGTTGATCGCTTCTCTCATTCTTCTCGTTAGCTCTCGCCTCATCGGTGATCAGCTTTCATTTCTAACTTTCCTCTTCCATTGTGGTCCACCTCAAACTCGCCGTGAAAGGAGTGGTTCGAAATGTCGATGGATCTTCGCCGTTCAAGCTCAATGAAAAAGGGTTTTAAAGATCTGTCATGGGATGAGCTAATGGGCTGTATAGTCGATGATTCTCTTGATGGGAAAGAAGATATACCCCGAGTCAACTTCTCTGGAGAGGTGACGTCTCTGAATCAGAAGATTTTGTGGGCACCTCGTCCGAAGGATTCTTCGCTTGGGTCTTTCAATTTTTTTGACGTTGAGGTGGTGCAACAAAAGCAAGTCCAGTCCTTTAATTTGAACGAAGAGGCAACGAAGGACAGTGAAGAAGTGAGCAGCGGTAACGATAACGGCAACGGCACATCTGACAGGGGAAGATAAAGAAAAAAGAGGAAGATTGTCCACTCATTTGATCTGAACAAATTTCCATTTCCAGAGGAAGATTATGCGCATCTGACCGAGGAAGAGAAAGCCCATAAGCAATTTGTATATGACACTTTGCATTATATGCTCTAATTAGCGTCAAATTTTTGGGCCTTCTGTAGTTTTATGTAATTTTAATTAGTCCAGACTTTAAGCTTATTCTGACGCATAATAGTTTAGCTTATTTTGGTTAGGCTAAAGTTGCATGTCGATGATCTTCTTTTTTGGTTAGCTTGATGGATAAATGTATTGACATTTTAGCCACTTCTGCGTCTCTATTATATTAGAATGATAGATGATGATATTTAAACTAATGGCAGATGTTTTGAATTAGCGAGCTTTCTATTTTGTTTTTTTTTGAATTAGCAAGCTTTTTGTTTTAGTGAGCTTTTGCATCTCTGTTATGGTAAGAATTATAAGTAGCTAGGAAATTACAAATGGATAGGCAATATCAATATGCAGTGCTGAATATTTAGCCCTTTCATAATTGTGGAGTTAATTTGAATCCTTAAAGATTTTTTTCTTCTTTAATTTGATATGTAGCATCAATATGCATTGTCAATATAGAAATTGTTGGCAAATTATAAACTACCCACTTCATACAAAAATTGCTTCATTTACTACAAAATATTGACTGATTATATTATGTGTTGCAATTTACATGAAAAATTGTAACACAAAATATTAATGACTAAAACATTGAGGGTTCACAAAAATATTTACCCCTTAATCTAAGCTATCCATCTACTTCTTCTAAGTGGTCTAACACTTCTTGGACTAGGTAGGGATCACACTTGAGATGATTAGGCAATTCACCCTTTCTTTCCATCACATCCTTCTTCAAATGGCTTGGCTTGTACTTATTTGAACCTTTGTCCTTCATAATGTCAACTATAGTAGCTTGTAGTGTTAGGAAGATCCTATTCAATTGCTTAGATGTGTAAAATTCAAAGGAATTCTCTACAGCTCTAACGAGGTCCTCTATAGTTTTAGGTGCCTCTTGATATTATAGTGCTTGAATTGCTTTAAAGTATCCAAGATCCAAAATTTTAAATTAGGGGAGTTGGGGGGTTGAGAAATCAAGCGAATATCAGACCCACCATCACTTGCTACCATACAAAAATCCTCATCATTGTTATCAATATGACAAGGAGCATTATCTTGCTGAATAAAAATAGTTTCATTTGCATGACATGTTGGCCATTTGGCTTTGATTTCTGTTAGCACTTTGTCAATAAGGAAAGACTTCATGACTTCTTTTGTAATTGAAGTGATCGGTTTTGTTTCCATTGTCCCTCTACTCCTGTTTACACTCCTTCTTCTTGCTGCCTCTTTTTAATAAAAGGGAACAAACCAATCTTCCCAGAGAAAATTTTATTTCCTTGTGCATCAAATCTAGGTCTAGCCACAGCAACTAGGAATATAACTTTTATCAACATAGTTCTTGTTTTTACATGTTTGATGTGGTGGCTCCTCCCCTGCTGCCAAGTAGTAGGTTTGGGATTTTTTTTGTCATGTAAAACCATTGTTCATCAATGTGGATAATGTTATGCATAGATTAGAAAGTTGGGTCATTTGGTATACTTTATTGCTCTAGCATAGATAAACACCACCTCAATTGAGCAAGCATGTTTTTCTCTTTTAAATATGGTTTGATTGCACTTGTGTGGTGCCATAGAACTCCTTTTTTTTAAGTCTGATTAGTGATGTCTTGTTAACACCTAGAGCACTTGCAAGAGACCTATAAGTAGCCCGTCGATGTATCGAAATTGCCATGACTTGTTCCATGTTCACATTAGGTCCCTTTCTTCCATACTTGTTTGTCTTTCTATGGCTTGCATCCCCTGTTTCCTTAACTTGACGCCAAATGCGTTGAATGACTCTGATTAAAACTGAATATGCTGAAGCTATCTCTCTTGTTGTAATACTGTTTAGTTTACCTTGATAGCTTGAGTTTAATAAGATCTTGTAAATGGAGACACGTTCTTCATTTGATAAGAACCTTCTTCTTTTACATGGTGGTTGCCTTGGTGATTTAATTGTATTGCATCCTACATCTGTCTATGTTTTAAAAGTTTACAAATGTTAGATTTCTTGATAGACCATATAATCTAATAAACTTTTTTTCTCCTTTTTTGCAGAAAAAATGAGAATTTATAAAAGTTGCTGTGGTTGAGCTTCTAAAACTGTGAGGATACCAATTATACACAAAAGTTTCTGTGGGTGAGTTGAGCACAAACCAAGGTATAAATTTTCTTTTTGAATCGCTGTATAGAAATGGAAAAGATTGATGCTGTTGCTTACCTTGAAAAATGAAATTTAGAATGTCTAGTTGTGTTAGCTGTTTTATTTGTTGAGTAGTGACATTGTGGTTGAATGAGGTATAAAATTTTAGGATTGTTTTATTTATTCGATAGTGTTTATTTCTGGTGTCAGCTGTTTCATTCTCTGATAGTGTTTATTCATTGAAGTAGTTTGATCATGGGGAACAGTTTAGTTGGTAGAGATTTGGTGACATTTGGATGGGTTGATTTAGTAGACTAATATTTCAATAAAGAATGAAGTAGTATAAGAGATTAAGAAATGCTAGCTGAACTCTTATCCCTCACTGCTTCCTAATTAGCCTATTTTTATAGATTAAGAAAATATGGAGGATGTTAGTATAAGAGAAGAGAGAAAAATCAAAGCTAGGAATTATGATTCTTATTTCTTTAATTGGAATTATAGGTTTTTTTTGGACAATATACATATGGAAATGCTAGCTAAACTCTTGGTTAATAATGATATGACATAGTCAGGAATGATATGAAGGTGTTTAATAATGATCTTGGTTCCGTTTATTTATGGACTTATTTCATGTTATAACATAGTCAGTGACCAATATTCTTGATTTACTATACTCTAAAACTTCATGAAAGATTGCATGCTTGAAAAGTTCCATTCTCTCATGCTTATAATTCAGTTCCTTTACTACTTCTATCATTCAATTCCACTTATCATATAACAAATCAACTGTAGCCTTATTAGCATTAAAGACTTGATGTTTTTAGGTCTAGCCTCTTCAATTACTTGTTTCATCAAGTTACCCATGTAAGATTCGCCCTTGTACTCTTTAAAGTTTAAACCCAGCAAGTTACATTTCCTAGTCCTATTTCATTGGTTTATTTGTACCTAGCATCATGATGGCACTTTCTTGGCCAGCCTTGTCTTCAAATATTTTGATATTTAACCTGTGCAATGCACAGGAGGTAAGAACTTTTTATTTAATTTAATTTAAAGCATTATCGAGAGGAAAGAAGTGGTAGAAGATTTTGGTTTATTTAACTTAATTATTATTTAATGTTAGCTGAACATAAATAATTTAAGAGAAAAATAAAGAAGAAGAAACAATTTAGATCATTGAAAGAAGAAATAACAAAAGATGGGAATATTCATGTGGATATTCATGGGCTTCATGGGCTTCATAAAGAGAGAGATTCTTACCATTTCTTTCATTGATTGTAATATGTTGCTCTTCATTTTGATTACTGTCCAGGTGGACATTCTCACATATGGGAGGAGCATTTAAGTCCAAAGAAATGGTGTTGCTGTCCCCACTATCTTCCTCATTAGCTAAAGCATTTAAATCAAAGGAGAAGGAGCACTTTTCTATGGTGGAAAAGTGCAGTTTCTGTGCCTTTCTTTTCTGTTGTTTTTAATGTTGTCTGATTCCCTTTTAGTGGGATAGAAGTTTCTCAAAATGTGAAACAATGCCTCTACTGTTTCATTCCCATGAGAAAGCTCAATTTTTCATTGTAAAAGTCTCATTTTCACTGTAAAAGGCTCTATTCTCGCCAGAAGTCTCATACTGTCACTATAAAAGTCTTGTCCTGTCACTGTAAAAGTCACATGCTTGATAAAGCATGAGAGAGAAATTTTGAAAATAATAATTTATTCATTGATTGTACTTTTGCCTTTTTCATTTTGAAGGGTAAATTTGGAATTTCATTGACAATTATTCTTTGTACTTTTATTATATTGGTATTAGTGAGATTAGTAGAAGTGACTTATAAATAGGACCGGAGGGAGTATTTAATACTAATATACTTATTTGAAAATATACTTATAATTTCTATATTGACCATTGTAAAAGCTAAAAAAATCATGTTAAGTTTTAATATAAAAATATGCCAATATAATAATAATAATAATAATTGAATTTTAATCTAATTGAGAGAGATTTTTCATTTGCAATCTTTATTGAATTAAGTCTACTTATACTATTCAAAAAAATTAGGTGTGATGCTATTGAAAAAGAATAAAATGATAATCTTAAATTGAAACATAATTTTATACCCAATAATTGGTTATCATATAGTATCAACTATGAAGGACTCTCTCCCTGCTCGTCTTAGCATGACTCTCTCCCTCACTCTCACTCTATTCATATACACATTTGTGCGTGTATAATACAACTATATCTCGGCCAAAAAATATGTATAAATTTATATGGGGGTTAATGTGTTAAGTGTAACATCCTAAATTTTCTCATTAATAATTATCAGTGTTTTTAAGGGTAATTTGGTCAATTTAGATAAATTATTGATTTAGTGAGGTTTATGGGAGACTAATATGATTTTTGAATCTTTAGATAGCCTTAGAAGAGGGCTAGATCGATGTTCAAGAGGGCTATGGCATGGAAGGAAATTTAAAATTCTGTGAGATTTTTTGTGTCATGCGCCGTGGCGGGCGTGTCAATGCACCATGAAGGGCGTGCAAAATTTGCACTTATTAGATCATGAATCAAACTCGAAAAATAAAAGAGAGAAAGAAGGAACTCGAAGGCAGCGATGAAGAGAGACTTGTGGCTGCTAAGGCTTACTTCCTACATGATTTTGGAGGCCTTTCAAGCTTCATATACATTGGGTAAGCCATCCTTTCTTCTCTCTCTCCCTCATTGTGCAAAAATCTGGCCATTTAGGGCAATAAGGGCTTTGATTTTGATTTTCTTGGGTTTAAACCAAACCCATTGATTTATTTAAGGTCTTGGAGAGTTAAATCAAGCCTTTAACCCTAAATTTATGAGTTTTATAGTGCTTGAAAATTTTTAGTAAGGGTTTGGACGAACCCTATATATAATTTGAAAATTTCGAGATAATGTGGGATATTGATTAGCAAATTTGGTGTATTGGGATGTTTAATAGGATGGTTAGAGTGTCTGAGAATGGTTGATGTTGTGAGAAAATGAAATTAGGTGTATAGGCACCTAGAACTTTGTGAATTTAGGGTTAACTGAAGTGATAATTGATAATTGTCACTTGATTATGTAGATTAAGTATTGCTCAAGTTTTATCGTGCGTATAGAATGTGTAGAGCTAATTTTGAGCCACGGTAATCCTTTTATGTGTAAAGGGTTGAGGTAATCATATAGTTTATTGTGTTTATTAACTATTATAACTGTATAGAAGTAAGTACAAATGATAAAGTTGTGGTTTTGAAGAGTTTTGTGCATAATTTGATATTGTAAATGATTTTAACATGAAAATTAATTTGTAAAATGTTATTGAATTTGATCGATGTGTACATACTATGTATATGAGTTTGTGATGTGGAAATGTGAAGAAAAGTAATGGAAATTGTAAAGGAGCATGATTATAGGGGGTAAGAGTTCACCCGAGATATGTGGGGATATGTGTGTGTGGAGATATGTGAGTGAAAAATCCATATGGTCGAGCTGGCACCATGGGACATCCAGTGCAGCATTATATGGGACTGTTATCATGGGACATTTGGGTAGTCTGGCAACTCTCTAGTACCCGTTATAATGCAATTAGGAGTCAACGAAGTCTCTATCACAAGTGTGTGAAGAGGAAAAGGCTATAGTCTGTAAGTGGGTTAGATTTACCTTTGGTTGGGTGTTTCTACTATCGAAAGTGTGCTCGGGTCAACAAGTGGTTAATTTAGGAGAGCCTATAGCTTCATGTCGGGGAGCATTGGAGGTTCGATGGTTAGATGATCATGTTAGTATGAAATTATGTGTTTTATTGTGAAAAGATGTACTTATCTCATAAATATGGTATACTTATTATTACTATAGTTCTGAAACTTTATCATGGTTATTTGTGGTAATAAATATTTAATGAACTATATTGGTTACTAAGATGTTTATTTTACCCCGTGGTTATATTTTACAAGTGAGGGCTCCGGTAGGGGCAAAGGGAAAGAAGGAGCATTTGTAAAGTGAAGAGCATATTGCATAGCCTTCCCTTTCTTCTTTTTGGGTATTGTAACGAATATTGTTAATATATAATGCCAACTTAGGAATATAACATTGTTGAAATTATCCTTTGATATGAATTTGTGATAAAGGTGTGTCTATCTTGTTCTAAAATTGATGTTGTGGATTAAGTGTGTGTACTTGGCCAAGTCACACTTACATGTGATATATTTAAAGTGATCTGTGTTCTAAAATGACCAATTGACATGTGCCTTGGATTTTTATCCACCCCTTTGTGTTATTGCCAAATGGGGGTTTTGTGGTCATTTTGAGTGTGACTGCTTATTTGTATGATATGAATGAGTTGTTATATTGTGTGTGGTCTATTTAAGGTGGTCAAAGAGTCTCTGAGGCTAATAACATTTGATATTATGAGTTGGACATCCTCGATGTGTGTTTTGAGATGAAAACAAACCATTTTAGATTCGGGTGTTCATCTTTTAGATAAATGGTTATTTGAGCT
Organism: Prosopis cineraria; assembly: GCF_029017545.1. NCBI lineage: Eukaryota > Viridiplantae > Streptophyta > Magnoliopsida > Fabales > Fabaceae > Prosopis > Prosopis cineraria. Next base: position 13,010,387 of record NW_026555335.1, read on the forward strand.
TGAGACCAGTACTATTAGCTAGAGAGCTCAAAAAACTTTGTGTGGACACTTGAACTGCTCAAATCAGACGTTAGATGGCAAAAGAGCACTCCGGAAGTTTGAAGGGTTGTTATGACAGCAGATTACTATCATGATAGTAGGTGCGTGCTGCGGTGCGTGTTTGTTAGGCCATGGCACATAGGGCCTTTGAGGGACTTGTCCCTATATGCCATCTTTCGCGGCGAGTGTTTGCACCACGGCAGACAGATCAAAATTTGTGGAAGAATGGTGTTTTAGCCTAATTTTGACGTGGTTTGTTTCTCATGCTTTCGTATTTACTATTATTTGATTTTTAACTATAGTTTGAGCTCAGAAACATTTTAAAAAGGGTTTTCTTGGGATCCTAATATTTTAAACTAATTATCTTTAAACTCTTGAATTGTGGTAACTTCTTTATGGGATTTTGTTTAATCCTAGTTATCATAATGGTGTGTGAGTGTTGTCCTAATAATGTCAAAGTAGACATTACATTAAGTCTTCCTTACTAATCTCTATTTAACTTCACATACATAGGCAATCATAGAATTATACCCAATAAGATTTTCAAGTCTATAAAATTACATATAATGATCCCAAGTTTTTTTTTTTCAAAATTTAATACTATCCAAAAAATCTTTGCAAGTTGAAAATCAGAGTTTATTTGGTATGTAAAAGCATGTGAATTCAGAAAAAATTAAAACATTTGCAAAAAAGTTGAAAACAATATATCAGTGCAGAAGAGAGATGTGCATTATGACTTGGATGTTTCTGTGCCATACACTGTAGCATATTGCGCATATTTGACAGCACTATTGCTGTGATTTGACATTAACATTGGTGAACTTCTAACAGACTCCATTTTTCAATTCGATATTTGATTGAGGTGAATTTGGTGTCTACAGAGAGATTTCTCCTAACTTTAATTAATGGTACTGATTTCACAATCATAACATTTCTTAGTCAAAATTTGGAAACCCATTTTAAAAACTCACTCTTTTTCAATTTTATTACACAATTTGAGCGCCTAATTCATATTTCAAGTGTCAAAAGCCAAATTCACACCTTAGACAACACTCAAAAAGATCAAATCGGACCTATGCAATGCACCATATCTCACTAATAACAAATAGAACACATTTTAATACTTAACTCCTTAATTTAAAACAACAAAAAGGGGAGCTTCAATCACATATTCATCAATTAATCATCATCAATCACATGTTATGTTTATCCCTTACTTGTACTAGTATTTTAGCCCTATTATAATTTTCACAATTCACACATAGAACTCATCCTAAGGCCCAAAATACATAATTTTAATATTAACAAAATACATAGTGCAAGTAAGTAAACATGGTTTATCCTATTGGAAATATCATAGTATATTATACACATAAATCTAAAATATTTGAGGCACACAAATTAGGGTAATGTCTTAAGCCTTTGATCATTTTCCTTGATCTTGTCCTGATGAGTTAGATCCTATAATATTGAAGAGAAATGGGTGAGTATAACTACTTAATAACTAAGTTTTATCTAACTTATACTAATGCATGTCAATCAATTCAAATGTAACTAGTAAGGATATCATTTTCAAATCATTTAACTTGTTCCATAACATTATTCACCTTTCTCATTCATAGTAGCATATACTCACAAGATAATGACTTGGTGACACAAGTTTACATGGATATAAGACTAATTACATGATTTTCATCATTAGGGTTATAACACAGATAACCATGTGCCTTTTTACCACTATATGCATTATCACACTTCTCTTATATCTCTGACATGAAACTGTGGGCTATACACTAGGACTGTCTATGAAATAAGACTACTTTAGCTATTCAGGCTTGAAGGGCTAGTCGGCCAAGGTTGCATATCTCACTTGTGGATCACAGTTTCTCCTAAATCTCACACTGTGTGATATCATTCTCCCTAAACTAGGTTCCTCATAGAACAAGTGAAAAATTAGTTAGGTTTGGTCCTTTGTTGAATAAGTGTGATAGTCTCTCGTCAAACGAGTGGGATGATATGTATAAATAAATCTAAGCAAATTATTGAGCTTTAATGGTAGCCTTACCACGTGAATTTTAACTCACTACTTCTCACCATAAGCAAACTCTTGCCTTTTATGATCATATGGTGCATAGAGGCAATATCACATAACATGCAAAATTACATAATGTTCATACACGCTTAATATCATCATCATAGTCACTTTACATATGTTCATCACAAAACACATCTCAACAAGTCATTGAATTTTACAAATCTAAAAGTTCTTGAATTAAGGGCTACAGATACAGATCAATGTCATTTCTAGGAGCTTTTTGTCCGGGAATTATCATTGAAAGTATGAATGAACCTTGTTTCATACACATCCATGGGGAAAGATTATGAGGCATAAGAACTATTAGCCAGATACTATAACTACTACTTAAAGTTCCAAAAGGATTGAAACCATCAGTAGCTAATGCCAACCGCATGTTTTAAGGTTTTAAAGCAAAATTTGGATAAGTCATGTCAAAAATTTTCCATGCTTTAAAATCCCTTAGATGCCTCATCAAACTATCAACATTCTTTTCATCAGTACGTCACCTTATATGCTTTGCAGTTTTAAATGACATAAATAGTCGTTGGAATCGTGGCTTCAATGGAAAATATCTCAAAAATTTCATAGGCTTTTTCACTTGTTTTTTCTTTTTGGATATCAGTTTCCATCTTGGTGTATTGCACGTTTTGCAGGTTTCTCTTTTGTCATCTTCCCCCCAATATAACATACAATCATTTGGGCAAACATTAATTTTTTATATTCCAATCCTAATTTAATAATAGTCTTTTTTGCTTCATAAAATGAAGAAAAAATTTTAGCAAATGAAAAGGCATATGCTGATAATTCCAGAATCATAGATAAAGCTTTGTTGCTTATACCACACAAGAATGATAATTTTGAATATTTTTCGCACTCATCATATAATTGCTCTTGTCTATCTTATACCAATTCAAAAAATTCTTTGGTCTCTTCATTCTTTCTCTGATTTTGATATTGTGATGAATCCTCAATTTGAATTGAAGTTTCATTTTCTTCTTGCACCCCAAAAGCATCACAAAATAATTCGTGAATATGATCACTAGCCTCATTGCCTTGTTCTGTATTTCCTATGTTAACTAGGCCACTGGAAGAAGGTACTTTGAATTCATGTTTTTCACCGTGCAAAACCCAACATGTATATCTAGAAAGGAATGGTTTAACAATTAAATGGTTCTGGAACATTTCAAATACACAATTGTCGCGAAAGTTTTCATTGATTTTTCCCCTACCAAAAAGCTTTTTGCCACCGTTGTTATTATAACAATCGTGAAAAGTTTATATTTTTCTCCATGGTGTTCCATCTAACTGTCACGAAAGGTGTAAACTTACAACTACACTCGTTTCCACTACAACGCTTCTTGTGTTGTGAAAGGTGATTTTCAACTGTCGTGAAATATACTTTTACACTAGTGTCCGAACCTCCTCTCGAACATTTCATTTTCTAAAATTACACTTAGGGTAAGGACAAATTATTTTACCCTCAACACCACTATTTACAAAAGCAAAATCTAAAAATCTTTTCAAACCACTTATATATTCTCGTGTGTTGTGAAGTTTAGATATCCAAGATTTATTTATTTTCTATATAAAATAAAAAATATTTATAATTTATTATAGTTAAGCATAAAATTTCAACATATTTTTTATTATTTAAATAAATATAAACAATGAAAATAAAAATCGCAACATGCACATCATAAATTTAAGCACAACAAATAAATTTAACTTTAACATTAACGAAACATTTAAATTATTCTATATAAAAAATATAAATTTGTAATAAAAACTTTAAACCTAATAAAATACTACGATATAAATTCATGTCATATTTCATCCTAAAAAATTAAATATTTAATTTTCAACTTATCCTATTCATAGATATCCAATGTATATTAAAAAAAACTAAATATCACACATAAAATTTTATATAATTAAAGAATGAAATATAAAATAAATTATCTCAAATGTGCAGCAAAATATCAAATTTATAATGACTTCGAGAATTTTTTAACTCTTGAAATTATATAATAAAATATATTAAATATAAAAACATACGTAAAATAAATAGAAAAAAAAGAAGAGGAAAAGACATGAAGCATGCATACCTCAAGAAACTAAGCCATAGCTTTTGAAAAAACGTGGATCATTGAGCCACGGTTTTGTTTGAAATCGTGGCTCGGTTTCTGACTTCTGTCAGATGAGCCATGGTTTCATTACAAACCGTGGCTCGATTTTCTAACAAATCATGTTGAGCCATAGTTTTCACAAAAAACATGGCTCAATGAGCCTCATTTTTTGAAAAACTGTGGCTTTAATTAATTTTTGAAAGGAAAAAAAATAATAGTGATGGTTTTTTTTTTTAAATGTGGGATTGTCTGACGGTTTAAGAAAAAAATGTGACAATTGTCCGTCGCTATTGCAGTATTTTTTTGTAGTGAGCCTCTTTATGTCTTTCCCTCAGGCCTCTACTACAAGCTTCTAGAAATGACTCAATGTGAGTTGTGAAACCAAGAGCAAAAGCGGTCAGACATTTATCGACATTGGAGATTTTGGTTGGTGCAAAGTCTATGTTCTCGTTCTTGCTTTACATGTTTCAAAGATTTTTGGTCCGTTTTGATCTCTTGTTCTTTGTTTATGTTGTTATTTCTACGCATTGTGGTTTCTTGTTCCAAGGATACGATGATGGTTACTGGTTCATTCAACAGGCTTGGGATTGAGGGAAATACTTTCTTTTTATTTAATGAAAAGGGCACTTTAGTCTTTTAATATTTTAAAATATATATTTTAATAAAATTATATTAGAATTCTATCTCTATACCAAATATACTTTTATAATTCAATTCTATTCCTATTTCAATTTCAATTTTAATTTCAATTTGATCAAAAACTCTTCCACCATATCTAATGAAGCCATAGTTTCTCTTATGGCTTTTGCAGATATAATTCAGGATCAAATCAAGCAAACAAATCAACATTTATTATATTTTATATTATGATTGATTTATTATATTTGTCAATGATATATCATTGTATATCAATAATAAACTTTTTATATATTAATGTGAACTGATACACTCTTAAAATTTTAAAAATTTGGTCCATATTTTCTAGCACGGGATTTTTTTGGCTAGGAGGTCAATTTATCCATTTTTTTTCTTAGGAAGAATTACTGAAAAGTCCTAGCTGGTAATTAATTCAATTACCCTTAAGTCTCATGAAATGTACAAATTACTATCAAGACCCAAATCCTTGTGCAATCACAAAAGTACCGTTGCATTATTTTTCTTTAAACATATATCATTCATCTACCACCGGAGCTTTGGCTAGCCTCTACCAAAGACCTCTCGATCACCATTGTTGGTCGTAGGAACACTTGTTGGCACTAGAGTTCCTATGACTAACGGTGGGATTTATTTTGGAAAGGATGGTCTTGCAAGGATTAGAACCCTAAGACCATAAAGTTACCAAAATGTTTTGTAATCATTGGGCCACTCATAATTATTGATATAATAGTGCAAAATCTTATTATATATATATATATATATATATAATGAATGGTGTCAACTTGAGTAAAAAAATGACAACTTGATAAAGGAAAATGATAACTCAAGTATAAGAAAATAACAATTTTGTTTTAAGTAAAAAAAATTCGAGTATGCAAAAATGACAACTCGGCAAATGAAAATAACAACCTAGATATACAAAAATAACAACTTGACAAGGGAAAATGAAAACTTGAATGCCAGGAAATAACAATTTGAATTTAAGTAGATAACAACTAGAAATATGAAACAACTAACTTGCCAAATGAAAAATAACAACTTATGTATATAGAAATAACAATTTGGCAAAGGAGAATGAAAACTTGCATGTGGTGAAATAATAACCTCAATTTAAATAAATAACAATTAGGGATATGAAATAATAACTTTGCAAAAGAAAATAACAATTTGAGTGGATAGAAATGACAACTAAGATAAGTTTTTTTTCCCCTAACACTTAAGTTGTCATTTCTGTATATTTAAGTTATTATTTTTCTTTGTCAAGTTATTGTTTACTTAAACTCAAGTTGTTACAAGTTGTTATTATCATTTATTAAGTTATTATTTTCTTTTGTTAAGTTATCATCTACATATACTCGAATTGTCTTTTACTTAAATTGAAGTTGTTATTTTTCTCTATTTAAGTTGACATTAGTTTATATATATGTGTGTGTGTGTGTGTGTATATATATATATATATATAAGTTTTTGCACTATTATATTAATAAGTAGAAGGGGCCAAAGTGTTTGGGAACCCTGTGATTTTGGATTCCAATCTCCCAAGACCACATTTCCCCAAAAAATAAAATAAAATTCCACCATCAATCGCCAAAGCTTTGGCATTGGCAGGTGTTTTGAAGACCGGTAGTGGTGGCTGGGAGGTCTCCAAAGGAGGCTGGCCTGAGCTTCAGCGATAGTGATGGATGGATGGTATATTTTTTTTCAAAAAATATTGTAGGGGTATTGTTGTAAATGCGTAGAAATTTGAGACTTTATGGCAATTTGTGCATTTTATCGGACTTGAGGATAATTGAATTAATAAGTTAGGACTTCATAGTAATTCTCTCTCCTTTTTTTTTTAAACATGCATATTATTTTGAGCTATGAAAATTATAATTATTAATTTTGCGTGAATGTCGACCTTTTACATTACATCTCACCTTGAATGATATTAAATCTCATAACTTCCAATTATATAATTATATTACTTAATTCTCTTCTTTATCTATCCCATAACCTTCAGTTCTTTCAAATTTCTCTTCTTCGTCTACCCCATTGTAATATCTTGAATTTTTTTATTTCATATTACATACAGTTAAATTATATATAACTATCAACTAAACACTTGAAAATAGAAAAAAGACAAAATTACAAAGAAGGAAAAAATACAAATAATTGTCATAACATCCCTCAGCATCATAATAACCTTAATTAGCTTAAAAAATCGATCGATAAGAAAAGGAAATATTTCTAAATCTTGATATAGTAACTTGATTAAACATATATATGATAACGTCTTTGAATATTATAGCCATGTCATAGCAATATTTTTTTACAGTGAAGTAGTTAACTATGTCTTGTAATAAAGACTCAAGAGAATACATTTTTACTTCCTGGTACAGAAACTTTCATCAAATTAAAGTGGTTAGTAATAAAATATCTAAGAGTCACGTGGTTCCATCCAGGAAGCATATCCTTTCCTCATCTCTCTTTCTTCTTTTGCTTTCCTCATCTCATCTCCACCATTGGATAAAGAATAAATAGTTTAGATTGAATTGTTTTGTAAAAAATTACTGTCATAATATTATATAAAAATAAATAAATAATTTTAACAAATAAATAAAATTCATTTATAAATTTTTTTAATAAAGTATACATTTGTGAACTATGTAAGTCAAATTTTAACAGTTTAAATGTATTTATTTATTTTTATATGATACTGTGATTAATTTTTTTATATAAAACAATTAAATTAGAACCATTGATTTTGTCATCTAAAAGTGGAGATGGGATGAGAAGAAATTACGGAAAATGAGATTAGGAGAGGATGTGGACCGTCTATCCAAGATTATCACGTGAGTATTACTGTATATTAATTATTAATCTGATACTTTCTCTATCCCAAATTATAAGACATTTTTGAGAGAGATTTGTTATCTCAAAGTATAAGATACTTTGAAAAAATTAAAGTTTATTAGATATGCTTATTCGAACATTACCCTTTCTCTTTCTATTCAATATTAATTTGGTATGGATTTAAGGTTATTAAATGAAGGATATTTTTAAAAATTTATATTTTTTAAAAATAAGGTTGTTAAGTATATTTAATAAGAATTATTGATATATGAGATTTTATCTAAAACTATTTTATAATTTAAGATAAAAGAAGTATTAAGAAAAGATATAGTGTCGGTACAAGGATGTGTGTGTGTCTTATCGTAGGACGTTGTCATATGTTGTGGCTTTAATTTGTTAGCTACTAGCTAGGATCTAAATTTTGTGATATCTTGTTACTAACTACTTAAGGACATTACTATGTGATATCGAAGAATATATTATTGCACGAGTATATATAAACATTTTTAGTATTTTAATATATAATTAATATATTTCTTAAAGTGTTCATATATAAAAGAAATTACTTTATATTTATTTAAAAGTGAAACATCCTGTTAAATATAACTAAATATGAAAAATAATATTAATTTAAAAATAATTAACTATTTTATTGAAGTATGAAATTCAATAAAAAAATGCCTTGGAATCAGTACACATGAGAACATAAGTATTTAATATTCTACTTGTTATAAAAATTATAAATAGTTATTTGTAATTTTTAAAAATAAAAGATTAGCGTGGACAAACGGTGAGAAGGGTGTCAAAGCATAATATATCTACAATTTGATCTTTTGATCTTCTAATAAAAGCAACACTTTTTTTTTTTGGCTGACATTAAAGCAACACTTTTAATTACGAGATTTATAGTAATCAAAAGTTGATTATGGCCCTTCTTTATAATTTGTCCAAAGAAAAAGGCGAAGTGAGAGGAAGAATAAAGTGAGTGTCAAGCTATCAAGCAAGTTGGTCAACTAATTTATAAGGGAAAATGACAACAGTGGCCGACCGAGGACCTTTCATCAGTGGTGGCATTTTTATAAAAAGATTAATTTACAATATTGTAAACTTTAAAATTAAGTTAAATAAAATTAGTTAACTAATTCTATTTGTACTCCTCTATTCAAAATATAAAACTATATTTAAATTTTAATTCTACATTGAAATCTTTTTTTTTTCTTTCCAAGTATGGGATTCAAAATCATAAATTTTGTACAAGCAATGTGTAAAATTCCCTTACACTTGCATGAAATTTTTTAAGTCAGTGGGGCATCCCCAAACCCATGTAGATTTGCCATTGAATGATAATAAAGTTTTAAAACTTACGATGTATGACAGTTAAGTTTTTGACAATTTTTTTTTAAATTAGTTATGAATATTGATTCAAATAATTATAAATTTAAAAGTTCTAACTATAAATAAAATTTTTAAATTTTAAATATAACTCTTAATTTACTGTTGAAATGCCTATTTGCAACTGGTAGAATAATTAATATTTAATTTGCAACTTATTTTTTAACGGGAGAATTGCATGTAAGGTCTTTAAAAGCAATTCTTGCTTCTGAGGCTTAACAAATTCTGATAATGCTGCAATTCCAAAGATCATATTTGCAATTAACTTTACAACTGAAAAGACTAAATTATTCTTGACCCTTCAACCCTTTCCTCCTTCCTCCTCCAATACTCAGAAACACCGTCTGTTACCTCCCTCTCTACCTCATCGTCTTCATCCATCAACTCACCGGTCGTTGACGATGAAAAGTCGGGGGGTCAACGTGTAGGAATCAAGATGAGCAAAGAGTGATGGTGAGGGGTGTTGGTTCTATCAACAGTAGCTCGTTCCTGTGTGTAGGCATTCTAGTGGTCGTTGAGAGCCTGGAGGAGAAGAACTTGCAGTGGCAATGGAAGACACAGTGAGGAGGAGAGCGAGGGGAAGAAGTGGAGGAAGGGCTCATGAAATCTCATAGAGGAGGGTCGGAGACCGAGGAAGCCACTACGGATTTTTGGGCCAGGTTGTTGACAACAAACCAGTGCGATTAATGTGTGAGGAAGATTATATGATAGATTTAGTACGATGCGGTCCGATGGTCGGATTTTGGGGTTTCAACGTATGTCTCTTATAATTGGTTGCTGATTTTAGCTTCTTAGGATTTCAATTTTGTTAATTGGTTGTTCTTAATTATTCAAGTTGATATAATCTAGTTTTCCCCTTGTTGATTGTGGCTTTTGTTCAATGATTTTGGCCCTATTTGCAAGGAGGATGGATGGTATTTTTCATTCCTATTTGCAAGGAAACCACGGGAGATGATAAAGGCAATGACAAAGATGAGGTAAAGAGGAGGTAATGAAGACGGTGATTATGAGTATGGGAGGAGGAAGGACGAAAGGGTGGAAGAGCCAAGGATAGTTTGATCCTTTTAGCTTCAAAAATTAATTGCACATGGAACTTTAAACTTGCAGTGCATTATCAAAATCTTTTGAGCTTTAAGAGAAATTTATTTTGTTTAGAGAGCCTAATTCTCCCTTCTTTAAAAGATTTTGCCAGAAGTTTAACTGTTATAAATTCTAAATGTTGAAACTTCATTGTTATTCTCTATTTTAATAATGTGAGTGCATATAGTCTACATACTTATATGTAAGCATATATGCACTACAACATTGTTTGTTTAGGCAACAATTTTGGTTGCAATAGTTTTAAAAGTGCTGCCTGACATGGATATAAGCAACACTTTTGTGTGTTGCTATCGATCATACTTTAAGCAATAAATATTTGGTTATGCTTGAAAAATGTTCTGTAAAATAGAATAGGTAACAGTTTTCAAGTGTTGCAATAAAATTTTTAAATAAGCAACATAAAAAACTGTTAACCTATAATGCACCTCTATTACAACATTTTAAAATTATTTTCTATTTTAATAGGCAACAAAAAAAAATGTTGCCCATAAATTTTTTTTTTTGGCAATATTTAAAAGCTGTTGCCTTTTGTTTTTCTACTAATAAAATATTATTTTTATTTTTTTAAAACTTATCTATATTCTTTTATTAGTTTATTTATTTTATCTTCTTAATTTTTATTTATTAAGTAGAAAAATTTAAATTTTAATATAACAACTATATATATATAATATTTTGTATTGTAATAATTAAAAGTTATGTTAAAAGAGTGGATAGAGCCATCTCTTTACTTCAAGTGGATCAAGGTTTGAATCCTAAGTCAAAAAATATTAAATTTTACTATTTAATATTTTTACAACAATTCTTAAGTATTGTCTATGCTTACATAATTGGCAATAGGCAAAAGTCATTGCTTATTTCAGCGACATAAAACTGTTGCCTAATGTCTTGCTATAGGCAACGATTTTATGATTTTGTGGCCTAATATATGAAAAAAAAAAAAAAAACCTTTGTCTTAGAATATAGGTAACAAGGACAAGTTCCACGCCCAAAAATTGTTGCCTATACCTATATGCAATGATTTTACACCCTGTTGCAATGGTTCTTCGCTATTGCCACAGATAAAAATGTTATAGTAATGGTGGGTCGATATATAAGATACGCATGTGCACATACATACATGCATATATAATATGGATGGCAGGCTAAAAGGTTGGACGGTTTATAAAGGGAGGGCAAGGCAACTTTCGGATTGATTGGTTTTAAATTTTTTTTGGGTTATTGATTAATTTTTTGTTGTTGTCCAAGATATTCTTATAGCTAACAGTCATGAGATTAATCCATTAAAAAATCTAAAAATAATTTAAGAGATAATCCTCTCCCAGATGATGCTTTTCTATATAGGAATTAAATCCTAAAATGATATTTAAAGGATCTAAATCACTGCTATCTATATCACATTCATTTAAGTTAAAGTGGGCTTGAAACATGCGCTTTTTCAGTCCAAGTAGAGAAATTGGCAAACAAAAAAGGAAAATTCTAAAGAGAGAGAAAGAAAGTAGCGATGAGATTGACACATGGAAATCGAGATAGCAATGATTGCATAAATAAGGACGAAACTTAGGTGCCATTTGCTTACTAAAAAAAAATAAATTTAAAAAAATAAAAAAAAATAAGATAATTAAAAGAGATAGATAAATACATTCATAATAAAAAAGGTTGATTTAGTTTATAGTGTTGAAAATCATGATTTATTAAATTTTTAAATGATGTGATGATTCTCAATATTTATAGTATATATTAATAAGTTTTATCCTACTTACCATGAAAAAAGGTGATTTAATTTATTTTTATTTTGATTTTTCAATCAATTTCATTCTATTACTTTCTAATAATCAAATTGGATCCTAGAATTTCATTCATCTTCTTTTGAAGGGTTCTATAGTTCTCCAAATAATATAAGTCATTGTTAAGTAATTTATATTTTTTTAAAAAATTTAGTTGAAATATTGAATTTTTAAAAATTTTCACATCTTTTCAATTATACAATTGAGTAACATAAATATAACATTTGATTCATTAAAAATATATTTATCAATTATGTGTGTGGAGTATAATAAAGTAAATATATAATTAATATATATATATATATATATATCTATATATAATTAACACAATGCTCTATATTTTGGATTAAGGTAAGCAATGTTTATGAAAAAATACTTTTATATTATGGTCTAGAGGGAGTATAAGGTATTGGTAATTATAAATTGGTCCCTCCGTCCCAAATTTAAAAATAATTTAAGATAAAATTATACATATCAATAAAGTTTTACAATAAAACTATACAAATTTACCTTTTTAAAATAAAAATATAAACTTTCAAAAAGAATTCTTCATTTAATATAATTTGGGGTAACAAAATACCTCATAATTGTCTTATACATGTATTTTAAAATTTTAATTCATTATTTTTTTAAAATAATAATCAATGAAGTAAGAGTTTACAGTGAAAAAAATAAATATAAAAACGATTTAATATTCTATATTTTGAAGTAAGTTTTCTAGAAGATATGCTGTATTATCGGTGAACCTGCCTATACATCTGCTCGCTAGTTTTTCATAATGTCCTTCATCACTACTCATCAATGCTCAAATATTAAGTTTCACACTCAAGATCGATAATTAACATGCATATATATATATATATATATAACTCACAACTCATCAATGCTCAAATGAAAACCCCTCCGAAACTCCAAACAAGTAAGTAACGATATATATGGAGGAGACCGTGACACTACACAAAACCATCTTTCTCTCATCACCCTCCAACACACCGACACAGACACACACCCACGTACGAGGTTCAACAACAATGGCGCCGTCGAAGCTTCACAAAGTAGTGATAATGGTGGCGGCAGTTTGGCTGGTGTTTTCGCCGGTGCTGGGACAAGAAGAAGGGAACTATTCGCTAGGTCCGGCAAGCGACGACCCGCACTACATCGGAGACCCATGGGTGAATGAGTGTGAATATTGGATCAGCCAAGAATGTATCGACAATATTTATCGTGGACTGTTCTTAGATCATCCTTCTCTCTCGTACAATTGCTGCTATCAAGCCGCCAGAATTGGAAAGTTTTGTTTCTATGGATTGGTTCAGAAGCAGCTTGCAATTCCTGAGAATAAGGATCAAATCCCCAAGGCCACCAAGAACAGAGATCTCATTTGGTCTTCCTGTTCTGTTCGAGCTGCTCCTTCGCTCTCCGATCCCCTTGCTTAATTAACAATTAATTAAGCCTTTTGTTTTTTTACGACAAACATACAGTGCCCCGCAATGAGATTATACATGGGACCAACATCATTAATTATGAGGAATGATTTACCGAATCGGATGACTATTTGTTGATTATGCATGCATGTTTCAGCATGGTCTTCCTCTTGCCTAATCAATCTCTAGGGTATGCAGACGGGCTCTCTAATGTTCTTTCCTCTAATGTTTTTTGTAATGCCACACTTTTTTAAATTTTAGAATCATTGGCTTCTGCATAAGAAGAAGGCATTCTGATATCTTGAAGTTTGAAATTCTGAACCAGTAGAATTTTTTTTTTGGGTGATTTTTCAAAGAAAAATATGTGTAGAGTTATGTTGCTTGGGGCCTCTAATATGTCTAGATTGATAATCAAATAGATAGAAAGAGAAAGAGGGACGAGTTTTGGTAGGCTCCACATATTACCAGGCCATTTCCAATTTCCCAACACGCATTATTTATATTCCCCTTCAACAGCTATATATCGATCTTCCTCTTTTTTAGCATGCATCCATAAAGTCACGTTAGGAAATTAACATAAATATAGTAGCTTATAAAGTTTTAACTCAAAACATATTGATATAGTTATACGTTATCCGTGAATCACATAATTCTCCAACATTGTTGATGAGAAAGAAAGCAAATTGAAGTCTGAAGTACATTTGAAGCCCACAGTACTACCACCTTCTTCATTTCTGTGGGACTGTCTCCAAGTGTTTTGTTTTCCATGATTCACAATCAAATTAATGAATCCTCCAACTCTTACCTCTACCTTCATTGCTAGCTTCCAAAGGGTTCGTTGTTAAAGCAATAATGCCCCTAAAATATTACAAAAGGAATTACAAGCATTTATAAAACTACACCATGGAGTAATTTCATCTATTAACTTTTAAAAATGGTGCAAAATATCTTTAATTCATAATAGAAGTCAAATATTAGTTAAGTAAAGAATAAGTTTCATATGTTATGGCAAGCTCAAAATGATATTCCCTTTGGTTTCTATTAGGCATCTCTATACCTTACTTAAATCAATAAGAGGTAATTAAGTTATGTTATTAACTTCGTCCAAAATAATAAATTTTAAATTTTTATCATTTAAAAGAAAAATTTTCAAATTTATATTATGCTTTTCTAGAAAGCACCCTATAATAGGGTTTAGCTTGCCTTAATTATAGGGTCTAATTTTCTTAATCAGTTTAATAAAATGATTTATTTATGACTAGTTTGATCATGATTCAATTATATGATTTTAATCATTATTAATTTTTAAATTAATGTCTTGACTAATTCAATTTTTAATAGAGCAATCAACATAATACCCTGTATAAAGGACTACAAAATTCCTCATCTAATTGTCCCTTTGTTTTTGGCCGAATTATCTAATTGCCTTATAGATAGTAGGACGCGTGGTATATACTATATAGGTTTTAATTGGGAGGCTTTTTCAAGATTTAACCGAGTCAGTTGAACACCGTCCCTATAAGATTCTGTCATCAATACGTTGAGGTTTTGCGATGAAGTGGAGATGTTTCCATGGAGAAAAGGACATATGCTTCTCCAAAATCGAACTCCATAGAGGGAATGTCGATCACTCTTGTGTTTTCAACCCAGATTCTGAAATCGACCTTCCACTGTTGAACCAAACCTACTCGTTGATGAAAAGTCTGGATAAATGATTCGCTTCTATTTTGGTGTCACACTGTGAACTGTAGTCCTTTGATTTTTAATATTAGATGATGAGATTGATTCACTAGTCTTTGTGATTATTGGCATAGTTTTTGGTGGTACAAAATATTGCTTCTCATAAAATATCAAAATCAGAGAACGTGGAAAGCTTTGCAACTTCCTTTTACATGCTTTTTGAAGCTGTTTATGAATGTTGCTGATCTTAAGTATAAGGCTGAAGTGTTATGGTGACTGTAGGCAAAAACTGAAACTCTTCCTTCACACCACCAAGAGATGTTTTGGCGCCACAGTGAGAATTTCTTGTGGTGGACGTGGAACGTAAAAAATTTGGGGGAAAAAAATGTAGAGTGATGGATGGCCAGACTTCATGAAACGGCATCGTTCAAATAAATAGGAAAAACAAACAAAATGGAAGGGAGGGGGATTTTCCCTCTGATGAAAAACATAAAGAATAAAAAAATAAAAATAAAAAAGGGACACCGTTTCGACTAAATGAAGGGGAAATGATAAAATTATCTTCAAAATTTTTTTTTTAATGTGCAATCCTATTACGTTATCCACAAAATTGTGAAATGATAAAATTGAAAAAAAAAATTAATGACTCATTTTTTTAATGCAAAGTAATTCATAAAAGGGTCTATCAATTTCTTTTAAAAAGAGACTTGGACCGAATGTATGCTTTAATTGAAACCAAATTACGCTTTGATTTTTGTTGCATAGTTTTAAGTTTTTTTTAATTGCAAATACTGTTTTTTTCCTTTTCATGCTTTTTCTTAAACTTGTAATTTGGATTTTTTTTTTTAGTATTATAGAAAAGTTGTAAGTCAAGGGTGTACTGGACAGACACCAAATCAAGTCGGAGCGTAACCAAAACCCAACTTAACAATGCAACGGGTGATTTGAATTTTGAACCTAAATGGTCTAAAACAACCCGACACAGTACAGGGCCAGGTTGACAGGCCCTGGTAGTTGGACTTAGTTTAAAGGGCCTGAGATGATTTATTGTCATTCGATCGAAGAAATTAATTAAATTATTATTTATATTTTTTATTTGACTTCATTTTTCTGTTTGAATTTGGAAAATATGTTGAAGAACGATTAAATGAGGGAAATATTCCCTTTTAAAATTTTAATCCCCAGAAATATGACACATGAGAAAAATATTAACATTTTAACATTTATCTTTTTTAAAAATTGTCAAAATATCAACAAAAGATATGGCTATTTTTAATTTTTATCATGTCAAAAAATTTAAGCTGGATGAATTTTTTATTTTAAAATTTTTAAATTACATGGTTTAAAGTAGGGAGGTTTCCGTTGTACGTATATACTCTGTAATTTTGTATTGTTATTAACAGCTTTATTTACTTTTTAGGATAACAAGTTTATTTATTCCTGGATATAGTTATTTTTTTTTATGGATATTATAAACATTCAATACATCAAATTTCAAATGTATCGGTCAGGTTTAAATTTCTAGAATATTCACCTGACATTTCAGTGAAATTAAGATATAACAGATTTCGTCCAAAAAAAAAAAAAAGATATAACAGCTTATCCACATAGCGATTTAACATATATCACATCATATCCCACCAACAACAAAACTGTTGGAAACGTTAATTTATGGGAATTAATTACGTGAAACGTCTTTAAACATTAAAACTGTATAATAAATTGATCATACTTTCTCCCCTATAAATCACTTACACCATAACATGATATGTATCAAACACAGGAATTCTCAAAACCTGAAAACCCCACTTCTCTATTATAGTAATCAGCCAATGACAACGTTAAATTGCCGGCCGGCCATGGTGGTCTTGTTTCTAACTGTGGCGTTAGCCGCCATGGTTTCGCTGGCTAATGGGGGAAGAGCCTTAGCCGGAGAAAGCCCTTCGGCCATTGCACCAGAAGGAGACGCCATTGACGACCTCAATGACCATAACTTGGCGATTTCTCTTCAGTATTGTGCTGAGAAAATAAGTGATCACTGTGTAGAAGAGATTTTAGAGAACATTTTCATGAAGAATATTGGGTTTGTGAGCCCAGAATGCGTTCTTGAGCTAGAGGTAGCCAAGCCAGATTGCCACAGTGACTTGTTAGTCAGTAATATGTAGTAATGATAGTCGTTTTGAGATCCATTGAGTGTTCGTTTAGTTTCAATTAGTACGTCCATCGTTTTCGTTTTTGGGTTTATATTTTATAATTTAACTTATTACCATGTGATTCGACGCCATTAACATGATTGTCTTTTAATTATTGTCAATTTCAGTACCTCAACCGGCTTAAACATTGCAGTGTGTGCGTATATATTTCAGAAAAACTTGTATATATTATATAGTTAAGTTGCTTGCTTTCAATTAGATTAAGATATATAGATTTTTTATATATTATTTCTTCTATAACAAATCATTTAGTAATATTATCAATATATTAAAATATATTTATTTTAATTTGATTATATAAAAGTATATTAAATATATAAAGATAAAAATTTGAGTTTTATCCTTTATTTTTTTCATATATTCCTCCGCTCTATCTTTGATTCACTAGGTTGTGAAAGATTCTCCGCAGGTATGGACAGCTGCGTATCATTTTTTAAAATATTATAATTTAGATAAATCTTAATTACAAAAGTATTTGCAAATTACATTTATCAATGAAGATAGTGAGATTCAAACTTAATATGTGTTTTTTTAATTGTGCTTACATGTATTTATATGGGAGACAATCATGTTTAAAGTATGGTTAAGTATTAAACGTGTAATATTTGTAAATTCAAATATTGATTCACTAAGTTTTTTTACAGAAAAAAAATTTAGGTTAGTTGAGTTTTGAAAATAAATCAAGTAATTTGAGTTGACCCTTTTCCCCATATTTTATATAGAAACAAGTTTTTAAATTGCCAAATAAATAAGTTCCAGGACTTTCGGTCTCAGGCTAGCTTTAAAGGATTTTTTTTTTTTGAAAAAAAATCTCATCACTCTTTTCGTTCATTTGAAAATATCTCTTACTGAGTCCTAGCCTCAAATAGTTAGACCATAACCACTATATTGTTGAATTATTGAAAGACAAATTAAATGGTCAAATATTTTGTTTTTAGATAAGGATGAAAATTAAACATTTAGTAATCTTTTAGAATATATTTAAGAACATTTACATGATCTTCTATTTTTATTTTCATTTTAGATGTGAAATTTTATACTTTAAATTTTGTTGAATATTTCAGAATTATGTTAAATTTGGTAATAATAAAAAATAAAAAAAATGTGAGCTTTAGGATCAAATCCTAAGTCTTGGTAATTCAAAAAGTGCTGTGAAAAGAGACTTATTTAATAAAAACAAAATTTGAACACAAAGGACTAGCATATAAGTATCGGGCTAACCTATTTTTCCGCTTTACCCAAAGACGTTAAGAATATCACTTTATTCTTTTTGTATTTTTTTTAAAATCACATTTAAACCAAGGAAGTCATATTAAAAATAAGAACAAGGGATGGATACATAAAAAAAATAAATAAAGAAAACTTTTACCATTCAATAAACTCTTCTAAATTGGACATAAAAATTGCAAATTATTTTGAGCCTACTGTAAAAATACACAGAATTCTTGCCCAGCATGCTC
The DNA here is from genome assembly GCF_029017545.1 of Prosopis cineraria. Lineage (NCBI taxonomy): Eukaryota > Viridiplantae > Streptophyta > Magnoliopsida > Fabales > Fabaceae > Prosopis > Prosopis cineraria. The sequence goes on from NW_026555335.1 coordinate 13,029,178, forward strand.
TGACTATCCTATGAATCAACCAAGTAATCAAATTTTGTAGGAGACGATCTCATTAATACATCTTTAATCACTTGGTGGAGGATTTTTACATCTTCCATCTACCCTTTGTTTTTTTTCTTAGAAAATATTCCTAAAACATTAAATTAGAAAGAAAATATAGTATGTTTGCAATTTGCAATTATGGAGAAGAAAAGGACTAGAAATGTAGAGAAAAGAGTGCAGAGCATGTTTGGGTTTTAGATCCAATAGATGGGAAAAAGAGCTTTATCACTTGTTATTGATAAAATATCTCGAGCCATAATTTTTTTCTCTACTTTGCCTAATCATATTTATTGATGTTGAGGTAGTTGCAGTTGTTGCTTAATGAAATAATACTTCATCATGCCCTTGATGTCTTAGTTCATCCTATGTTACTTTGAAGTTGTTCTTTTTAGGTTTTTGCCTTTTCGGTGCTACTAGGAATTATGTGTAGTTGATGAATGTTAGTCATTCAATATGATGAATGTTCTAACTTGTTTCTGCCTCTAGCTTTGCAAGAAGTTTTGATTTATGATATAGAGATTGGTGCATTAGATGGAAATTTACAAAATTTTTCTTTATTGGTCATGTTAGGATATATAGTTGTATAGTTGGTTAATTTTGTGAAAAAATAGAAGATATCTCTTTGCTTTTTATACTCAAGTAATTTTGGCGAAACATCTTTTAATCCTATATGATTGTTTCACTGCAACTAGGATTAGATTCACTCTTTTTCCATCTCTTCTTATCTAATTTTCTCAAATAAATAGCCTAAAAAAGGGTCTTTGGCTCTCTACACTACATTGTTCTTGGATTAGATTCTACAGGATTTGTTAGGGGAGTCAGATCTTAATCTGGACTTGTGTAAATTGAGAAATTGATCATGGTGAATTACTTGTGACAATCATCACTTTTCTTTTTGAACATAGTATCATTATTCTTGGAGTCACATTGATAAGTTTTCATGTCTTATTTCACTTTACATTTCACATCATTTAAGGCTGTCATATAACATTTTTGTAGCAGAAAGGAGATTCAAACAAGACAAGTGCTTAGCTATTTTGTGATATCTTTTGTTTTTAAAACTTTTCCAGGCTGTTGAAACTTAGAATCTCTATACATGTGAGGAATTTTGAATGTTCTACTACAACAAATATATTTGACAATAAACTATTTCTTCCATGCATATGCAAGAAAGAAAGTAGAGTCAATTGAAATAATAAAAAATTAAGATAGTAATATTTTAGGCCCTATATTTTTTCTTCACATCCAACCTTGCTATGGCTATGCGTGCTCGAATCGTGATCTTTCAAGAAAAGGAAATCAATAAATGTAGGAGTTGCCACCAAAATTTCAATAGGATAATTTTGAAAACTTTTTAAAAAATAAAAATGATCTACAATAATCAGAATAGAATTCAATAGTCAATTGTGTGTAGGGAAGGAGCTAGACATCCCAGATTGTCTGTCTGTGAGAATGGTTACCCTAAGTTAACTAAACAAAATTAATATGACCTTAAATGAAATATAATTACCCTTAATTAATAAAAAAGAAAAAAAGAAGAAAATTAAAATTAAAAATATTATTGATTTATAAGTTGGACTTGACCTAAGATAAAACTTTAGGGCCTACACTTTAGAGGGATCAAGGCTCACGTAGTTCAAAGGTAAAAATGCATATCGATTTGTTAGTATTTTTCTAAAAAAATAAATTTTCATTTTTTGAAAAAAGATTTTTAATTAGATTGGTATCTTTTAATTAAAGAAAAAAACTTATTCCCTTTTTTGATAAAGTATTTTTTTAAAAGAAAATAAATTGAAATTCCTGCGGAGATTCACAAAATCTCACACAAAAATTAATTTATTTTATGCCTATAGAGATTCCAAAATCTCACATGGCATAGAAATTATTTCCCAACCTATCTATATTTATGAAAAAAAAGGCTTTTTTTTTAAAAAAAATCAATTAAGAATCATGATTAGTGTACCTGCGATGGGCCATTGCCACACACGGCATACTGATAAACTAATTATCTATGGAGACTTTAAAAATCTCACATGGTATAACTAAAAAAATAATATACATAAAAGTCTCAAATCATATAGTGTAATGTATGCTAGAGAAAGAGTATGATAATACAAATAGCTCATTAAAAATAAGAGATCAAACCTTTAGAGCTTTACCACTTGTCGTAACTTAGATGATTATCTCAATCACCTTCATCTCATAAGTAAAATAAATAACCAGCCAACACATGTGCTTGAATATATGTATTCGTGCATGCTCATTATAACAAAATCACATATATATTTTCCTTTCTTCTACCTATACGAATGAAAGGCCATACTCGGAGTAGGAAAAGAGAAAGAAAGAAAGAAATAAAGTTGACACTTGTAGTAAAAGTTGATTGAGAGGTCGAAGAAAAAAGAAAAGAAACAAGAAAAGACAAAAAAAAAAAAGAAGGCAGAATTAAAACCAAAAAAGAGGAGGAAAAACACACATATATACATATAAGAATGGACACTTCACCACATAGGACCCACAAGACTAAAAAGAGGATTGATACACTTTAGGAAATTAGATTCAGAACGAGGTGGCGAAGGAAAGAAAAAAAAAATAAAACAAAGAAAAGAGTGAGTCATGAAGAATATATATAAACACATCACAGAGGAAATTTTGAGGGGGAAAAATGAAAATCAAAAGGATCATCAAAATTATTATTAATCCTGTACCCTTCAACCTTCAATATTTTTTAAAGATCATACATGTGATACGAAATGAAAAGATTGGCTTTTCTTAGAGTATTAGAATAATGAGCAATTGGTATTATCTTATCTAAAACATTCTTACCCTATTCTAACATCATATTATAATGAGTGAAGATGATGCAAGAGCACAAACATTCTCTACCTTTACAGCAAACTCTATCAAGCTCTTTTATTTCTTGCTTCCTCTTTGTTCTTCCTCTTCCTCTTTTGCCTTGATCATCACCCTTTTATAGATGAAAATTAGGCTTTTCACTTTAATGGTTGAATCCCATTAAATCACAATTTTTGATTAATTTTATTTAATTTTCACCATTTTCAATCAAGGCATAATTTTGGAGATTTTTCATTTGATTTCATTTTTTATTATTTTATTAAAAAAATGCTCTTTAATTTTTTTTATTTTATTCCTTTATTTTTGTATGAGAGCCTAGATAAAATAGGGGTGTTCATAGGCTATCATTCAATTATCACAAGAACAATCATGATATAATTTTTTCAATAACATGAAAATTCTTCTAAAAAATTTGATATGTATGGTTGGTATTTTACAGTAGTGTTATTATAAGCTTTTAAAATAATGCAGCCAATCTTTTATTTTATAAATTTACCCTTTAATTGTAGGCACCATCTTCATTATATAACCTTTACAAACTTCATGTTGATTTTTTTTTTTTACAAATTCAATAATTATAGGATTTAGTTTAGGTAATGAAAATGTTTAATTTTACCATTGATGTTCAATTTGGTTTAGGATTTGGTAGAATTTGATTTGGTTTTCATGTCTTAAGTAAAAATTTGAATTTGATACGACTCTGATATCATTATTTTCATGAGAATAATGAGGATACAATTTTTTTCAAATAAAATTGAATGTGCTTCCACCAATTCAAATCAAAGAAACATAGAACCACTTGGAATAAAAAATTTAAGATTAAATATTATATACCAAGATTTTTCATGTCGTATAATTTTTCAATGGAGGGAAAGGCTGCAGCTTTTGTGGTGATGATTGGTGTAACATTTTAACCTTACTAAAAAAAATTTAACCAAATACCATGTTATGAAAGTTTAAAACTAGTTCTCAAATTTATTATTTTTTTAACTAGGTAACCATGATATAAAAGAGTTACATTTATTTTCAAGAGCTAATATGATTATAAAAAGATTTACCTAATAAACAAAAACTTAAAACTAATAATGATATAAAAAGAATATACTAGTTAAAAAGGCTACGAAAATTATAAAATTTTGACCTTAATCTTTAATTAAAATCATAATTGACAGCCTACCATAGTAGAAAAGAGTCTACCATGGTAGATAGAAAAGATTTTGAAAATAAATATTTAATTTTTATAGAATCTAGGTTCACTAAAGCCCTTAGACGAACATGTAATCCCATCACAAAAACTCAAATGTTTATTTCAATAAACTTCATGACCAGTGTTATTAATGGTGCTTGCCTCAGTGCCGAAGGCACAAAGACAAGGCACTAAACATAGTCATCACCTCTCAAATAAAGAGAGGTGATGGGTTTAGTCAAGAGCTCGCCTGTGAGCGCCTAGTGTGCCTTGCATGTCTAAAAGGCGCTCACCTGATGGCTCCCTGAAGCAATAAAGAGAAGATGATTAGTAGGGAGGATGATTGGGAGTGGAGATTTTATAAGAGAAGACGAGGATGGATGATGGAGGAGTGAGGAAAGAAAACTAGGTAAACCAAAGAGAAGAGTAAAAGATGATTCATGTTCAACCATCAACTAGGTATGGAAGACTCGAAGAAGAGAAGACGAGGTCCACCAACCAACTATTATAGAGTGGTAATCGTGAGATTCGTGAGTTGTGATTGAGGATTGATGGGTATTCCTATATTTTATATCATATTTTAACAAGTAAACCATTACAATATGATATAAAATATAGAAAACAATTAGGAAAGATGTATAAAATCCTGTATTCTCTTCTTAAATAATACACCCAGTCTTCTCTTCTAAAAAATAAGAAACCTACCATATAAAAAATTAGGAAAGATTTAAATAATATAACCAGTCTTTAAATTTCTAGTTTGATTATTTGATAGGCTTCAATATTATTTTTTCATGTTTTGAAGACTTTTTCTGCACTTGATTCATTATTGGAACAGTTTCTATTGTTTTGTAGAAGTTTATAATTTAAGTAAATTTATAATTATCATTTTATCTATAGTTTGTTCTATAATCTATATATTATGCATTTTCATATGGTGGCACCTAGCTTCACTCAAGCACACGTCTTTCTAGCTCCTTGCGCCAAAGGCATTTTATAGGTTATACACCTTAAGTGTGCCTTTCATTTTTAGTAACACTGATCATGACATTAAAATTTTATAATAAAATATTTACTCTAGATAAATCAATTATGCAATTCATATAGCCTTAAGCTTGAACTAACCACTCTTATTAATCATCAATAAATAATAAATCATTTGACAAAAAAAACCCTAAATGATAAATGAGTCCTAAATTCCTAAAAGCTTGATAAATGATAGAGCACAATAGCATCTTGCAATCCATGTGGCCGACCCCACCTAGTAGGATAAAGGCTTGTTGTTGTTGTTGTTGATAAATGAGTCCTAAATTGATAGATAATTATTCCACAACTAAAATAGGACGTAAGGCTTACTTAAATTAAGCCTCAAGCTTTTAGACGCTTTGTCTCCTTTGCTCTACTAAACTCACCTAACGTTATGTTTGATTGTAGGGAAGGGTTTTTAATGGAGGGGAGGGAAGGGGAGGGAGCCCGCCAATTTAGGGGGGAGGTTTTGGAGAAAATTTTCCCTCCCCTCTAATTTTCTAAACAAGGAAAGGGGCTATGATTTCAAGAGAAGGGGAGCCTGCTCTCCTTGTTTAGCAAAAAGAGAGGGGAGGGAAAATTTTAATGAACTTTCCCTCCCCTTTCCTTCAAACAAACACTATGTAAAATGTTAAAGAGTAGGGTGAGTATTAATGTCTCAATAACCCAAAATTTTACCATATAAGTACAACAAACAACCATATAAAATAACATAATATAGACATACATGCAATTCCATTATGATTATTCAATTATGAGTACAAAAGATTAAAGGACACAATTAATAACCATTAGATAAAACTTATAATCATATGCAAGATAAGTAACCCCCTTACTACTCCATCCAACTTTATACCACTGATTGAAACTATAGGCTTATCCACGATCTAGCCCATATCTTAGATTGATCAAAGCATCCTTGGTGCTAAAGATATACTCAGCCAAAGGCATAGTGCCCAAGCTTAGGCTATGGTCCCCTCCTTAAAGAACCAAACCAAGAAGTGTCATTGTCCCATATTTCCCTTTTACAAACCTGGCCAAGTAAGTATTAAGGAATGAGGCCCTACATAAGGCCAACCACTGTGCATAAAGGGGAGGCAAGCCACATGATCACTAAAATCATATATTTTAACATCAATATCATCATCTCCTTATCCTATTACCATGCATGTCATGTGTATGCAACAATCAAAGCTTATGAGAATGCTTTAAAAGAAATATAACACCTTACTAAATCATGGCTATAAATCACATCCATGTTGGACATGATTAAAGTAACTCATTAAATTCCATAGTCATATTTTTTATGATTTCCCAACAATTTATCATCTATATATGATCTATATACAAGTATCATAATCAATTAGATAAAATCATACATGAGCATACTTGTATAAAATCACCACACAAAATATAATTGCACACACATGGAAAAACCTTGAGCTACTTGTTCTCTTTTAACTTAAAAATAGTTATACATAAATTAAGGCAGCAAGTGCTCTCTGTGAGAGTCTATAAAAGTCACACACATATAAAAATATTAATATATAATTTAAAACTACCAAAGAATTACCTTAAAGCTATTCTAAGGTTAGCCTAAAGTTATTTTAGGGTCTTAAAGCCACCTCGAAGAACCCAAAATCTTCTTTCAATTCCTTACCTTTTTATATCAACCAGTTTATTTATATTTATATTTCTAATGAATTTTGTATAACTTAAAGTATTCATGCAAAGCATCTATTCCCCAAATCTTTACTTTAAGCCTCAATTATTACCTTAAGAATTCTCAAACCTAATAAACAAATCATATATAGAGATTAAACCTCATAAAATCTCAAAATAGATCTAGATATATTATTAGAGAAATTTTCTATCAATAAAAAAACCTAAAAAAATCTAATAGATTGGACCCTAGATTGTCTACCCTCAAGAATTTAAAAACTAGGAAGATAAATAGATATAACTAAAACTTTAAAACATTGACCTAATATTAGAAAAACTCAAATCAAAATAGACATATCTTAGTTTACACTATTTTGGTAGTTTGCTTAGAATTTCAATTATGGACTATGTAATACACTTTACTAGCTCTAGTCTTCTATAACACATCTCAACGTACATGATTCTTCCTCCTCGAACTTATCATAGTTATTCTCCTATGACATTTTTTTCATCTTACAATCTTAATTTTTTTCATTCACATGCTCTCATAATCGCAATACAAACATCACTTCTTAAATATTGTAATTCATAACATTTTACATAAACTCAATTATCACCACCTTATTGCCACAAAAGAAAATTAGTTAATCATGCTTTAAACTGTCTTCATAAAAATCCACACTATCTTTGTAGAATATATTAGGTTATTCATAGTCATATATTCTCATTCTTCAATTGAGATCATAAGATTTTTTTTTTTAGAAATGCCTACTTCTAGAAATGTCACTTTTCATCCTTATGTCAAGTCCATTTCCCAAATTGACATATGATCAGTTTTCTAACTTGACCAAGATGATAACATTGGAAGAGATTGTAATATCCTTCTCCTAAAACCTTGATTAACTTCAAATCTCAATTAATAAAGAGAATGAATTAAGATAATTAACATAATACCAAGTTGCAGATGGGTGGAAAAGTTGAGATCCCAAGTGTTCAAAAACTAAAACCATTTTCAAAGTCTTTAAACTAGACAAATCAAAGTTCATAATTATGTTAAAGCATAAGATCATTTCAAACATTAGTGCATTTGCTAAAGAGTTAGGAAAACAAAGTGATTCTACAAAAATTGGAGCATGCGTTGTGGCTCGTTGAACGTGCATCATGGAATGTTTGCCTTTGTGCCATGCACCATAACTTATGGCACCATGTGCCGCGGTGTATTGCATAATTTGTGACAGCAAATTCTGCTGTCAATTTGATGGCTTTTAAGGCAACTTTTGACGCGTCCCATTCCTTCATCCGACATTCAATTGACGCAAGCTAAGTGTCTACAGAAAGCTCTTTTCGAGCTCTAACTAATAGCTTTAGTCTCATAATAAAAATATTACACAATTAAAATTTGAATGCTCTTTTCAAAACTCACACTTTTCAATCTTTTTCACAAAAATAAGTGTCCCACTCATTTATTAAAAGCCAAAAGCCATTGACACCTTTTAGACCACATGCAATACATTGAAACTCACTTATGCAATGCACCAAATCATATCAAACAATTTTAATTTACAATTTTACTATTCAACTCATAAATCTTAAAAACATACATGGGGGAGTTCAAGTTACTTTTCATCAAATATTTCATAATCAACACATGTTATGCTCAACTCTTAATTGCATTAGTATTTTGGTCCTACCACAGATATCACATTTCATAATTTCACTCCCTAGGGCTCAAAACACACTTACAATTCACAAAGTATATAATGCAAGTAAGGATCAAAATGAACTCTCCCTTATTGGCAATTTCAAATGTCATATACACATAAGTGCTAAAAAATAAAGAGGCTTACTAAATAGGATCACAGTCCTAAGCCTATGGTTGCTTTTTTCTATTCAATCTTCTTGAGCTATGCCCTGTAATATTAAAGATAGTGGGGCGATTACAACCACTTAATAACCAAGTTTCAACTAACTCATATTAATGCATCTCAATTAACTTAAGCACAAGTAGCAAATAAAATCAATTCTCTAAACCATATAAAACATTTAAGAGTATAAATTCACATTGCTAGACATAATAGCACATATTTGGGAAATAATGCTTTTTAACAACTTTCATATAAAAGAGAGTTTGTCACACAATCAAATGATATCTACTCGAAAGTGATTAAGACTCAATTTATAAGTATCTTCATTAGGGTTACAATACATACAACCATGTGTCTTTACTCACTATATGCATGATCACACCTTTCTTATATCCTCCTTATTCCTCTGACATGAAACCGTGGGCTATAGCATAATGGGATAGTTTATAATTTGAGACTTTCCCAGTCTAAACACTTATGAGGGGATTATCTAGCAAAGGCTTACCCAACTCACTTGTGAAACACTGCTTCCCTTATTTTCTCACATTATGAGATGCCATACTCCAAAAACTAGCTTTCTCATTGAACTAATAGATAGCTAGCTAGGTTCAAGTCTCTCATTAAATCAGTGGGACAGTTCCTTATTAAAAAAGGAGACAATAGGTACATATATAATCCAAGCAAGCCATCAACTCGAGTGGGAGCCGTACCACATGGATTTAATTCTCAACTCCTCTTCTCAGGCCAACTCCTGCCTCTCAAGATCATGCAATGTATATTCATGTAATAACTCATAATTAACATACTTCATAGAACTTTACACAAACATTTTCATTAAACTTCACCATTTTGCAATTCATTAATCTTATACAATACATATACTCATAAAACCTCATCGATAATAAATCATGGTACTCTCTAAACACATTTTCATTTAACTCTAAATCAAATAAGTCATTGAACTTCAAATTTATAACAATCATTGTACCTCATGCATTCACAATCATTAAACTTCACAATTTTAAAATTATTGAACCATATTAAACCATCACTTCATGATGGGCTTTTCAAACAATGCAAGCCATATTTTCATTTTAGTCAATTTCATGCAATTCAATTTTCAAATATAATTCAACAAACTAATTAACACACAAAAGTACAAGATAGAATTCCCTTACTTACCTCAAACCTTTAAGAGGTCAAAATTTTACCCCCTTAAATACTTACTCCCAAAGCTTGGATAGTGCCAAAGATGGTCACTCTACAAGTATTTACAATGTAAATTATCAATATCCACATTTGAGCTAATTTTTATTGATAATTCAACACTTCTTAATGCTCAAGATTCATTCTTGACTTATATAAAACACCCATTAATATCATTGAACTCTTTAATGATCATAAATAAGACTATATTGTTCCCAACTAACATATTTATGAGGATTTTCAGACATGTAATACCGTTCAACCACCAATCATTGTATAATCATAAATACCAAGTTTACTTAGCTCAATCTACTCCTATTAATTCTATTTAAGTCAATGGATTCAGACTTATAGCATCTATGGACTAAAAATTATTATTATCAACCAAACCCTAACTTTTATCATTAAGAAAATGGAAGAAGAAAGAAGGATTTAAGTAATAAAGCTTACCTTTGATGTATAGAAGCTTCAAAATACTCCTAATATTTAGATTCTCCAAGCCCTAGCATTGCTCCCCCGCTACTCTCTCATATTTCTTTGTTCTTTATCTATTTTCTACTTCATTTTGCGAACTTATGACAGTAAAAATGTGACCATACGCCACTACAAATGCACAATGTACTACGACGGTTTATCCACAAGCTGCGGTGCATGGCATAGAATCTCCCCTTTCAGAATTTCTTTCTCTTTTATTCCTGAGTGACCCAATTCTCATTCAAACCCGTGTTTAAGGTTGAAATTAAAACCAAACATGCCCATTAGGTCTTTTTGGCCACACATCTCACTAATACACTTAATTAATCTAATTAGGCTTAATTAATATGGTTTAAAATTGAGGATGTTATAGAGGTGAAGCATGCATTATTTGAAATGAAGCTCCTTAGGTCTCCTGAGGTTAATGGGTGACATGCTTTATTCTTTTAAAGCCAATAGGAAACTATAAGGGTTAGTCTTTTCAATTAGATTAAGGATTTTTGGCTGAGAACTAAGATTGATCCAGCTCTTAATCAAACTCTTATAGCTTTAATTCCAAAAGTGAGTAAACCCTAATACATTAAGGAATTCTGTCCCATCAATCTCTGTTTTGTTGTCTATAAAGTGGTAACTAAGTTGATTGCCAATCATCTCAAACCTCTTTTACTTGCCATTGTGATGCCATATCGGACAAGTTTCATTTAGGTTAGGACTATTGTTGATAATATCATTATAGCTCAAGAAGTTATGCACTCTATAAGGAAGAAAACTAGTAATACAGGTTAGATGGCTATTAAAGTTAACCTTAAGAAAGATTTTAACAAATTGAGGTGGGACTTTATTAAAGATACATTGAAGGACATTGGCCTCCCTCTTAACATGATACAACTCATAATGCATTGCCTTACTACCTCATCAATACAGGTTTTGTGGAATGGAAAACCATCCTCTTCATTTTCCCTGATGGGGGTGTTAGACAAGAAGAGCCTTTATCACCATATATATATTTGTCTTATGTATGGAGCGATTGTCTCAAGCTATTATTGCCAAAGTCAGAAAGGGTAATTGGTATACTATTAAAATAGGGCATAAGGGCCTTCCACTATCTCACTTGTTTTTTGGATGATCTAATTTTATTTAAAGACACTTTTGCTTCTCATATTGAAGTTGTCAAGTGAGTGTTACAAGACTTCTGCCATTCATCTGGGTAGACCATAAGTCAATCCAAAACTCAGGTATATTTTTCTAAAAATGTCTCTTTTTCCAACAATGTTACTATTTGCCAAAGCCTAGGTTTTTAAAGATCAGAATCACTTGGTCACAACCTTAGTGTGCCATTAAGCATTGTCGAGTTACTGTTAATACTTATAGATATATTGTTGATAGGCTGCATAAGAAATATAATGGTTGGAAATCAAAATCCCTTTCTTTAACTAGTCACATTATGCTGGGAAAATCTATTCTATCATCTATTCCTTTATATGCTATGTAGAGTACTACACTTCCTTCTGGATGTTATAGAACAATTGAGAAACTCATTTGAAAGTTTATTTAGGGTTACTCTAAGGATCATTGTGATATTAGTTTGATCAATTAGAAGGATCTTTGTCAGCTAATCAAGCATGATGGCTATGGTCTTATTAATTTAAAAGCCTAAAATAAAGCCTTCTTGTCTAAGCTAGTTTATAAATTTCAGAACTTGGTCTGTTTTGGGTGCGTGTACTCAAAGGTAAATGTGAGATTAAAGACATCACCACCTAAGACAAAAGCAAGACATATTGCTCTTTTTTTTTATAAGAATATTTCAAAAGTTTGGCAATACATTGGAATGCATATTAAATGGAATCTAGGCAATGGAAACCATATTAAGTTCTAGTCAGACTATTAGGTGAGGGATTATAGACCCTTGAGATTTCTCTCTTTTGCTAAAATTAAAAAAGATGATCTTACGAAGCTAATCTCAGAGTTTATTGATGCCCAGGGTTAGTGGAGATGGAGTATCTTTGAACATTTATTGCCATGCAATATTCTTACTTAGATTGCTAGCACCTCTGTCAACTTAACTAATATAGGCCCTCCTTCATGCTCTTGGAATCTTACTGATACTGGCAAATTCACTATCAAATCAGCCTATACCATAACTCAACTCAATGATTGGAATCCAACTAACAAGACCTGTTCTAAAGTATGAAAGCCACAAATGGCTTAGAGGGTTCGTGCTTTTGTTTGGTTAATGCTCAAGGGTAAACTCCTTACTAATTCGGAACGACAAAGAAGAAAGATGATCCTGACTCAAGGTTACTCTTTATGCAATTCTAATGTTGAAAACATCAATCATGCTCTTAGAGATTGTCCTTTTGCTACATCTGTCTGGAAACATTTGCATTGATATTTTTTGGTAAAGATTTACAATCTTGGTTCATAGAGTGCTTGCATAATTTTCAGTTGGATATTTCTTGGAAGATTGGGCTAAGTATTACTTGCTAGAAATTTTGGAATATAAGGAACAGATGCATTTTAGTGATGAAGTTTTTATCCCTACTAGTGTAGTTTCCCAGATTGGTGCTATTGTTAATCACACTTTAGGATGCTTTTCTATTTATATGTGTTTGATGTAATTTTCTTAGTTTTGCTTTTTAGTGTTTCTTTTTGGAACCTTGTACAGTTTTTTCCTCAAAGCTATTGAATTTTTCCATCACACTCAAAAAAGCTAATTCATATCAATATAAAAAATCAGTATATCCATAATCCATTCCCAAAAGATCCTTAAAATATTCTCAGCTTGTTCTTAAACCACTAACTTCCAATACAAGCCCATCAATTTAGAGAAAACATTATTCCTAACTTAATCCAGTCCACACAAGGGCTTTTATCCTTAATAAACCTTAATATCATAATAATTTTTTTAACCACTAACATTGATTACCTAACTAACATCTTTCTCTTGATCTTCTCTTCCTTTTTTTTTTTTTGGGACCAGTCAAAAAAGTCGTAAATTCCATGACTTTTGAAAAATTTCATACACCAAAAAATTTTCATAGCTCAAAATTCTTTGCCAAAAAGTTTTTGTTTTTGTTTTGTTTTGTACTATTAATGTTGAAATATTTATGGTTATATCCTGAAAAGCAAGCAGTAAAAAATTTGATTTAAAATTTAAAATTCCGTTAAGAACAAAAATATCAATTTCAAAACTCTTACTAGTTAATAACACATAGTTCAAAAATCTTTCCCTTTGTAATCACAAAAGAATATCAATTTCACAAATAATTTTTTAATTCATGGATAAATATTTTCTTTTATGCTTTTTTTAACTAGTGCAAGTCATCAAATGAGTTTCCACCAATACCTCATGTTTGTAGGATATGTGAGAAACTAATTGTGAAGGATAAAGTACTCACTTATATAATATATTGTTTGTAACAATATAATTAGAAATATTCACAAAAATATATTTTAAAAATAACAATAAAACCTCAAACAAAAATCTTTATATTGATATTGCGAATTCATTATAAAACTTACCACTTAACATGAGGTTTTCGGGCCAAAATAATGAATACACACACAAATTGTCTTCATATATATATATATCATCCTAAATATGGTCATTCCATAAGTTTTATCATTTTTTCTTTTCTAAGACCACCATATTTACTAGATTAAAACATAAATCGATACATCTCTCTAATTGTAGACATATCTTGTTAACCACCAAAAAGTTCCTATATAAAAGTTTGTTGTTTTTTTCCCCTTATACTAACATCATTGAAAAGAAAAAAAATTATTTGCCATCTTATTTACACATATTTATCAGATTTCATAGCTCAATCTATCTAGCCAATTTCAAATTCTCTTACAAAAGTTTACTATAAATTTATATGCATAATCACAACTTGCATTCCATGGTTCCTAACAACATTGCTACTATATCCTTGATCCAAACATTATTCCTAGACTTTGATATCAATATAGGGGGGCAAGCAGGGGTGCTTTTCCCCCCACGCCACAATTTTTCTTAAGAAATTAGTTTATTTTTACTTGTAAAAAAATATTAAAACTAACTTCTGCTCCCCCACTATTATATAATTTTGTATTTTGTCCCCATAAAGTAGTTTCTGGATCCGTTCTTGATACCCGACCATTGTTCTTGCAACAAATCACACACTTCATAAGATATGAAATAATTTTTACACAATATCATTGTAACTTTGAAAGTTTTTTTTTAATCATAGAAATACTTAAAAATTTTCTTTCAATAACTAAAAAAAAATTCGAGAAGTTTTTTTTTCTCAAAGTTTAATAGAAATTCCAAAGGTAAATAATAACACTTTGGATTAAAAAAAATTTCACAACCATTTAGACAATGAATTTCATATTACTCACTTTCATTTATCTTTAAGAAAAAACCATTGATTAGTTCATAAAATATTGTAATACTTCTTTTTTCATATGCCTGAAAAGAGGTATCCTTCAAAATAATTTCCTTAAAACTGTCATGTTAGAATTTTTTTTAAATAATCTACTAAAATTTTGGTAGAAAAAGAGAACATTATTCGTTTTCTATAATTCGTATACACTTACCTTTGAAGCTATACAAAATCGTTAATTTTTTTTTTTCAAGTCCTCACCCACATTTTATATTAATATATTTTCATACGTTGAGTCTTCCCCCGCACTCACCGCCTCATGAAATCCAATTACTTCCAACCTCATACTCTCATTATTCTTCTCAATATAACCTATAATAAGTTCTTGCACTCTCATGCCCTGCTAGTTATAGACATTATCATCACTGTTGTTTCTCTTTACAACTAATCCTTTCTTAATTTGTCTCGGACACCAAAATCCCTAATGCCATGTCACTTTATCGACATTCCAGTAGAATATTCATTCTTCACTCTTTTTTTTTTTTTGGCCAAAGGAATATTCATTCTTCACTTACCCTTTAGCTCTATATATATATATACATATATATTTCTTGTAAAGTGCGCATAATCTCCGTTTTTCTTTGGCCACGACACAATATTTACTTAAGAACAAGACTTGTACCAAACTTTTGTCTGACGTTAAACTTCTGGCTTAAAGTATACATATTGAAAATACAACAAAAAGAAAAAGCACTAGTGTAGTTTCAACAAAATTAAAAACATTGTGTAATTAAAACTTTATTTAAACAAAAAGTCCCATAAAAACAATTTTTTGTTTCAGGTTTTGGGCTATAAATTATTTATGAAAAGGCTGTAACGTCTGTTTTGTTCTGTCTTTGCTTCTATAGGGATTTAGGGACAAGTACACTCTTTGAAGATGTCTAGGAATTGAGTTCCCTGATTTAATTATATTGGATGCTATTTCTCGGAGGCAGAGATTTGGAAATTTTGCTTCTTGAGCACTCTTTGTGGCTATTTAATCCTCGTTACAATCCGAACCTTGGAAATCTACCACTACCATATCTTCAAGGTATTCACGAAAATCCTATAGGCATCATATGACCTTCGTTTTCTTCCTGCAGTTTTGATTAACTTTTCAACTTCATCCATTTACTATTTATCTCAGTACAAACATAATTTTTCAAGCTAGCTATTGAGTTACACTTACAAATTATAATCTACAAATTTAGTCTTCGTGTATTTTTCATTTTTTCTCCTCTTAAGGATGCAAATTATCTATAGATTTTTTAATAAATTATCCAGAATTAAACTTTTAAACAGCACAAGGGAAAGTAGTTTGCGTGAATAATGTATTACTAGTATTCTAATGCATGATGCAACCCAATCACAAAATCGAAAATAACTTAATTTTGATATCAAAATGTAACACCCTAATCTTACAAAAAAAAAAAAACTTAACCAAATACCATGTTATGAAACTTTAAAACTAGTTCTCAAAGTATAGATGTCAATTATTTCATTTTCAAAAACATAAATCAATTAACAAACAATTATATAAAATAGATTTTTTTTGATTATCTCAAACATTTAAGAGGTCAAAGGTTTACCCTCAAATAAATGCTTACAAGCTTGCTCTCAAACTCAAACTGATGTGTGGATGATTAATTTACAATTAACACCATTAACACTATAATTTTCACAACTTAACTTCCAATTTCAGTTCTATAAATGCCTCAAAATTCTATTTTTTAGCATTCAAGTTTACCTATTGGATTTATTAGCTTTTATCAACCCTAACTAACTTCATTAAACTCTCAAAACATCATTAATGGCATCCAAACATTTCTAATCATCCTATTAATTACGGAAATTTAGCCATAAATGCCTTTCTAACAACTAAAATATGTAAACTCATAAATCTTAGGTCTAAATACATAAAACAACTCTCCTTAATTCTAGTTGAGTTAATGAGTTTGGACGCATAACTTATATGGACCGAGAATCAACCCCATCAACAAATTCTAACCTAAAACTTGAGAAAATGGGTTGAGAAGAAAGAAAAAAGAGTTAGAAAACTTACTCTTAAAGATTGATAGTTTCAAAATACCTCTAATCTTCTTAAAATTAAAGCCTTAGTAGAATAAGTTTGTACTCGTATATTTTTCTCACACTTCCTTTTCTAATTTTTTTCGAACTAACATGGCCTTATTTCTGCAAAAATTTGGCCATGCTTTGCAACGTACCTCACATGTATTGTGGCATTTGGCACAGAGAGGCTCTTTTGCATTTTTCTAGCTCAATACACCGCAGCATATAGTACAGAGACATTGTTCTTTATTTTCCTCCCTTTTTGAGGCCCATATGTCCTAATTCTACTCTAGACCCAATCTTAAGGTTGAAATCATAATCCAAAGCATTCATTATGACTCTCTGATCACACACCACATTATCAATTAATCCTCATTTAACCTAGTTAACGCACTATTAGAAAAAATCAATTTAGCTTGGGATGAATCCCTCACTAAATGGTATATAACCCTTGCTAAATAGAATTTATCAAGAGAATTTGTCCCTCACTAATTTTATTACTAAAATAGTCTCATTAAATTTAGCAACGAAATACATTCTCTCGCTAATTTAGCGAGATCTTTAGCGAGGAATCAAATTCCTCACCAAACATACTTATATTTAAAAATGGCCACCTAATGCCACATCACCAGCCACATGTGAGTCAACTTATGCCATGTCACTTACCATCACATGCCTTACCACCCGTCACGTGTGCGACGACTCTTGCCATGTCATCTTTCACCTTGCACCACATCACCCACTTACTGTCATATCACATATTCATTATGTTTACGCTAAGGCCGAAAATTAAACCATTGACCTTCTACATTTCCCAAGCGTTATGCTTTTATTCTTTGTCAGTTGAATTGAAATGCACTTACCGTCATTATATAAAAAATTAAATATTTGTTATTTAACTACATAGATATATCAAATAATTTATTATAAAAATACACATGTATATTATATTATATTTTCAATTATTAATATGTTAAAAATATTCATATTTGTATTCATATGACTCTTCATATTATATTTTTAATAAAAATATTATTTTTTTGTAAGGAAAATGAACTTAAAATAAAGAAAATATCAAATAATTTTACAATGAACATTTTAGTTAATTTTTAAATTTAATTTTTATTTTTTAAATGAAAATATTTAAATATATAATTCATTAAAATTCATTTTCAAAAGTCAATTTTTTCAGTAATTAGCTAGAGATATAAATCCTTGCTAAATCCCTTGATAATTATTAAATTTTAGAAAGAGATAAAAGTCTCTTACTATTTTCCTCGCTAATTATTTTATTTTAGAGAGGGTTTGGCATTCTCTTTTTTAATGTTAAGTCTAACTATGAAATTAATGTTTGTCGCTAATTTCTTAATTAATTTGGCATTTTAAAGAGGAATACACAATTTCTTGCTAAATTTTCACCCTAATTCACATCTTTTTAGTAGTGACAAGGGTTTAATTTTTCAAAATGTTACATCATTCCGACATTGTTTTACCGTCATTAGTCTGTCAAGCTTGCTTTGATGAGTTTTCCTTTATTGTCGTTCGTTTTCCTCTGATAGACAGCGCTGTTGAGTACGAACCTAAGCAATTCACTCAACAATATGATGATAAAGTAAGTGGGGGGGGGGGGGGAGAGCCAAGAATTGAGTGAACTAGGGAGAGAAAGCGAGGAGCTGAGATAGAGAACTTTGGTGCCATGAGCAAGAGAACAAGTGTGATGAAGAAATGAGAGTTGCTAGTTTTTAAGGGCCCATTTATTTTAGCTTATTTTATGAAAAAATAACTTATTTTTTGAAAAAAAAATATCTATTTTGTGAGCTTTTATGATTATTGTTTAAACTTTGGAAAATAATCAAAATAAAAAATAAATTTCTAATTATTTTAAGACGCTACTTTGAGTAGCTTTTAAAAATAATCTAATTGAAAGAGGGTGTTTTAAAGACGAGGAATACGCGAAAATATCATAAAATTTTAAAATAATATAATAATAAATCATTTTTATAAAACAAAAATCAATGAAGATATCATAAAATTTAAAAATAACTAACTAATAATTATTTTTTATTATTGTAACCAAACATAAAACTACTTTTTATAAATTCTCTACAAAATAAATCTCTTTTTATAAAGTCTCTAAATTACCTAAACATTACTTATTTTTTAATCTTAAAAAAATAGGTCCTAAGTTCAAACCCAAAAATCTTGTAACTCATCCTTTTCCCAATTTCTTACTAATATATATGTAATTTTTGTTATTAAAAAATAAACCCCAATCACAACTTTTACTTAAGAAATAATAACTTTTGTTTTGTGAATTGTAAAAGTTGAACAAGAAATCACAATTTGTCAAGTATAATTTTTATTATTGAAAAATAAGTTCTCAAAATAACAAACATCATTTACAATTTTTGTTTAAAGAATCACAACTTTTATTCAAAGAATTGCAAGAATTGAATAAGGCATTATAACTTGTCAATAAGAGTAAAATGATCTTTTCAATTTAAAATTTATTAACAAAGAGGTCTGTAAAGATTTCATTAGAATTATGACATTTTGAAGGACTAGCTTGTCATTTATATAATTTGGAGGGATTTTATTATTATTTTTCCTAAATTTTACCTAATTTGATGCTTTGTCTCTCACTAACTAATTAAACTAACGACACAAAAACTACTCTAATAATACACGAAATATGACTTACATTTTGGATGAACAGAAAATGTTTTGGAAATATATATATATATATAATGGAGCTAAGGGAGTACTACATTTTACTAGATGAATATGATAAGGCCTCTATTGCTTGTATGTGTTGGAACATATGGAAAACCATATCAGCATCAGTTTTCAATGCGGCTGCTCTAAATCCTGTTCAAGTCATCACCTCCAAAAATGCTGCTGTTGAAGAATATTGGAGGATCAATTGTAATAATCAAATGTCCAGTTCTACCTGTGAGAATTTTAATACAAAAGTTGAAGTCCCCCGATAATGGCACCATTAAAATTAATTGTGATGGAGCTTTGCTAAAGTCATATAGAAGGGCAGTGATTGATAGTTGTTAGAGACAACTACGGTAAGTTTATTAAGGGATGGAATGAAATTGTTGAGGTTGATTCTAGTCTCCTATCTAAACTTCTTGCTTGCAAAAAAGCCATTCAAATTGCATTTGGGTTTAATAGTCATAATGTTTGTGATAGAGATGGATTGTTTAGAGCTTTCCAGAGCAGTTTCTCGCAAGGATATCTCCTTCTGCCACTAGACTTGCCATGGGATTCTTGAAGATTTGTTTGTGTCCCTTGAATCTTTAAATTTTATCTCCTTCTCGTTTGTCAAGCATGGAAGAAATTTTGATGCTGATTGGTTTTTAGCTTTTTCTTTTAAGGGAGTGTCTACTGTGGGTTGGATCCTTAACCTACCACCCTCTCTTGCTACTATTTTACTCAAGGACTCAAGTATTTCTCAGCTTAGCCACCAACAATCTGTGCACAGAGAGAGCATTGGTTGACTTTCAGATTTGTTTTTTGGTTTTTACGTGTATATCTTTACCGTTTTATGGTTATGACTCTTTACTGTTTGTCTCTTTTCTTTCGAGCTTGTAAACTCTATTTTGTTTACCTTTTAGCGAAGGTTTTTCAATTTGATGTTAAAAAAAAGTATTAATATCCAAATTTGCCCCTGTACTCTTCTCTTGGGAACTTTGGCACCTTGACTCTTAAGTTAGGCAAAATTCTTCCTGAACTATTTTTTAACGAAGCAAAAATACCCTTATGTCAAATTGTCATCTGTTTTGCCATTAACTGCTAACTTGTCAAGGCGTGGGACCAAATTGAGTCTGACTTGGCTTCCCATGTGTATACATTTGACATTTTAACCATTTGAATCATGATCACACATATCGGATAAGCTCTGTCCTAGAGTCACAATCACACATAATCATAATCAAATGAAATGTAACTTGAATTGCATCTAACATTGATGATACTTGTTACTTGCAAGCTAGCTTCCATGCATGCACTTGGCTTCACGCGATAAAATGTTTGGGTCATCGAGAAGAGAATTTGAAGGAGTGGTCTCCGACAAAGGAATTTGCATTGTTAGCGACAACGTTTCAGTGGCACCTCCTCGTGGGCGTTAGGTTGGCTTTACGCATGCTTGTGGGTGCCAACTTTGGTGGAATTACTAGAATCTAAAGCTCGACATCGTTTACCCCTTCAAAGGCTACAAGCCTACAATCATTGCATTGACACTAACAAAGGATTTGGTCAATAATTAACTACTTCCATGAACATTGCATTTCACTTGGATAATTAATAGATCGTAAGAAGAGGGGATAAATCGTGATTGGATCATGACTTCAAATTTTCAATGTGAATAATGGAATTCATATACCCAGCGAACTGGGCTCTACAACTCTCCTCCAAATCAAATGATTAGAATCCTCTATCGTGACTGGGTCCAATGAAATTTGAACCTTAACCTTCTCTTTGCTTGTTTGGCATTTCGCTTTGTAATCTTGTTTGATTCGTGTTACAGGTGAAGCTTTTGATTCCCTCTCTTCAAATAAAATGCCAACTTGTATGGACAAAATATCAAATGTACACCATGGAAAGCTAAGTCAAATTTAATATGAACTCTACACCTTGACAAGTTAACAGCTAACGATAGAACAGATAGTAATTTGATAGAAGGATATTATTACTTTCTTTAAAAATGGTTTAGAAAATTTTTTGCCCTACTTAAGAATACATGATACCCAACACTCTTAAAAAAATATTATAAAAATAAATTTGAACCTAAACTCAAAAAAAAAAGGAATTACTATATTTTATATTGATATGATAAGTGAAAGGGATCCCATATATAGATAGTCATTATTCATGAGTTCCTTTGCTTTTGGATTCCACATTTTCTGGATGGCCGGAGTTTGAGTGGCTAAAATCTATACTATATTGTAAATGCTGTCAATGATACTGTAGTTCTACAGTTAATTTTTTTTTTTACTTTTTAATTGTTTGATATGCAGCGTCGCTTTTTTTTTTTAATTCCTTTTTCCTTTTTAATTTTTTAATATGATATAAAAAAAAGTTAAAGAATAGCATGTTCCTATGATAAAAGAGGTACGTATGGGAGCTATAAAAATAAATTTTTAATA
The DNA here is from genome assembly GCF_029017545.1 of Prosopis cineraria. Lineage (NCBI taxonomy): Eukaryota > Viridiplantae > Streptophyta > Magnoliopsida > Fabales > Fabaceae > Prosopis > Prosopis cineraria. The sequence goes on from NW_026555335.1 coordinate 13,051,124, forward strand.
TGAAACTTATAATTAAAAATGAGTAAAATATTTTATCTATTTTTATCTTAATTAATGATATCTCTTCTCTATTTTTTAAAATCTATATGAATATTTTTTAGTATAGATAGTTATAAAACATAAGCCTTCCTTTTTATTTTTAAGATTTTATTTCATCCACCCAACCATTAGTTGAATGTTAAGTCATGTGTGATGGACTAAAATAACTCCTATTTAAATATAAATATTGTCTAAAAATTATTTAAATGGCCAAAAAATAAATTTTTTATTATTTAAATGTATTTATCTTGTAACTTTTTTAAAAAATTAAATATATAAATTAGCCAAAAAAATTCAAAGACACAGTTTATGGACTTAATAAAGAGAAAAATAAAGTAAAATAATTTTTAATAATTTGGGGCAATTAAACCAGCCTACAAAAACTTAAAAGCTAGATGTCTTAAAAGTCGGGCTTAACTATAAATTTTTTATATATTTATATATTTTAAACTTAGTATGAATTGAGGCTTTAAGTGTAATGAAATAAATGTAAGATTTTAATAAATTTAATTTTTTAAAAAATTAGAGTAGTGTGGTTTAAAAAAGTGGTGTGTGGGATCTATCATTAAAAAATGTGGTGGGGTTTACATTTATAAATTTTAAAAATTTAAATAAGTTGTAAAAAATAATAATATTTTTATATTTTGAGAGATTATGTAGGATTCATAGTAAAAATTAATGATAAATATAAGAATTTTATTAAAATGATAGGTGTTAGATATAAAAAAAAATTTCTATATATTTATTATTGTGAGGTTTTTGCATATATAACTTATATTATAGGATCAAACTAAACAAACAGTCCAATATTTGTTATATTTTGCATTATGACCATTTTATTATATTTGTTAATGACATACCATTGTATGTAAATAATAAATCCCTTGTAAATTTTAAATTTTAAATGATAAAATTATTATATGTTAATGATAAATCTCTTGTATATCAATATTAACAAGTCATACTCTCAAATTTTTAAAAATTTGATTCATATTTTTTGGATGAAAAAGTTTTGGCCATACTCCCAAAACTTGTGGCAACCACTTGTGTAAAAGTTGATTATTATTTGAACATCTATGAAAAATATTAATGTAGTTATCTGTCTCAAGTTTGAGTAAATAAAATTATGAGTTACAAGTTAATTATATGATATTAATGAATTTAAGTTAATTATATGGTGTTAATGAATTTATCTTCCATTGCACACATAATCTTTTCTCAATAATCATTTTGTTACATTTAATGATTGTACATATCATTGATGAATGATATTATAACATGGATTATATTATTTGTTTGAGTTACAGCTATTATAATTATGATTTATAAATAATATTATGACATAAATTGTAGTACGATTTATTATAATATATGTTTTGTTTCCCTTAAGGTGATACAGGGAGTAACACATTTTAAGAAAGAACAAGTTCTATTATATTTCAAATTGTATGAAACGAGAAATTTTAAAAAACAATGTTATATATATATATATATATATATATAGTAGCACATTGCAAAATAAAAGCCGTTCCTTATAAGTATCATCCCATTAAAATTTTAGTCTCATACTTGCTGATTGTGGAGATACCTTAAAAAATAAAAAGAAGTTAAGTCATGTGGGTTAGACTAAAATACCCCTATTTAACTATAAATATTGTCTAAAAATTATTTACAATTAAAAAATATTTTTTTATTTAATTTTTGTTATTTAAATGTGTTGATTTTGTAACTTTTCAAAAATTAAATATAGAAAAAATATATTCAAAGATGCAGTTTATGAACTCAATAAAGAGAAAAATAAAATAATTTTTAATAATTGAGGCAGTTAAACTAACTTAAAGAAACCTAAAAGTTAAAAGTGTTAAGAATCACGCTTAATTATAATTTTTTTATATGTTTAGATATTTGAAACTTTATAGGTAATAGAGAGAATGTAAGATTTTAGTAAAATTTATTTTTAAAAAAATTAGAGTAGTGTGGTTTAAAAAAGTAATGTGTGGGACCTACCATTAAAAAATGTGAATGAGGTTTACTCTTATAAATTCTAAAAATTTAAACAAGTTGTTCAAGCTAATATTGAGAGATCATGCAGGATTCATAGTAAAAATTAATGGTGAATATAAGATTCTTAGTAAAATAACAGGTGTTAGATATACAAAAGCGAGAATATATTTCAAATTACAAGAGGTGAGAAATTTATATATATATATATATATATATATAGAGTAGTACATTGCAAAATAGAAGCTGTTTCTTATAGGTATCATTTTATAAAAATTTTAGTCTCATATTTACCGACTGTGGAGTTATAGAAGAGGATTTTAATTTATTAATTTTCAAAAATTAATAAATTATAAAGTAAAATACTTTGACATCCTTTTTGTTTTGTTAAAGTTATAAAGACTCCTTCTTTATTATTAAAACTTAAACTTTAGTCTTATTTTATCTCTATTTTAGAGTGAAATACTCAATTAAATAGTAAATATGAAAAAATAGTGCTATTTTAAAGACAAATATCTACTTTATTAGAGTGAGATTTGGTTAAAAATATCTTACATTTTTTAAAACATGGAGTATGTATTTAGTTTTTTATGTATTTAATTTTTTTTAAAAAAATACTAAATAAATTAGTTTGTATGACTAATAAATTTAAATTATAAATAAAAATTTAAAAGAATATATTAAGAATGATATTTTAATTTGACATATGTGATTTAACTATCACCTAATAATTGAATAGGTGAAAATGAAAATTTTTAAAAGTAGAAGGCATATTTATATTTTGAAACTCTTAACTATTGATTTTAAGAAAAATTCATATCTATTTTAAATATAAAAAATCTTTATAATTAAGTTAAAATAAAGGAAAAAGTAATATATTTTATTTTAAGGATATTAAAATAATTTTTTAACAAAGTTAACATAATTTGAACCTTAAAGTGCTGATTTAAGGAAGATTTGAATTCTAAGATTTTAAAAAACATATTTTAAATTTTAAATAATTAAAATTAAAATAATTTTATTTTCATCATTAAATTTAAACAAACTTTCGTTAGTTTTTTAAAATTAAAACCTAATATATAATGTTTATCAAATTCTATCCCTTCTCTCTCTCTCTCTCTCTCATGCACGGGGTAAAAATCTAGTTCCTAGATAAAGTCTAGTCCATTGCAAACAAGTGTCCAACAGTAATGCATATTTTCAAAAGTTCCGAGACCTTTCACCAGGAAAAAAAAAAGAAAAAAAGAAAAATCCCAAGATGAGCGACCGTAAGTACTTAGAGAAGTACCTGCCATGTGCTAGCATGTACCGAATCTTGTCTCTTAGACCTCCACACCATTCTCACCTGTAGATGCGCTGAATATGAAGAAAAGTGCCAAAAATATGGAGAAAAGTGAATCCAAACGAATTAATTAGAAGATAGAGAGAGAGAGAGAGAAGGACAGAGAGCGAGATAAAATGAGCAGTGGAAGCCGAGTTTTGGTGTGTAAATCAGTTTCGCTCATCTTCACCTTCCCTTCCTGTCTTTCTTGCACTCAGCTTAGATCCAAATCCATTGCAGCTCGTGCTTGGTCTCCCGCTGCTTCTGGGCTTTATCAGCGAATGGCCGCCGCCGCTTCATCTTCGCTGTCGTCGGTTAACGCTACTTCCGGCAATGTGACTGCTTCTTCTTCGGCGGTTGACGACGCAGCTCCTTCTGCTTCCTCTGCCATTGATTTCCTCTCTTTATGTCACCGCCTGAAGGTGCTTCTCATTCTGATTCCTTTGTGATGCTTGCTTAGTTCTCGGTTTAGTTGTCCAGAAGGAAAATCTCTGTTTCGGAGTTTTTCTGTCTTTTATTATGATGTCAGTTTACCAAAGTATTTTTTCTAATTCAATTATTATTTAGATTAAGCATATTTTTCTGAATTTCAAGGTGCCAAGAAGATTCAAAACATGGAGTACATATTTCGATTATCGTTAAATTTTTCGGTTGGATTTAAGCATTTAGATTAATGCAAGCTTAACCTTCTTGATATGATTTTGTAATTATTGTTTGCGGTTCATTTGTTGTTTGTTATCGTCGTAACTGCTTGAATTCTGTGTCGGAACTAGACAACAAAGAGAGCAGGATGGATACGTAAAGAAGTCAAGGATCCAGAATCGATAGCGGATCATATGTATCGAATGGGTTTGATGGCTCTGATTGCTTCAGATATCCCTGGCGTAGACCGAAACAAGTGAATTTCCCCTCCTCTTCCTGAGCTGTAATATCTTGATTACATTCACAACATACATGTTGACTGTTCTATTGATTTTCATGGGGGCACATATTAAAGTTCGAATGGGTAAAAATGCTGAAACCTACTTGTCTGCTATTTCCAGGTGTATAAAAATGGCCATTGTTCACGATATTGCAGAAGGTATGATACTCTTCCTTTGATTATCTATAACTTCCCGTATATTTGATAAAAATCGTTTTATTTAGTGGCCGAGTATGGATGAAGTTGGATGGAAAGTTTCGAACGCAAGGTAGAGAATGAGTGAATCTAAATACGACTCAGGGTTGATTATATGTGGCTTATATGAGAAATAATCTTATGTTGCGAATGAACCATAGAAAATGAGAGATTTTTATTCAGTAAATTTCCCCAAAAACACACAGATACTCAGATAAAGACCTTTGGTACGGAGCACAATCTACTGTTTGAGAGTAAATGCCCTTTAATGTACATGAAAGAATTGGATACATATTATTGAAGCCGTTGATTTGCTGCATGCTTACTGAATTGTGTGTTTTTTAAGCCCTACCAATCATCTGAAATAATATTTAAGAACGATAAAAAGATGCATTGTTTCGGATATCTCAAATTACTGGGGGCTAATCTGTAAGCTTATAACACCGTTTGCATTTCTGCCCTATACTTTCTTTCAGAGGTAATGGTTAATACTCTTTTTTCTTTTTCATATTTTGTTCTATAGCTATTGTTGGGGACATAACCCCATCAGATGGTGTTTCAAAAGAAGAAAAGAGTAGACGAGAACGAGAGGCACTTGATCATATGTGTAAAATGCTAGGTGGAGGATCTAGAGGTAATTCCATTTCACTACTAAAACAGTTTCTCAATGATTGAATCAAGTAGACTCATATCTTGACATGTCTTCCAACTGGCTTGTTGAAGCAACAGAAATAGCTGAGTTATGGATGGAGTATGAAGCAAATTCTTCACCAGAAGCTAAATTTGTCAAGGACCTAGACAAGGTTTGTGCCTAAGTGGACTCATTTTCTCTATTTTACAGATTCACTCTCAAGGTTTCCTATCAATTGCTATTATGAGCTTCATCCTTTCATGGGTTTCTTAATTAATCTCATTGTGATGTTCTCTCATTCTCTTTTTAAAGTTTAAACATTTTCATAGATAGTGTCTAGATAAAACAGAGTTCTGCATGAGTCGTAAGAGCTACCTGCCTATCTGAAGGAAAGAACAATGGTGGGAAGATGTAAACATTTAGAATGTGGTGATGATGTTCAATTCTATAACTTTATTCTCCTTGATAGTTTTCCCCAAGGGGTTCAGAAAGGTTGCAATTGGGCCACATTGCACTTTTGAATTGCCACAGGCAAAGCTTGTGCCAACAGCAAGAAGCAAAAAATAGTCATGCAAATAATTTCCGTTTTTTCAAAGTTTTGTTGAGAATTTCATTTATTCATGATGATGGAATATTTTAGCATGAAATCTACATTTTTATTTGGCTGTTAATATGTGAAAACTTAATTAATTAATATGATTCTATTAATCTTTTCTCTTTGAAGGTGGAGATGATACTTCAAGCCTTAGAATATGAAGATGGTGAGTGTTTCTTTCCTCTTTCTCTTTCTTTCAAGTCTTTATTTACTATACTGTGTTGTGATTTCTAAGGAAGTATTTTATCTTCCTGTTTTGGTCCCAATAAAGATATGTAATTGGGCCAATGGTTATTTTTTTTCACTGGAAAATAGAGTCCAATGGTTATTTATGAGATGCATTTTTTGTAAACCTTACATTAAACATTCATGGAAGTTTGCAATATTTCTTATAATTGATAACAAAGGATTCTCGTAATTTGTTGCTTATAGTTGATAATGGAGGGAGTAAAAGTTAAAGCAGTTAATTATTAAATTTGTGTTTTGGGATATTTCATAGAGCTGCTCTACCCATGGTTTTTCCATTGCCATTTTATGCCTTTTCATTAGGATACAAAAGTTACACGTATTGGCTTCTAATGAATGTATAAGTACTATAATTAGGATTGTATTGATTACTTTCAATGTTATAATTATAGAATAGAAAATTCCCACCAACAAAAGTTGGTTTATTTGATAAGAATTTGGCTCCTAATTCACAAATTTGTGAGATCAAATCTCGCTGCCGATGTGAGGAACTTGTTAGTGCCTTAGTGGCAATTTGTAAGTACCTTTATAAGTGCTTTTTAAACTTGAAGGCCTGACCTAGCCTTGGTGAGTCTTCAGGACCCAACTCATATAAACTTTCATTTATTTAAAAAAAGAAAAGAGAAGAAAAGACTTGGAAATTCCCTTGTGTTCATAGTTATCCAGAATGCATCTGGCGAAAGGAGATTAATTATAACAGTTTTTATTTATAATATTTAGGAAGTTGAACATCTTTTGCTGTTTGGAACTTTGGCAGTTCCACTATGCTACATATTTGGTGACCACCACATTCCTTTCTGTATTTACTATGGAGATATCCTTGTGGCTTTGATCTACTGGATTCTGAAATATATTCCCTCATGGCCATTTGCAGAGCAGCAGAAGGATTTGGATGAATTTTTCGAGTCAACTGCTGGTATGTTTTGCTGCCTTGTCTAGTTTCTGTTGTACTCAAATCTTTATAGTTATTTGGTAATGCTTCTTCAGTTGCAAGGTATAAATTCAATGATACTGCGGAAAGAAACCCAAAATGGGGCTCTAGGACTTCTCTCTAAGATACAACCCAAAAAAAACCTATTGTGAAGTGAAAAGGGCAAAATAGCTCACTGTCTAATATACTGAAACCATTATACTGTTTCCACTTTAACATTTTACATGATTGCTTCATAGGAAAAAAATTGCTGTTGGATTTGGTTGAGTGAATTTGGAATTTGGATTGTCTACTTAAACAGTCAAATGTACCTTCCCCTCTCTGTCAATTTTTAGTGCATTTTGTTGGCTAACGACTGATTTGACCTGGAAATCACTGGTTAACCATAATGCTGTTATTTCTTTTTGGGGAATGTATAGCTTGTTATTGACCATTATATAGTTTGTGTGTCACATTAGACTGTGATCTGACATTCAAAATTTAGAGTGAGCTGGAAGATTTGTTCTTTTAATATCTTGAAAGGACAGAATTTCCTTGTGCAAGTTCTTTTAGAGAGGAGCTGATTTTGTTTTTGGTAGATTTAAACACAGGTCATAAAAATAAGACCTGATTACAAATTTTTTTACCCCCGGAACATGCCCACCTCAGCAGCGTATTAAAATCTATTATAGAAGACCCAAACGTGACAGAAGTGATGCAAAGCCTCAGGGAACTAGTAATTGATATTTTAATTCAGTATTTCAGTTATGCTTTCTGTTTAATTCATGCCTTGTACGGTTATGCGATGTCTCATGTTCCATGCAGTTGTATCTTAGTCATGGCCTTTTTATTTGGTCTCCTATTGCTTAAATTTAGGTGCATTAGTGTCATGTCTTAGGGGAGTTACGTTAATACGAGGCTCTATAAGTATGGAATGGTGTCTGTGAGAAGTTTATCAGTTCAGGATATATTTTCAGCTGCCTATGGAGATTCTTTCTCGCTGCTTAAGGCTCAAGGGTTCAGATTCTGGCTCTTTAGATTTTGGCATAAATACTTCCAGTATCTATTATTTTTGGTGACTTGAAAGCATCAAATTAACTAATTTTATGTTGGGATGTGCTCCTAGCGTGTTTACATTTACTGACTTCGTTATCATGATAAATTGTGCATTCTTGGTGACTCTACTAATGCAATTCTGCACTTCAAAGAGAGACGTAATTAGCATTCCTTTTTAAAAAATAATTTTCACAAGGCTATTTTCTCCAACTTGTTTTCTGGCCCCAATATTTTTTCTGGATAAATATACCTCAATAATATTCTGTTCCTTCTTGAGAAGGAAGGGGATTAGATCTTTGTATCAGTTCCTTCGCATGTTATCTCGAGATCCAGAAATGATAGGACCATCTGTTGAAGATGGATGACTCTTTTCACATGTTAAAAAAGTATCTATTCAATTATTTGCTTTTGTTACTGATGTTAATATGGGTAGTGCATTCGCACAGTTTTGTCATCTTCCAACAGTACACCATGAATTGCCTTCTAAATTCTCTTGTTCCCTATTTGCAGGGAAGTTTCAGACTGAAATAGGCAAAGCTTGGGCATTGGAAATAGTATCAAGGAGGAAGAAAAATCAACACCCCAATTCACATTGATGTTTGATCCAGTTCTTATGTTCTTATGGTCATTGTTGCAATAATTGGAAAGCTAGGTGGTTAAGGTTGAAGTTGAATTCGCACTGATGTGGTAACAACAGGTCCTTTGCTGGGTGCCCAGGACATTTGACCGCGCACGAAGCAGCAGGTAGAAGTAAAACTCGATTTCATTAGGAGTAGAATATCATCTAACCATGCATCCTACGTGTTCCAATTCTAAGCTTCCTTTGACATCTTTTAATACTCTTGACATTTTTTGGGGCCTGAAGATACTTGTGATAGTTCATGATCTGAAAAGAAGATTATATTTTTTCTTCTTATTTTCAAGTATAGGTTGATCTGAGGGTTAAACCAAATCGTAAATTTTATTTGTTTTTGCAAATCAATAGTCCTCTGTTAAAAATCCTATGACAACGCATCCTTAAAATATGTTGTTACGTTGATCACGTTGTTGAATTACTTCCTGTTAGAGAAAAAAATGATTTCAAGAGTCTTGTATTGCACACTCGTAAGAGGTTTCAAAAAGGGAGAATCTCATGAAAAGACCACGGAAAGAATTTAACTTAAAAAAGGACCATTACTTTCTGGAGTTTATCTGCAGCATTTATACGTAACTGAAAATAAAATTAGAAGGGAAATGACTTAATAATCCTTATCTTAAAAACAAAACGGCTTCTCCCCCATTTGAGAGCCCCAGTTGGCCAGTCATCCACGGCTCTCCACTTTGGCATCCCTCTGTTCTCTTTCGTGTTACTCAAGACTATCCGGCGTTCCTTCCTCCTCCTCCCAGTTGATTGTCGTGTTAGTGATGTCCTCTATGGCTAGTGTCCACTAACTATACTTGCTGCTTTAGCCTTCTCGAAACAGCCGACATGGTGGGCATTGAGTCTGCGTACAGATCCGAGCCTGAGGAGAGGATTTCGTGGTAGCTGAACCAGGCATCCTTGAAGGAGCTAATGATTCATTCTTTCAATCACACTTGTGGGACATGGTTGAATGTAGAGCTTGCGATTAGGTTGGTGAATGGGTTTGTGAGTTTGCGTCACGAAGGTGTGTGGCTAAGTGGATTCGTATCTAGCCTAGGCCGCCATTGATGCCTTGTAAGGTGGCTAAATCGGTGGAAGAGAAATTAGAGTTGTGGAAGATGAAGGAATTACTCCTCCTATTTAAAAATATAAAATATTTTTTGAGAAATTCATGTTAAAAAATATAAGATTTTTAGTTTTTTAAAATGTAATTATTATCTTTTTTTCAAAAGTGTTCCTAATAATAATGATTTTGTATTTATTGTAAGATATTTAATAAGGTTAAATATGAAAAGATAGAGTTTAGTTTGAAATAGACAACGGGTGAGATTTTTTAAAAATGTCTTACATTTTTTAATTGAGAAGGTACTCATTAATTCACGCCCAAGTAGTTGAGAAGCTTGCATTCATGTTTAACCACATCTCTATGTGCACTTCTCCATATCTTTGCTATACATTGACAATGCATTCTTTATCCCATAGAAAAAGAAAAAAAAAAATGTTGTTGAATAACTTCGCATAAAAAATTACTAGTAATTTAAATATAAGTTTGTTTTTTGGTAAGGTCAGATAATATAATTGTATTTAAATTAATGTTAATTTTCTTAACTTCACTTATAAATTGTAAAATTTGACATGTAAATTCCCTTATATTACTTGTTAGATTGAAATATTACTTATGTCATATTCATCTTATGTAAAACTATCCATGACTTATTAAATTAGTAATGTTACTTGTAAATATTTAATATTACTTGTAAATTGTCTTACAATGCTTGCCAAGTTTGTAATATTACTTGTCAAATATCTAGCATGTGCAAATTTATATATGATTGTTAAATTACTAACTATATAAGTAAAATGTCTTGTAAAGTTTGATAATGTAATTGTCTTCAAATTAATCTAAATTCCATTAACTTCACTTGTGAATTCCTTTATGTTGCCTTTGAATGGGTGAAATTGGGTTGGAAATTTAAATTTAAAATATCATATTTGAAATCTCACCTTTGAAATTTATAGATTCTAAATTTTTTATTTGAATGATGTAAAAAATTTTAAATTATAATATTAAAATCCTCTATTTGAATCTTGAGTAAAATTTTAAATTCTATGTTTAATTTAAAATAGTTGTCCAATCTTGATTGGCACCGGTGATCCTATCTTAGTTGGCATTATTTGTTCTATCCTAGTTGGCACCGGCGATTCAATCATGATGAAAGTTGGTTGTCTAATTTTGATGGGAGTCGGCGATCTAGTCTTTGTTGTCACTTGCATTCCAATATTAGTCGGCATTGGCAATTTGATCCTTGTTGAAATCAACCATCTAGTTCTGGTCGGCACTGGCAATTTGATCCTTGCTGAAGTCAAGCATCTAGTTCTAGTCGTCACTTGCACTCTAGTCCTAATGGGCACCAGATATTTGGTCCCAATGGAGGTCAATCATTTAGTCTTGATCAGCAATGGTGGCATAGTCTTGGTTTTCTTTAGTAATCTGATCCTATTCGACGACGCTGACGATTCCAATGAAAGTCGACCATTAGTCCTGATTGGTGATGGCGACCCAATATTGGTTGTTATCGACAATCTGATCTTATTTAGCGCCATCGATGAGCTAGTCAAATTGCAAAAAGATTGAGGTAAGATTTGAAATAATAAGAGTTTAAAAATGATTTTAAATTTCAAGGAGATTGAGGTAGAACTTGGATTTGAATTTAGGTCAAATCTAAATTCATATATGACCCAAATTCAAATCTATATATTTTTAATTATTCAAACAATAAATTTGATTTAAATTTAAATTTAAATTTCTATAGTATTATGTTATTTTTTAAAATTGAAATATTACTTGCGCAATATTCATCATTTATAAAACCATCGGTAACTTGTTATGGATAATAAAACTTTCAAACTGTAATGCAAATCCACAAAAACCTCTTTGATTGATGCAAATATTGTTACTACTGAACAGTAAATATTTAGCAGCTCCCCAAACCACAAGACATGAGCATAAGATGTTAGCGTTTTCTAGCATGACTGCGTGAGATTGCTGTTATGATTCTGGTGTTCATCCACTTATGCACCATTGACTTGCACTCTTTTAGCATATAGCTTATATATGAATGTGGGAAATGGCCTATTCATACATAGGGTTTAGACCACTTGGCCCTGAGCTTGAAAGCCCTTTCTCTCGTATATTTAACTTCTTTTAAAGCTTGACTTAAATTATTAAGATTTAAGATTTGTTAAAAACTCATTTTGTTATCAATAAAAGTTAATCCAATTAATAAACATTTGGCTTATAACTTACAAAGTCTTGATATTAAATTTTATTGTCAATATGAGAATTTTATTGATGGGTAATTTATAAATATCTCAACAAACACTTTTTGAATCTAAAGGCAAGTTTGATGTTGATAAGTTTTGAGATTCAGTTTATTCAAACTTTCGTTTATTAAACAAAGAAAGCTCTATTTATCTTTATAAAATTTAAATTAATTTTCAAATATTTAACAAAATATAAAGTTTAAATTTAACATATAAAGTACAACTAAAAACAAAACATAATGCAAATGTTCTAAAAAAAATGCTGAACTAATAGTTTAATGAAAAACACGCAAGCAATCAAACACATTACTAACCAATTCGTTCCGAAATATGTAGGTTTTATCTTACAAAATGAAAATATTTTACTATTCAATTTACACTTTTTATCTACAAATAGAGTAGTCAAGTATATTTACATCATCATTCTAAAAGAGATATTTGAATGTTGAAAGAATAAATTAGTAAATACAAACATGACATAAAATTATAAAATTTAAAATCTAAATTGCAGTTTTTACTAACAAGAATTAGATCTAGTGAATCAAATTTCATTGAAAGAAGTATTTACATTTAAAAGTTGACTATATTTCAAACAAAATAATGCCTGTTTGCTATTAAAAAAATCTAAATTGCGATTCTTTTAAAAAATAAATTTATTTAATATTTTAAAAACAAGAAAAAATGGGAAAGTTTAGTCCAGGTTTGGCTCTAATAGTCCGAACTCATAAAAGTTTGGTGCAGAGGCCTTTTATATGATTTTTGAGTCAATTATTAAATACTAATCCTTAATAAAACATGGGATAAATAGCCACTTTTATAAATTGACTTATATTTTCAATTCTACTCATATATGATATTCGAGAGTTGAGACAATTTTGATTAGGTTTTGACTCTAAATTTAAATTTCTTTTGAGGTTTTTGCAGCTATTTATTTTATTATCATTATTTTTTCCTTTTCTCAATCCATATTCCGTTGTCCATATTAGAATTATTTTTCATATATATTTTTATTATGTCCTCTTTTTATTTTACTCTCCATTTCTTTTGCCCTAATATTAGACAACGAGGGCGAACATCAACACATCATATATTGAGTTTTTTTTTTTTTTTTGAGCAAATATATTCAGTTTATTTTATTCAAGTGCATTTTTTTTCCTTCAAGAATCTTTCCTTTTTTCTGTAACTTCTTGATTTGCAACAACAGAGTACAAAGGGAAAACTCCTGAGTGCAGTTGCCTCATCAGAATCTTGTGCCATTTTTCTCTTCTTCATCTTCTTCAGCGTTGAGCCAATCAAGATAGACATCAAAGCAGGAATTTATCACGCGAACAAGGTCCTCCTTCACAGATCGCGTTCCCTTCCATTGCCCGTCGTCCGTCGGAATATGCAGACAAACAAGATTTTACGAAGTTGCCCATAATCTTCTCCGCTTGTGAATCTGATTGACATTTCTCAATTGTATTGCTGCGAAAAAACCCAATCTTTACTTTTGGTGCTTCTGCCAAGCTTCAATGGTCTCATAGGTGATTTATTCGCCGAAACCTGTTTATACTTCTTTAGCATTACTTTTATGTACTATAACAATGTCTGACTTCCTAAACAGAGCTTCCTATTCCACTCTCTATTTCCGATGACGGAAACCGAACAAACTCCCAAAGCTAACACTCTTGTGGAGAAGGCATCTGAGGAAACGTCCCTCATTCTCGTCCGCCACTCCAACCTAAACCAAGGCACATTTTATTCTCTTTTTTATATAACTTTCCCCCCTAGTTATAGAGTAGTTCATTTTTATTTGATTTTTCCTTCAAAGATCCTGTGAAAGAGAGTCGCCGACAACGTTCAAGAAGGAAGCCCAAGAATCGGCAGTCGGGTAAAGCCACTGAAATGCCGCAGGCGATTCTCAATCTTCAGGACGAGAACTGCAGAGAGTCAGCTCTAAGAAAGCTCAGCAATTTTCTTCTTGAGGTTCTGCTTCCTTGAATCGTTTCTTTCTTGTTCGTATCCATCTCTAGGTTTCTGTTATGTGTTTGGTTCTCAGAAATACTTGTAACTAGAACTGTCACTCACTTGTTATTTGCTAACCATATGAGTTTCAATTCTGAATGTCGGTTTCATTTTTGGTGTCTTTTTCCTAATTTCTCGTTTCAATAAAATTACTATCTGTTTAGTTGACAGAATGACAATTAGAAGTATTGATGATTCCTTGGCGTCTCGCTTTGAAATTTGAACGATTTGGCAAGTTTCTGACACGAGTTTTTATATTGAGATTTGAGATAGAAGCGGGAGCAAGATCTGGATAATTACTACAGTACCGGGTATATGTTGTACAATTCCTGCTGTACAATGACTATTTTGCTACAGGTTTGTTCTCCATAAATTACGGTTATCATCGCTAGCTTGTCAGTTTTTATCATTCTTTCTTGAATAAATTTAGGAACAGAATAATTTTGGGTTTTTTACCTCCTAACCTGCTTAATGCTTATAATATTTATTTTTACTTGTATGGATACAGAACAATTATATATCTTGACGGCTTAATATCTGTAGTTTAATCTCTTGTGGATTGAGGAACCTATGCTATTTTTTGAAACAGGAGTTGTTGACATTTTTCAGAATGATGGATGATGGGAGCCTTACTGCAAGAGCTTCCAAGCGTTTGGCAAATGTTCTTACTTTATTCCAGGCAATTGAGTTAAATTTCTTTTAATTATTTATTAATTATGTAAGAAGTAGTGAGAAATTTCCATCCTGACTTCGATACATATTCAACATTTTCATTTTTCCTTTTTTCTTTTTAGTTGAATTACAGTGCATTGCAGCTGGTAAGGAGACAAGGCACAAATTTGTGAAATGTGAGCCCTTGTGACATTGGTCATACGTATTCTGAGTCTAAAACTTATTTAATCTGACTCATTTTTGTTTCTTAATGGATATAGCTTCAATCCCGTTATTTCTGACTCAAGTTTGTTTATTGATTAATATAGCTTCAATCCCCAACTTTCTGGTTCCCCTAGTAACATTTAGAGCTCCTCTGGAGGAATTTGAGAATGTTAGAGCTGTGGCACTTTCTGTGATAGGCATCCTCTGCCAGGTAAATTCTATTGATATCTAACAATTTTAAGGATTTTTGCATTGTGATATGAAGCTCTTAAACTTTCATTTATGTTGTTTCAAAGGCGAGAGAATCAATCATAATCCAATGGGCTGTTGAAAGTAACATGGTGGAAGTATGCCGGATCAGCTTAGAGATTGGAAATGAACTCTCCAAAGTGGTACTTACATGGCTTTTTGTTCTTTGTTGCTTGCATAGGCGTTTGATACAATATGATTTTCTGAGCTATCAGGTTCAGCAATGCAGACAGCAATCTTGTTTGTGCTGCACAACTGAAAGGTCATCTGAAAATTAATCACTTCCATATGTTAGGAAATATATTTATTTATAAATAAAGTTAAATATTACTGAATTCAATAGAAATAAAGTTGACAATTTTATCCTCTCCTGTGTCATATTTATGCATAACTCAATAGAAATAAAGGGTCCTATTCTTGAGCGAGAGCTTATTTTTTTCTTCCAATCTTGGCAATTGTTGAAAAGGGTGTTTTACGATCATGTAGTTACACTATTAGTCCTGAGTTGACAAACATTTAATTAACATTTGCCCAGGTAGGAATGTACGTCATCGAAACCATCCTCCAAAATGACTCAGGATTGTCCCACATATGCAATCCCAAGTCTAAATTGCTCAAGAAACTGATGGCAACATGGTATCAACTGGTATTAATGTATTCTAAAATTTCTGCCATTATTGTTCCTTTATTGTCTTGTGCTTAAAAATTCTGTTGCTTTCTCTCACTGTTGTAATTTTATTTTGCTAGGTTACATGTTTGGATGTGGATCAAGGTTTCTCACCTCGTCTTTTGTTTCATGTAATTCGGTGCTGTTTCCTGCTATGTAAAGATATGAGGTAAGCTTCAGCTTTCTGAGTTCTATTTTGATAACCTAATGCTCTTGGACTCTTGGTATGCATAGGAAACAAGATGTTTCTTACATCTTTCTGGGTTAGTTAAATCAAACAGCATGATTATTAATTTCAGAATCGTGTCATCTAGGTTTTCACTGGTTTTTCTTATCTACACCATCTCTTTTTCATGAAAAGGATACAATCTTTTTGAATGTATTGCAATATCTCACCCCATCATCTGGTGACTCATTCTATGTTAAGCAGGGGATATGACGTGATAAGAGAGAATCTGCCAGATCCCATCTCAAATGGTTATTTTGATCCAATAATAGATGTAAGCCTTAGTTTCTTATCTGAGCTTTCTCAAATTTCTAGTATTATGTGATGCTTACGTGAAGGAATATGAAATTAATCTGTGAGGTTACTTACGTTTGTGTCTCTACCTTTTGGTTTGTTGAATTATAGGAGTTTCCTGTAATTGGAAGTTTGCTTCAGCAACTTCTCCTGACGGTTGATAAGGTTGATAGCAGAGGAGCTTCTCAACGCGTGATCAGTGATGGATAATCCATAGAAAACTCCATTTGAGGATTATTTCTGTGACCATAAATGCAAGAACTAGGCATTTAATTGCTGTGATAGAAGACTGTACCTACTGTGAATAAAAATGTATATTTGATGGCAAAAAGAAAAAATGTATATTTGAACTGCAACAGATAGAAAATTGACTGGAGCTGTTTGTAAATGTGAAATTGGTATATAACTAGTTTTCTGATTCAAAATTCTGTGCCTCTGTTATTAGGTTGTTCTAGATGCTACTTCAGAATGTGCCATGTAGAATTCAAAATAAGCTCAATGTTTCACTGCACCATACTCCCTTCAGTCTTGTATGTACCAATTAAATCATTTCTAACTATTTTATCAAAACTAAGAGAGGTAGTTAAATGATTGACCTTGTTTAAAAAAGAAAGAAATTTTTCAATTTATCCTTATTAGATGCATCATCTTTAAATTGTGAAACTACTCGTGACAATATTTTTGGATCACTCTTTCATGATGTATGATAGTTATGTTTGGAAAGAAATATACGTGAAGCAGTCTGTTAAATATATGAAAGCGATTTCACCTAATGATAACTAGTGAGGTTAATATGTCACAATTTCAAGTATACTGAAGATTTCTGTTGAAGACGCGATATTCACGGCCGCCGTTCACAATTTGTTTTTGTTTTGGGGCATTATTTACCTGGCAGTCATTTTAAATATATTTAAAATTATTCTAAATATACCCTGTTAAATATATGAAAGCGATTTCATATATTGATAACTAGCGAGGTTAATATGTCACGATTTCAAGTATACGGAAGATTTCTGTTGAAGATGCGATATTCACAGCCCCCGTTCACATTTTTTTTTTTTGGGGCATTATTTACCTGGAAGTCATTTTAAATATATTTAAAATTATTCTAAATATACTCATCAGAATTAAATAGCTCTTTGAACAGAGGCAAATTACTACAATCCCAATATGAGAGTGAGGGAAAGCTGTACTTGCTAGATCATGAGCAACAATGTAAGAATCTCCTAGAAACTGTGTACGTTAAAACTTCGGTGAGGGGACATGCTCGAAGGTTGAACATCATGAAGAAGCTATAGATTAATTTTAACTTTGCTTTACAAATATGCTGATCGTTATTCTTCTCTCTTAAGAATATAACCTATCTATGGGAATATGTGTTCGCGCGCGCGCGCATATAGATATATATATATATATATATCAATGGTCCATGAGTAGGTTGACCTTGATAAGATTTTGGCATTCTCCTTGATTGTCTGAGCGCATATACTATCTATATCTTCTACTTTCTGTCACAATTATTTATATTACTGTGTTTGTGTCACAATCACAAGGCTTCAAGGTTCAAATGACTTTCATTTTACAATTACTGCAAAAAGCATTCCTGGGGCACCACCACAATACATGCCTACTCAAAGGGGTTGTTGGATTTCTGGGTCATAACAATTGGTTGCTGCTGAAACTGCTGCATCAAGAGCTGGTTGTAGGACATGTCTTGTTGGGTGGGCATGTTAGAAGCAGGAGGAGGATAAGGGAAGAATGGAGCTGGAGGATAAGCGTACAGTGCCCCATGGCCCTCTGGAACTGAAAATTCGAAGTCCTCAGAACCACCAAAGGGATCTTTCTGGTTTCCTCCCTTCTCTTGGGTTCCTATCATCACTTCACCTTCTGGTTTGTTGATGCCTTCACCCTGCTTTACAGCACAATAGATGAAACTAATTTCAAAACACATGCAATTCAAATATATGTCATAATATAGTTTGATTTAACAAATTTGTTACTATTGTATTCAATCTGAGTTAGTTCTCAAGGACTTACTGATGTGCTCTCTGACTCTGAAACTGCATTATCATCTGAAAAAAGTGCAAGCTCCCAACCTGCTGTGTCTTGACTTGCTCCATTCTCACCACTTTCAGCTTTTGAAGAATTTTCTGTCATTATGAATTGGAAACAAAAACTGCTTAGAACTGTTAGTGCTTGCATCATTTATAGAGTTTAATATTATTGCCAAAAGGAAAACAATTTACCTGCTGGAACAATTGCTAATGCATAGGAATTATTCTCAAATTCAGACGCTCCAGTAAGCAAGTCATCCAAGCCCTAATACATTAAGAACTATGAAGGCTTATGGATCAAAATGCTACTGAGGGTAACTTTGAAGGTTTTAAGTCTAATTCAACTAAAATATCTAAAATTTTAACAGGAGAAGGGCACTTACTAGAAGGTCAGCTACTGGTGGTGCTGCTACAGCCTCATGCTTTACTTGAGAAGGATCTGAATTTTCTTGTTGGCTTTGGTCACTTGGCAAATCACCTTCTGGAGTAACACCTTGTTCTTTAGTAATCTGATGAAGAACGTAGTTGGCACTTGCGATCAGGTCAGATCCAAGGCAGTCATTCCAATATAGTAGCCAGTACTGATTTACATAACTAAACTCACAAGGAAATTTATTCAAATGAAAGTTCATTAAAGCGTCCTGATATTTCTCTTTGTGGTCAAAGACGACCTTGATTTTTTACAGTACATACTGAAGAATAGATTTATAGGTCAAGGAATCTCTCTCTTGCCTCATACATGGACATGTGCATTAAAGAAAGACGTTATCGCTGAGATGTGGACTATATTGCTGAAAGATAACAAAATGGTGATATTGTTATTTCTAAACATGTCTAAACTTCATGCACTTCCGGTTCTATAATTTGAATGGTGAAAGCTTTTTCATACACTCTTAAATGGCAGAAAGAACATAATGTTAGACTCAGTTCAGAGTTGAAGTATCAAACCAGTTGCTGGTCAAGTTCCAAGCTATTTGGAGCCTCCTTAACATAATCCTCCAAGGTAGCCAAAAAAGAAGCAGGGGCCTGCAAGATACAAGTCATTTCATATCAGTGCGATATGCATGGACACAAATGGTGACACTCAGCTTCATTCTTCTTGAAGAAGAACAATACCTTCTTAATGCTAATGAATTTCTGACCCCTCCCAAACTCCATTGCCCTGCAAGTCTCAAAGAAAGTAGCTAAAGACTCTGCCTGCACAAACTCAAGTTTACAGGTGTTAAGAGCACATTCACACAGACAAAATGTAGCATACTGATTACACCATAGATACCTGATTTGCTGATCTTTTATAAATCTCAAGTGCTTTAGTAGCATCGGCTTGGTTCATCTCGAAAAACTGTGACAAGATCGAAGGCAAAGCTAAATTACCTACTAAACAATCAGGTATCAAATGTTAAGAAAACTTAAAAAAAAAAAAAACAAAACTTACCTTGTCAAGAAGATTGACTACTCTAACTGTTATTGCTACATAAAGTTTAACACTTTCATTAGCAACCTGTGAGTGAACGGACAAGAAAAAAAAAAAAATTATGACTAAAAGAGTGTTAAACAAGGTGATTCAAGTATCCGAACTGAGTCATTCTTACAATTGAAAGGGCATATTGAAGTAAGGGATTGTACAAATCTGCTCCTCTTGGCTGCAAAAAAGAGAACACAATGAATGTTTCTTCCAGAATTTTCTATGTTTAAGGATCACCAAGCGTTTAAGAATCAACAAAGAAATAAACAACCATTACTGGAAAAATGTATATATGAGCGTAACCTTGCATTCAAGAAGCCTGAATTGAAGCTCTTGCATGGATGGCAATTGTTGCAGCAAGTCCTGGGTTTCAAATTTCATGTCTGCCTGTAATCATGCACAAAATGGAAAACATTACGTAAATAATAATAAACACAGATTATGACATCAGAATAACATGATTTACAGTGAATAAGATTCAAGGTTGTCCAAAGAAGCACTTACTGAGCTATACATCACAGGATCATAGTTTAACTTGACATAGCATCTCAGGCGTTCGTCAAGATAATGGGCATAACTACGAATCCAAGCAGCAAAATCCAATGCTTGAGACACATAAAAAATGCAGTTTCAGTAAAACAAACACAGACAAAACAAAACTTAAAATCAGACAAAGATCAGGGCAAGTATACCATTGGAACTTGAATTATCTTGATAGTACAAAAGATTGAGCATGTGTTCTCTTTCACGGCTGTATCTGATAAACTCTTCCCAAACTGTGCGGTCAAGTTCCCTCATTGCTCGATGTACAATGATCAGTGTTTTCAAAGCAACCTGTTGAGATCATTACTTTATGTACACTTGGACCAGTTGAGATCATGTCAATTAGAGAGAACTCAAACATCTTATGAATAATATTTTATGGTGTTTGAGGAAAAAAGTAATATAGAGATGCACGAGTTTGAGGGTTAAGATTAAGAAAAGTGAAAGAGGAACATACAGTCCAAGGGCGAGTTTGGCGTAGACGGCTAGAAAGGCTATATATGCAGTAGACGACATCCATGCGAGGCATTGATGGAGAAAGTGAATTAAAAATGGCTGCAAAATTTTTTTAAAAAATATATATATATATATATATATATCAGCCACTTGTTGACTACAAGTTACTTTTCAACTTTTTGAATACACTTGTTGTGTTTTAACAGTAAAGATTGTGAAAAGGATGTGAACAACTGTGTATAAATGTTTTTCATAACAAATACCAAGAAAAGAAAAAAGAAGTAACAACACGTGGAAATGACACATACTTCGAACGTGTTTCTCCTTTGGCAATATTGGTCTATGGTTTGTGGCCTTTGTAATTGCATAATCCAACACCTGAGATTCAGATTTTTCTCTTTATTTTAAGGAAAGCAGATCCTTTGAAATGACTTGAGAAAAAATTAGGAGAAAGATATGATTAAAAAAGAAGTGTAAGTTATTGGGAGAATTACATTTGAGAGAATGACAGTTAGGTTTTAAAATACAAAATTAATTATAGTTAAGTCCTCGATAAATTTTAAAAAAAATTAGTTGAAAATATGAATCCAAATAATTATAAATATAGGAGCTTCAATTACAAATAAATATTAAAATATCAAATGTAATTATTAGATTATAACAAAAATTTTAGTTTGTAATTGTTTGAATTGATATTATTTACAATTAATTTTGTAGAAAATTTTATTAGGGACCTAACTATCACTAATTTAGTATCATGGGACCTAATTGTCATTCTCCAATTACATTTTTGTCGCCCACAATATAATGAAATACTACAAGATTTATTAACAACTAAGCATATCAAAATACCAACTAATCCTTAGTTGTCAATAAATCTATTAATATTATGTTGCGTTGTGAGAAATTGTGTTTAATTCTCTCCTAATCTTAGTTTTAGTTAAAATATACAAAACTCCCATGAACTTTGAGGATGTAGTTATATAAAACACTTTCAACTTTAAAAGTTTAAAATTAACCTTCCTAATTTTTTTTATAACAAACTCCAAAACTATTATTTTTTAATTATTTTACTAATCGAAATTGTCATATCATATATATATATATATATAAAGACACGTAGCAACTTAAATGACATCTGATCTAAGCTAATAATGATAAAAAGATGTAGATAAAATTTTTATAAAGCTATTATTAATTTTCATTGAATGTCACACAAGCTACTATGTATCTTTTTAAAAAAAATAACATGACAACTTTTATTACTAAGATAACTAATAAAATAATAGTAGAAAGAATGCAGTTAAAAAATAGAAACTTTGAAAGATTAATTTTAAACTTTTAAAAATGAGGGAATTATATATAATTGGTACAAAATTTAGGGAGTTTTGTATCTTTCTCTCTCCAAAAGTACCAATAAACTTGAAGTGGCATTGTTTTAAGATCAACGTGAATAACAATGAAACTTCTAAATTTACGGAATTTATATCTAGTTATTGAATTATTGAATAAGGACAAAAATAATAATTTGAGAAATAATTTTGAGAATAGAAGCACCCTATATGCACTTCCTCTTGCTACTCTGAAACTTCCTTTATGAAATCCCATGCCACCTGATATTCTCCTGGAATAATTAACAAATTTTGTTTCATCAGTACATTAAATTTACATGTTTTCAGCCAAATTAAATCAATCAAGAACCAATTATATTAATTAGTCCCAATTTGTTTACCTGGAAATCAAATAATTTGCCGCTGTGTATTTAGCTAGATACTAATTTTGATCATCACTCATCAGATCACAGTCAAAGCAAGCCACACTGTCAAAGCTATATGCATCATTACAATTGAACTTTTCTGTTAGTCAATCAAAAACTAGATTTTCAAGCAGATATGGAATATTGTAAGGGTTAGATTAAATTAATTATAGAGGAATGTGAAAATATGTCTATTCCTTTAAATTATAGAAGAAGAAAGAAGAAAAACAAGCCTTTATCCCATTAGATAGGGTCAGTAACATGGATTACAAGACGTCATTGTACTCTATTATTTATTAAGCTTTTAGGAATATTATTAATTAAAAGATTGCGTTTAACAACTTCCAAAAGTATTCTCTTAGGCCTTCCTCTACCCCTCTTAACATGGCTCAAAGTTATATGTTTTACTCTTCTCACCGGTGCCTCTCGCGGTCTTCTTTGTATATACCCAAATCATCTCAAACGATTTTTTATCTTTTTTTTCTTAATAGATGCTACCCTCACTTTTTCGCGTACGTGCTTATTTCAAATTTTATTTTTACGTATATGTCCGCACATCCATTGTAACATTCTCATCTCTGCTACTCCAACTTTATGCTCTTGCTGTCCTGTTAGAGCCCAGCATTCACTACTATATAACATAGCCAATTTAATAGCAGTACGATAAACTTTTCCTTTAAGTTTACTAGGCACCTTACGGTTATAAATAACTCCTTTAGCTTTTCTCCAATTAAACCACCCAGCTTGAATCCTGTGAAATATTCCCATTAATTACTCCTTTAAATTATATTAGGATTAAAATGCATAAAACTCCTTGAACTTTAAGGTAATTACATATGACCTTCCTTATCATTTAATGTTTAAAATTAGGAAAAATTAATCATTTGGTCCTTCTTGTTCTAATCCAATTGTAACTCAATCCTCAACTTTAACTCATTATAACTTAGTCTCTGAAATTTTGACTCGGTTATAAATCAGTCCCTAAACTTGCCTCTTCCAGTTTAGTCCCTGAAGTTTCAACATCTTAAACACTGGTACATATATTTTAAAAAATAAAATTTTAAAGATTAAAAATATTTTAAAATTTATTACTAATATTTTAAATTATTAAATCCTTTTAATTTTTATAAATATTAAAATTTTAAAAATATTTTTAATCTTTATAGTTTTATTATTTAAAATATATAGATTAATATTTAAGAGGTTGAAACTTTGAAGACTAAGTTACAAGAGTCAAATTCAGGGATTAATTTATAATTAAGTCAAAACTTCAAGGACTAAGTTATAATAAGTCAAAGTGAAGGATTAAGTTACAACTAGATCAAAACTATAAAGATTAAATAATTAATTTTTCCTTAAAATTAACCTCCTTAACCTTTTATTTTATTTTTCAAAAACCCCCTACCATTAATTAACTATTATTTTTTGAATATAATTATTGCCATGTCATATTAATGCAATAAACATGGCACATGACATGAAAAAATGTTTTTATTACTTTTTACACAATTTAAAGAGGGATAAAATTATAATTTTTATTTTTAACACACATGATGATGGTCTCATTTTTTTAGTTGAGCGCTATTGCTCTCATTATTACAGTAATATAATTTAAGAGAAAAATTATAATTTTATTATTTTTATCAATTGAAATAACCTTTTGTATTAACCAAATGAAAATAAAACTATTTAAAACTGTCATTGATAAAAATAATGCAAATAAAAATTTATTCTTTAATAGAAGAAAATTATGATATTTTGCAAGTTGTTTTTAACAAAATTGATACAAATCACCAATAATAGAAAAATATCTTATTCTTTTTATTAAAAAAAATCTCATTCTAAAGCAAAACATACTTTTTTGTTTAAATAAATATTAAAAACTTCATTTAAAAAAAAATAATAGCTACGAACAAATAGTAAGAGTTTGAAGAAAATTAAAAAAAATAAGTAATAAAATTTATATGACTTTTATCAATGATAGCCTTTAGACATTGTTTTCCTTTGTTTAATTTAAAACGATGTTATAATTGATAAAAATATAATAAAATTATAATTTATCTTAAATTATTACCCGTGAATTATGAGAATAATATCGCTTAACGAAAAAAGATTGAGAGAATCGTTATGTGTGTGAAAAATAAAAATTATAATTTTATCCCTCCTTAAATTGTGTTAAAAAATAATAACAATATTTTTTTAAATGTCATGTGCCATGTACATTGCATTAATATGATATGAAAATAAATATATTAATAAAATAATAATTAATTAATGGTAGGGAGTTAATTTTAAACATTGAAAAATAAGAGATCATATACAACCATCTTAAAGTTTAATGTAGTTTCATGCATTTTTAGCCTTATATTAATGGTAGACTTACAAGCTTAACATAATTAATTTAAATTTTTTATGATCCATAATTAATTTGATTAAACTATATATGTTACGTGATTGAATTAATAATACAATTTTTGAATACAAAACCTACAAGCATTGTACTAACACAGTTTATGAGTAGCAGTTGAGTGAGGAAGAAAAACTATCAAGTCCCATTTGCTTACTAGAAGGAAATGAATTAAAAAAATTAAAAGTAAAAATACGATGATCAAAGAAGATAGGTGAACATATTTATAAAGGGAGAAGAAATTTAGTTCATGAGATTAAAAATCATAATTTAGGAAATTTTTTTAGAGGGTGATGATGTTCATATTTATAATATATGTTAATGGGTTTTATTATACTTACCATAAAAGAAAGAATGATTTAGTTCATTTTTATCTTGATTTTTTCAATCTATTCTTTTTTAGTAACCAATCAAGACCTCAATATTTTTTGTATTCAAAGAAATTATTAGTTTTTCTCTTCATCAGCTTGAGCTTGATTTCTCTTCTGAGACATTTTTGGAGTAAAACAATAAAAGCATCAACTTGGGTTCAATACAAATTCATATATATGGTTGTTGTTTTAATTATTCAATTAATTCGGACAATCTAGATTCGTTTGGAATGACTTTTTTATATTTTGATTAAAAAGCTAGTTGTGTGCAGTCTAAAATAATTAGGTGCCTGTCTCCAAATAAAATCAAAGGCTAATGTCCTAATATGTTGAAGCGAATTATTTTTCCTTCTTTTTACACAGCTTTCTCAACTTTTTTCAAATAATTGTCGGATAGCATGGCGGATAATCTATTTTTTATATAAAAAATAAAATTATAATAAATGACATCACACTATGAGTAAAAATAGTATATTCATGTCTTATATCTGCTTAATGCAATTCATAAGAACACGAATCAAAACCATTTTTTGATTAGTTACATCTGAAAGTTTGAACCTTTAATTTCTATTTCATTTCATCGTAACTTATCGCTTAACGTGATCATATCAAACCACTCTTAATAATGCATATACAAGGTTTCTGAATTCTGAGGGATACATCAGCTTACCAAGCCTCTCATTGCATTATCAAAATTTTCAAAATCCTTGTTTGTTGAATAATGAACATGTTCAAGAAAAGATAAAATTATTTTTTGTTTTTAACTGAGAATCGACACGATAAAAGATTATTAAGATCATAAGACGAGTCCCTATGCGGAAAACAACATTTGAGGATTACAAACACTCAAAATAAGAAATACGTTCGCGCTTAATAGCTTGAATTCAGAGAAATAACAAACGAGCTGGAAGATTCAAATTCTAAGAAACAATAACTATAATAAATAATAATTAAAAAAAAGAAAAGAAAGAGGGTTTGAGGCTTACGTATGAGATTGGATTGAAAGATGATGATTGATGGTCAGTTACGTAATTGTTCGTTGTTCTCTGAGAAGGAAGGCAAATGCAGAATAAGCCTTTGATTCTTCTGTGTTTTGTAATTATGATTTCATTGACTAGTTAATTAATTAATCACAAAATTAGATATTGAGCCTCTTAGAATTTTTAGAGGTAATTAGCATTCAAAATTTGTGGTGGTCTCATGTAGAATGAATCTATTGGCATGCCTGAAAAATTGGAGAAGGAGAGGGTTCTGCTGCTATTCCTACTTTAAATTAAAATTGTTCCAATCAATTTAATTATTATTTTCCTTAAAAGTGTTTTTTTCAACAGGGTACTTTAGATTGGGGTATGTAAGGTTGCCTTTGTTAAAACATACATAATCACTAACCGTCGTGGCAATCAAGAAATTAACCCAAAGAGTTTACCATCTCACAAGAAAATATAAGTTTTCAAAATACTGAAAGTGACAAAAATGGAATCCTAAGTTTTTAAGCTTAAAAACTAATAAATCTTTTATAACCCAAATTCAGAGTAAAATATGTTCATGAAAGTATGAGATTCTAATTTATTTCAAAGCATTTGCATTAAAGTTAAAAAGTCATATTTTTGTTCAAAGACTGGAGGATGCATCACAGCTTATCTCACACGCACTGTGGCATGTTCCTCACTGTGCACCTTGATAGCAACAGAGGCAAATTTTCAATGTTTCTCAAATCTTCATCTAACGTCCGATTGAGATGATTTATGTGTCTACAGAAGGCTCTTTTAAAGCTCTAGTTAATGATATTAGTCTCACATATAAATCATTTATCATTCAAGAGTTGGATACTATAACATCCTGGATTTCACACTTTGAAATTCCAATGTTTAGGAGGGAAAATTAGTCCAAATAATAGAATTAATGATATTTTTGGATGACTAGTATGGTTTTTAGATTATTAAACAGTCTTAAAAGAGGGCTAAGCTAAAGTTCAAGCAGATCGGGGCACAGAAGGTGCCCAAAATCATGCTGGGCCAATCTATGTCATATGTCGTGTGGATGTGCCATGCGCTGCGGCAAATGGACAAAAATCTAGCTTTATCAAACTCGTCTTTACGTCTAATTTTAAAAGGAAGGAAAAGCGAGAGGGTGAGAGGGTGACTGAAGAGACTCTTGGGCTTGCTAGGGGGTGATTTTAGGGACACATTGAATGCAATACAAGCTTGAATCATCATTGGGTAAGTTCCATTCCCCCTTTCCTTCCCCATCATGTGAATTTCTGTGACTTCAGAGCAATGTAGGCTTTGATTTTAGTTTTCTTGAGTTTTGACCAAACCTATTGCCTTAGTTAACTCTTGGGGAGTTAAATCAAGCCTCTAAATCTAGGTTTATAGATTGTGCAACAATTTAGAGTTTTTAGATAAGATTTAAA
This sequence comes from Prosopis cineraria, assembly GCF_029017545.1. NCBI lineage: Eukaryota > Viridiplantae > Streptophyta > Magnoliopsida > Fabales > Fabaceae > Prosopis > Prosopis cineraria. The sequence continues at coordinate 13,078,767 of NW_026555335.1, forward strand.
CAAACCCTGAGTGGAACTTGAGAGTTAGAAAGCAGTATGGGTAAAGAAGTGGTGTTATTAAATTGTTTGGGTACTAATGGGATTAATAGAGTGTGTTGAGAGAATTGAGGTGTTAAATTAAGGTTTTGGATATAGTGAGTACCTGATATTATGCTAAAAAGGGATAAATTAGTGTGTGAATTGATGATTAAATGTATAATCTTGGAGATTAAATATGATTGGGTATTTTTACATTAGTAGACATGTGTGGAGCTAAGTCTTGACCACGGTAACCCTTTTAGTGACAAAAGAATTGAGGTAACTAAAATGTTTAAACTCTCTTTTTATGTGTTTGAATTGGTGTTGGTAGTTATCAAAGTTAATACTCTTGTTTTGTACTACTATAGTATTAACATAAAATGATTATGATTTAAAAACTTTATGTGAAGTGGAATGGAAAATTATGCTTAGAACATTGCAATTTTGAAGACTAAATCCTATACTCAAGTATAATTATTTGCAAAATTCTATGGTTTGAGTGGAAATGATCATTTTAGTAGAAATTATATGTTATGGCTATGTGTAGAATCATTAAACATATGTTTGGTATGATCATTGTGAGAGGGTGAGAGTTCACCTTAGTGTGAAATTAGAGACATTGTTTGGAAATCCATATAGTACACTGGCACCGTGAAGGCCTCAGTGCAAAGTTCTATATTGTTTGAAAGTCCTAATACTATATAAGATAGATTAGGCATTAACACCCCTAGTATTCATGAACAAAAAGAATCTCTATAGTGAGTGAAGGCGCTCTTGGCCGAGGCTGTTTGTAAAATCTCTCTCTATTAACCGTAATTAACAAATAAAACTCATGATAATCAAAATATTAACCATAAAGGTTATTACCAAATTTTTTTGTTCAAAATCAAGGGATCCAAAATTTTCTAAATCAAAATGAGTTTAAATCTATCAAAATCTCTTATATCAAAATAAAAATAAGTTACAGAAGCATGGGATAACTCAGAGGAGTGAAAGAAATTGAAAACAGTTGAACAATAACTCATTGTTATGAAACAGGGCAATGGGCCACAACTCGTGCTCGCTGTGTCACAGCATGTTGCTCTCTGTACTGTGCACCGTAACTCAGGCTATGTGCTGCAGCATGTTGCACAAAAATATCAGCAAATTCTGCTATCATTTGACAGCAGAATCAAGGAACTTTCGACGTGTCTCAATTCTTCGTCCAACTTTTGAATGACATGATTTAGGTGTCTACGAAAAGCTCATTTCATAAACCAGCTAATGGCATAGGTTTCACTTTCAAAAAAAGTCATACTAAGAAGTTTGACATCCAAACACATTTTTACTACTTTTACAACTTTCATACAAAAAAGGTGTCCAAAACCCACAACAAGTGCCAAAAGCTATTCCTAAGACCATGTCCATTGAATTTAGAACTATCAGTACAACATATCACATACACTTAAATAGCCATATAATACAAAATTACTCCTCAAACCCTTTTTCACCAATAACAAAAGGGGAGGTAATTTTCACTGTATTGCATCCGAACCAATTAAAACATGTTCAAATTATTATTTTTACATTTGCACTAGTATTTTGACCCTATCAACACACACACACACACCCCCATACATAAATATTTAGGGTTCAAAATATAATTCAGACATTTGCAATAATAAAATAGTGCAAGTATAATTACATGCAACTTAGAATTGGCAACCATGTGCTATTACACAAAATAAATCTAAACTAGAGGTATACAATAGGAATGTACTAATTCCTAGCCTCTTAAGCCTTCTCTCTCTCTATACCGAAGCTAGAGCTTGTAAAGTGTTAAATAAAAGGGGCAAGTCTAGTCACTCAATAACCAAGGTAAGACCTAACCTATACAGTTATATATCAATTGTAAATTAAACATATGCACATGAAACCATGTACTTAAAACATTCTTTAACCCATATCAGTACTAATTAATTCAGTTAACAAGTTTTCATCTCACACATGCTAGGTACATAATCACAAGACACTCACACATGTGATCATAACCCGCTACAACACATGACTTGCCACAACTCAAAACATGTGACACGTCATACATTTATATAGGCAATGATCAACCAACCTTATACCCTCTTTATTTTCTCAAACTAAAATCGTAGGCTATAACACTGGATAAGGCTCCATTCGTGTGATTGGACTACCCAAACTCACCAGCTGTGAAGTATGACCCAACCAAAGATCACATGACTCACTCTCAGACCACAGCTTTTCCTACTCTCGAATCTCTAGGGTGTCTTATACTTTAAACTATTCTCCTCATTGAACCAATAGAGAAAGCTAGATTCTAGTCCCTCGATAAATTATAGGATAATCTATCAATAAATTGTGAGACAAGGCTATAACCCTGTGCACCAAAGGGCGGCCTAAATACCATATGAATTTTTTTCTACTTTCAATCCCTAGGCAAACTCCTGCCCACTGAACATGCCATAAACAATGCTCACTCCTCTTTACATGTTCATTTATTGAATATCAAAGTCAACACGTTGGGCTCACGACCGAGCACTACCTAAATGAGCATAAATCCTCCTTTTCACTTATAACACAAAAACACATCACTTTTAACCTCTTATACTTCTCTTTATCATATTCATCATCATTCACAACACATTGTAAAGAGAAATTCTTTTTGAACACCACATTTACTACTTCAAAACTCATTTTACAACCACTTTTATATGTTTAATATACATCATACAATTTACAAATACACTAAGTTTCAATGTATGCCATCCAATTTCACAAGTCAAAATTCGCATGATAAACACACAATTCATATCACAATTAACATATAACTACCTAAAGCAAGGTTCTCCCAATTACCTCAAATCTTTAAGAGATCAAAGGTTTATCTCTCAATATTATGGCTTCCAAGATTGAATTTCCAAATCAAATAAGTGTCTAAGAGCTTAATCTACAATTTACCAAGTTAACTTTCATTAGCATTGCCAATCTCCCACATTTCAACTCTAATCTTCCCTTTCTAAGTTATCTAATGCCGACATTGCTTACATTTAGGCCTACCTATTGAGTTTATTAACTATCTTAACATCATATAGCTTCATTGAATACCCATATTGTCATTAATACCTTAACAACTATAATAATGATAAATTTAATGCCCATTTTCGAACATTAATGGGACTCATCAACTAACAACCACCAAAATCATTAATACTAGGTTTAAATATTCTAAAAAACTTTAATTAACTCCATTTGAATCAATAGGTTTGGACCCATAACTTATATAGACTGAAATCATCATCCTTATTCAAACCCTAACTCAAATCCTTAAGAAAGTAAAAGAGAAAGGGAGAAAAAGGGTTTACAAGTCTTACCTTGGATGATTTAAAGCTTCAAACATTCTCAAATCCTCCCCTAGATCGTTCCCTAGCAGAGAAAATGCGAGTTTCCTCTGTTTCCCTTTTCTTCCCTTCTATTTTTCGCATTAATTCGTAACTTATTTTTATAGAATTTGCACCATGCATCGTGATGCCTGTCACCATGTGCCATAGCATATAGTATAAAAAGACAACTCTTGCCTTGTGGCCCTGTACGCTACAGCGCACGCGCCCTAGCATGTGGCATAGAGGCTTTTCAACTTGTTTTCTCTACTTTTTAATTCACAAATGACCCAATTTTACTTTGGACCTAAATTATACGTGAAATTCTAACTAAAAACACTTATTATTCTCTTCTGACCACACACCATGTCAACTTACTTAATTATCTTAATTAAGCTTAGTAAATCAGGGAATTAAAAACTGAGATGTTACATTGTCTCCTATAAATGGTAAGCTTAGGCCAATCCGGTCACATGGATTTGGTTTTATTGAGTTGTCAGCCCACAGATTTAGTCAAAAGATATAAGGAGGGTATAAGACGGTATGTTAATCATGTATAACATTTTATAGCCATATGTATGTGTATGTAACTTGTTATGTGTTTTATGTGCTACTTCACATACTCACTATCTATTCTTACACACAAGTAATTTGATTAGACTATTTAGTTACTGAGTTCTCGACTCACCCCGTAGTCACATTTTTAAGGTGAAGGCTCCAATAAAGACAAAGGAAAGGAAGGTGCTGCTGAGCATTAAGAGAATAGTATTTGTATAGTCCTTTCTCTTTCTTTTAGTTTGTAATGAATGAATTATGCATATGTCAACTTAGGACCATATGTCATTTTGAAGTCACTTGCATGAACATTGTTGTAAATTGTAGGTATCTCAACATGGAATATTATAATTATAACGTAATAGTTGTGAGAAGTTGAAATACTAGTGCAAATGTTGTATTGATATTAATTATATGGTTGTATGGCCTTAGTGATGTACTTTAAAAGACTTGTTGTACCCTTTTGGGTTTATGCTAATTGGGCATCTAGATGGCCAATTTGAGTTTAGAATGTTATAGTTGTAGTTTAACTATGTAAACAGGTTGTTTCATATTATTAGCACTTGGTATGTAAGTTTAGACATCTTGGTTGTTGTTTTGAATAGAAAATGTGTCATTTTGTGTACAGGTGTCCAACATTCAATTGCTTTAGTATTTAAATGTGAGTCCAGTGTCAATAACTAGATGGCTCTAAGAACTATGTGTGGACACTTGAATTGCTCAAATCGAGTATCGAATGACAAATCAACGCACTTTAAAGATTAAGCCCAGAGTGCTGTCATAACAACAGAGGCACACCACAGTAGAGGGTGGGCGTGCCGCAACGGATGGAGCAACTATAGGGGAGATAAAATTGTCTCTTTTAGTGCTTGTTTTGAGATGTTATTTGTTTTTCTTGCTTTCACCATCTTTTGTATTTTGTTTTAAATTATAGTTTGAGCTCAAACGTCTTTCAAAAAGGATTTTCTTGGGATCTTGATTTCTTAAACTTCTTTCTAACCCTTGTGTTATGATAACTGTAAGTTCTCCCTTACTTAACTACACTTAACTCTAATAATTAAGATAATTAAGGGATTAACCCTCAAGGAATTACTAAAGTTGTAAAATTTCATAAATGAGAAAATTTTCAAATCATATACAATTGGGATTCCCAAAGTTCACTTTCAAAATTCAAACAACACTTATGATGCTCAAATTAGAATTTGGAAATAGTGCGAAAGCTTGGGAAGGAAATGGGACCCAAAATAATATTTTTTAAAACTCAACACAACATTTTGTGCAAAAAACGTGACATGTGTCATGGCATTAAGACATATGCACCGCAACTCATCCTTCTCTATGCCATGCGCCAAGGCACTGCACAAATATGACAGTATCAGTTGCTGTCATTTAACAACATAAGGAGCAAACTTTTGATGCATCCCAAAACTCTGTCTGACATTCAATTGAGGTGATTTTTGTGTCCACATAAAGCTTTCTCCTGGCTCTAAATAATGGCATAGGTTTCATACTTAAATTCTTTTTTTAAAAAAAGTTTGACACTGAACTCATTTTTACCACTTTTCACACCAAATACACAACCTTGGTGTCCCAACTTAACCATAAGTGTCAAAAGCTTACACTAAGCATTCGACCATACTTAATAAACTCTAAAAAACCTGTATAACATACTATCACCAAACAAAAACACATATCTCTTAAAATCACCACTCAATCCTAATTTTTAAAAAACACAAGGGGGAGAAAAATCATGCACAAAACCATAATTCTCATTCCAAATCTTTTAAAATACACATCTCTACTTGCTTAAGTAGTTTGGCCCTATTTATAAATTTACAACCAAAACTCACTAACCCAAGGCATAAAATACATAAGTTGTACACTAAGTTAATGCAAGTAGTACAAAATAATGACATGTGATCCTAGTTGGCAATTGTATTAACATTTACACATAAAAACAAGAAAGGCATACAAAAAGGATTACTTTATAATCCTAAGCTTTTGGGTGTTTTTCTTGACTCAGATTTGATGAACTAGGCCTTGAAAATATTGAGAATTGAGGGGTGAGTATAACTACTCAATAACCAAGTTTTACCTAATCTATATAGTTGCATATCAATTGTAAACAGATGCAAATAAGCAAACACACATATAATACATATGAGGAACTTGGTCACGGTTTATAAAACTAACAACCTTGTGACTGGGTCCAAAACACACATAATCATGTTACTTTACAAAGCACAACATGGGTCGCAATAATACTAACCATACGTCTCAAACTCACACAAGACCATAATACTAACAACTATGTAGTCGAATTTATATGCATAATCATATGCCAGCTTTATACCCTCCTATTATCTTTGACATGAAATCAGTAGCTATAACATGACTATGTTCTTCATGAACTAACCTAGCCTTACACTTGTGAGGAGCTATCAGGCTAAGGTTAACTCACTTACTTATGTAATCCGGCTTTCCCCAATACTAACAGCTATGGGATGTCGTACCCCTAATCTAGCCTCCTCATGAACTGGTAAAGATTAGTTAGGTTTGAGTACTTCGTAGAACAAGTGAGATAATCCTGAATCAATCATAGGACAAAAGTTGCCTCATAATTCCAACAGTCAGTGCCAAGGCAAGTTCTCGATTCCAACGATTACTACCAGTACCACGTGAATTTAAATTAATCTACTCCTCTCCCTCGATAAATTCCCACCAATAATCATACTATGCACATTTTACACATAATATGCATTCAAAAACAATCAATTCATGGCGTATAAATTCACATACTCACAATCATATCCATATGCTTAACACATTACACATCACACATCACAATTCTCCACCCACAATAACATGCCTTGATTAAATTCATAATTCACAAATAAGTGGCATGATAAAGGTTTTCCTTTCTAAAATCATTTCACAAGTTAAATACATTGTTAATATGCATCATTAAATTAAATCATCAATCACATTTCACAAATACAATTAACATTCAACTATAAAGATTAGGTTTCTCCCAATTACCTCAAACCTTTAAGAAGTCAAAAGTTTACCCTTCACACAAAATACTTCTAAAGCTTCTCCCAAGCTTGAATGGTGCCAAATTAAATCACACTACAAACAAAACATGAGGATATCATCATTATCCCAGTCTTAAGGAATTATCAACATTAATTCCACATTTTCTTTATTCTACCAATCCTATAAATTTCTGCCCATCCAGACCCAATGGGTTCGTTAGGTTTCATTAATGCATATTACCATTAACAACTCTTTAAACTACCATTAATGGACATAAAACTCCTCCAACTACCTCATTAATGATAAATTTTTGGACATTAAGTATTTCACTTAATAAACTCTTGATAAAATCATCAATGTAGGGTTCATCTATCATAAACCACTACTATTATATCCATTTAAACTAATAGGATCAAACTTGTACTCCTATGGACTAAAAATAAGCTTTCCAACTCCAACCCTAACTTAAATCGTCATAAATGAGGGAGACAAAGGAGGAAGAAGACATGGATCACTTACCTTAGGTGTTTGGGAGCATCAATCTATCACCAATATGCTCTAACAATAAGCCTCAACAGAGCCAAAGTCATGCTCTTCATTTTCTTCTTCTCCTCTTCTCTGATTTTCAAACAAACACGAAACTGATATATTAGATTTTTTACTGTGCGCCGCAACGCACATTGCCCTCCACCGCGACATGTGGCTCAGAAAACATTCCTTCACTTTTTCTTCCTCTTTCCTTCCCTGGGTGGTCCGCCATTGATCTGGACCCATTTCTAGGGCTGAAGTTATAATAAATTACACCAATTAGGCCCCTCTGACCACGCACCTCATTAACTCATTAATCATACTCCTTATGTTAATAAATCATGCTTAATTTTTCTCGGATGTTACAATAACCATTTATAAGGGATTTGATTAGTCCTGGTTATCATAATGGTGTTCATGTCTTGTGTTCTGTGTGCTTGATAATGTCGAAGATGACATTTTAAATACCCATTTACAAACTCACTTCTTTTTAACTTTTAAAACTCTTATAAGGTGTCCAAATTCCTTACCAAGTGCTATAAGGTTTCAATTAATACTAGATCACACTTAATAGGACCTATACAATACACCATAACACTTCAATCTAATCACATGTACAACTCATTTTTAATGCCCAACCCCTTAATCTTAAAAATACTAGGGGCAAACAATTTCATAAGGATTATAATTATACTCCTTTACATTTGATTGCATTATTATTAACATATTTACACTAGTGTTTTGGCCATGTCTAACTATCATAACTATTCATAAATACAATTTAGGGCCCAAAATACAATTTTCAATAACAACAATAGTGCAAATAAGTCACAAAAGAATGCAATTTTCAAGTTGGCAATATCAATTGTAAGTACACATAGTAATTCAAAATAGTGGCCTACTATTAAAGATTAAATATCCTAGGCCTCAAGTGCTTTTCCCATATTCTAGGTCAAGCTAGCCCTTGTAACTATTGAAAAGGGGAGGTAAGTACAACCTCTCAATAATCAAGGTACATCTTACATATTCTAATGCATGCCAATTAATTATATCAATGCAAGTAGCAAACAACACATTTGCTTGTTTATACTATTCCTTTAAGTGTCAACCCTGATCATAAAACTAATAACCATGTGGCTAGGTAAGATTACATTATATGCTTCATGATATTAATGATCATGTGTGCTAATAACATCAAATTGCACTAGGGACACAATACTAACATCCATGTGTCCTTGACAGTGTTATGCAAAACCACAAAAACAACAATCATGTAGTCGTGAAATGATATGCATGATCAATGCTAGCATTATATCATCATAATACCATCAATATCAAACTGTGGGCTATTCTAAGGGATTTGCCCATATAGTTAGACTACTTAAGCCTTCCACTTGTAAGGAGCTACCTGACCAAGGTTACTACACTTACTTGTGGGTCACAATTAATTTACCCCAAATCTCACGTTTTAAGGTATTGTACCCCTAAACTAGCTTTGTCATTAAACAAGTAGGACAATCTATCATAGAACAAGTGGGACAATAATAATATAAAGGCAAGCCATTGAGCTTCAAATGGCAGCCATATTATATGGATTTTAATCTAGGCAAACTCACACCACAATTGATCATGCAATACACAAATGCTTAACTCATATCATGCATCTAATCATCGTAACTAACATACAATATATCATCATCATTTTCATCATATCATAAGTCATCATTCATTCTCGCAACACAACTTTGCATACAACTCTTCAATCACTTGCAATTTTCTACATATAACTCACCAATTCACAACCATGACATATTACATAGGACAAAATAAAAGTTTTGATTTAAAATGGGTTTATATCATTACAATAACTTCATTTTCATATTCTCACATATTTACCCCTTCAACATCTCATAAATCATGACATTTGATTTTCAAATATTTCATGCCACACTTACGCAAAAATAATATCACATAATCCAACAATAGTTTATAAAACTAAATAATTAATTAACATGCAAGAGCAAAAGTAAGATTTTTCTTTGTTATCTCAAACCTTTTGAGAGATCAAAAGTTTACCCCTCAATACAATCACTTTCAAAGCTCTTTTTAAACTCAAGTAGTGCCAATTAGTGATTAATTTGCAATTAATCATATCAATAATCATTAATACTACCATTAATGAAGTTTCAACTCCCTAACTCTACACTTTTAACTCCCAAAATTCTATTTGCTCACATACAAGCATACCCATAGAGTGTTTTAGCTTTCTTTAGCTCACATTAGCATCATCAAGCTATCAAACCTTCATTAATAATATTTAAACTTCTCCAATAACCTCATTAATGGCTCCTTTTCGGCCATTAATGGCCCCCACCAACTAAACACTTGTAAAAAAATCATGATTATTAGGTTTAGATAAACACAACTTTCATTAACTCTATTTAAGTCAATTGGTTTGAACCTATACCCTTTATGAATCGAAAATCATCTTTCCAAGCAAACCCTAGCTCAAACTTAAGAAAAATGAAAGGGGGAGAAGAGAATAGACATAGGATATTTACCTTTAGTGTTTGGAAATTTCAAAATGTCTTCAAAAGTTTGAAATCTTGAGCCCTAGCAAAGCTGGGTGCGTGCTCTTCGTTTCCTCCCTTTTTCTTTTTTTTTTAACTAATGCAGCTGCACTCATTTTAAAATCCAACCATGAGCTGCAGCGCAAGTATTGTATGCTACGATGCATGGTACAGCAAAGGTGATTCTAAGTTCTCCCCCTCTTCAGAGCCCAAATAGCCCAACTTTACTCTGCACCCTTGATCCTTAAGCTACAACCACAATCCTTTAGACCTATTAGTCCTCTCTAACTATTCTCTATCCATATATCAATGTAATTTAATTAATTACCCTCAATTAGCTTAATTAATTAAGGGTTAAATTTTTAGGATGTTATTGGGTAACCCAACTGTAACATCCTGATTTTTATTTAATAAAGAAAGTGTAGAATTTAGGTTTTGAAAAAAAAATGATAATAATAGGAATTTATATTATTTGAGGTTATTTAGAAATAATATTATGGTTAGGTATTTAATTATGAATTTAAAAATTTAAATTTAAAACCACATAAGCAATATTTAGTTAAGATATAATACATAAATAATTTTTTTATGTGTGTTAAAAAAAAAGAGAAGGTAGAAGGAATAAAAAAAGGGGGTGGAAGGTTGTTGTTTCTAAATCCTACATTGGTTAGATGAGGAAAGAGACGAGGTGCTTTCATGTATAAAAAGGAGGGGGTGTGTGCATTATGAAGCATGAGAGGCTAAGATACAATTTAGAGGAAATTACAACTTATGGCTCAAAGGTTTGAATAATTAAATTTAGACCTATAGTTTTTTTAATATAATTTTGGGACCCACAATCCTATTTTTATATTATTTTTCTCTCTTCCTCTCACGTTGCTCGACGTTTTCTCGCAAGGGAGGGTTATTTTCTTTTTCTTCAGGTATGTTCTAACTTTCCTGTTTAGATTAGCATTTAAAAATTTATTTAATTACAAAATTAATTTTATAGTTATTTTCTAAATAATATTAGCTTTCTAGTGATATGATTATTTTGTAGGATAGAGTAAATATTCTGATTAGAATTTTTTTATAGGATAGTTAATCTGATGATATGATTGATTAAAAATATAGGTTAAAACTCTTAGGGATATAATAAATATTATAGAATATTTTCTTGAGGTTGAAACTCATGTTTAAGAATTTTTGAGTTAAAATATAGATCTATATGGTTGAATTTATGTGGAATCTGTGATGTAGGGATGAACCTCTAACTATTAAATATTTATTTAAGTATAAATAGGTATTTTTGAGGTTATAGAAAGGTGATTTGAGGCTTCAGGATAATTTTAAAATTTTTAATTTATTTTTGGACGAATTTTTAAAATATAGAAGGATGAAATTGTGATACTAGAAGTGATTTGAGGATTAAAAAAATAGTTTATTAGGGTACGAGAATTTTAGAAAAGAATTTAGAAAGTTAAATGAGGCATAAATCTTAAATTAGTGTTAATATGGATTATAGATCTAAGACTTTTTAACTCTTTAAATTAGAGTTATTTATTTTAATGTAAAATTAATATATAGTATTGTGAAAAAATTATGTAGATTATATTGACAAAGATAGTGGTGAAAAAGGAGTTGTGAAGGGGAACTTGTTATTCAAGACATAAGGTAACCATTATTAATGTGTTGCGATGAGTGTGTTTGTGAATGGTTATGTGTTGACTTGTTGTTTGAAAAAACTATGAATTATTGAAAATAAATACTGTTACATACTTGTTTGAAATTATTGCCAAGTGGGTCAAAATTTTATTTTTATTTATCATGATGAGATATTATTGTTCGGATATATTCCTGTTTGGATATTTGAATGATGCATGACTTGTCAGGGTATTTTAATGTATGGTGTTAATGGAAATTTCTATTCAGTTAATTATTACCATGTGGTAAGCCCTCATTGGACCCAATGAGTGGCGTGTCGCTTACCTTTGGCCTGGTGATTTGACGTCCGAGCATGGCGAAAGGAGGATATAAGGTGTAGTCATGTAATTAAATACTTGGTCGGTTTGTTTGGAAATATTTTTCGATTAAATATTTTTGTGTGCCCACTTAGTAATCGCATGATTAGTTATATCCACATGTATCATTACATATTAATTTTTGGTTACTGGGACTTTTAAGTCTCATTCCCCGTGGTTAATATTTTTATAGGAGAGAGTCCGGCCAAGAAAGCACCAGAGGCATAACTTTGGTGTATGAGACACCATCTTTTACATTGCCTCTTAATTTGAATTATACAATGTATCTTGTGCCAACTTAGGACATATCTTATTTGTAGCATGTAAACTCTAATCCTTTATATTAAAAGTATTTATATAACCAAGAGGATTATGTCTGTCCCTCTTGTTTTATGATCTGATTTGAATATCATGTCATGAGGATTATGTCTATCCCTCATAGTTCTAATTGCTTTTTTTGAAATATTTTAAGACTTATAGTATATTATCTTGGATGTATCATGATAGAAATTTTTCTACCATGATAAGGGTATGATAAGGGTTCAAAAAAATGATTTATTGAATTAATAATTTGTGAAAAATCGATTTGTAAATTTGAGGATGTTACACCAACAAGACAAATATATAAATATTTAAATAAAAAAAGCTCGTGCAAACTCTCTTTAAATTCAGGAAAATGGCTCCGATGAAATTGGATACAAATTGTTCTCTAGTGCCGCTCAACGCAAAATAAAGTCCAATTCTCTCTGTTTTTTTTTTATCCCCAATAAATGTAAGTTTCTGAAATCATAATGTTTTAAGTAAATACTGAGATATTCCATTCTGCCAATAAAATAATTCATTGTCCCTCTACAATGTTTTAAATATGCTTGAGTCAACATCAAGTTTATTTTTCCCCATCTATAATATTTATGCCTTCCTGAAATTTCATAAATATTAGTTAGATGTATTCCCAGAATAATACTCACAATTGTTGGTGTGGTGATGGTCGTGGTCGTGGTCACTATCATAATGGTGGCAGTGGTGGTTGCCATCTTTGCGGTTGACGACAGTATAACGATTAAAAAATAACAATATACAATTGAGCCACCATCTATATTTGATTTATTAGGGGCAATAACCCTTTGTGATAAAATAAGAAAAATAACAAGATTTTGGTTCTGTACTGACATTTTAAAAAAAAATTAAAACCAATTAAAAAATGCTCCCTGTACATACATAATTTAGAAAAATCCGTTAGAAATTTTAGAAATCTCAATTGGAATTAATTTTTCAACTTAAAAATAAAACAAATGTAATTTGAAAAACAATGTATGCAAATTAAAAATGAAAAAAATAAGGAACATGAAAAAATTGCTTAGTTAAAAACAGTTCCTACAAAGGCCTCAATTTTTTTATACCAATATACAAAGTCTTAATTGATAGTTTAGAATTTCGGATATAAAGTGTGATTATCTTACTGATAAATAACCCTTCTAATTTAAAATATAAGCAGCTTTTAATAAAAATTCACATACCTACAAAATCTATCTTTATTCTCATAAAAATATTTTTTTTTCTTTTCAACTTTTAATTCCAATTTATAATGAATGAAAAAAAGTCATAAATTTATAAGCACGAGAATTCATATTGATAAATACAAAAAATAAAATAAAAAATTATAAATATTAAGTTATTTATATTTTAAACTAACATTAGTTAAAAAAATTTATACTTTAAAATGAAGGGAATATATTTTTGTCGATTAATCATACAGAATGTGCCAACAACTATTTTCCTATGTCACTTTCATTCTTTTCATCAACATTACATCTTAACTTTACCGGTCCGCCAACTCACCAAGGAAGCTATACCGAGACAGAACAAAACCAGAATATGCTAATAAATACACGGCCGAAAAGGGTAGAGAGAAAGCATAGTACAAAAATCCAGATCAACATGCCGTTAAACAAGTGTCTCTAACCCATTTAATAAAATAATTTATTTATTTATTTATTTATACCCAATTTAATTATGATTAAACTATAATTTAAATTATTAACCATTTCATTATTAATATTTTAACAGGTTCAATGACAAGTTCATTTAAGAACATTTTATTCCAAAGGGATTTAATTTTCCATTATGAATTTGAAGGTGATACAAAGAACTTAAGGAAGGAAACTAGAACAAAAATCGCATACAAAATTGGAAATCATGTACTGGACAGCAAACTTTGGAAGAAAATTTGCATACATCTTCACGTTTTTCTCCCGCTTCCATCAGAAAGTGAGCTAAAATTTAAGAGAAAAGAAGAAAAAGAGAGGTGAGAAAAGTGGCGCGTGACCCTGCAAAAGCATGAGATTGAAAATGACATCTAACGGCTAAAACCCAGACTGACAAGCTTCACTCATACTTCGAGCTGAACAACAAAAACTCGAGTCCTTCTACAGTCAACTCTCCTGGTTCAGAATTGAGAACAAAGAATCCAATGGTGCGCTTCCTTCCACTCTTTCTTGTTTGTACAGAAGCATGAACAAGTACTGCTACTATTTACAATTATAGCACAAACCCCAGATGATCATATTTCATACCAAATATGTATGCACACACATCATTATATCACAGGCAAAAAAAAAAAAAAGATGATATATCCTCTCAGAATATTGATTATGTCCTGAAAAAAAGTATCATCTTGGACCAGAGAGTTCCATGGCATCGGAATCCAAAGAACGTCCGTCGTCGTCGTCATCCACGGCCATGCCAAACATGTAGGAACGATCATGAACATTGTCATGGTGTTTTGAATTTGATGGGTTGGTGGTCGGGCGGAATGATGAGCTGTTGCTACTGTTGCTGTGAAAGGAGCTCATGCTAAGGCTACCATGATTATGTGATGCTGCCCATTTCTCAGCAAGGCCATCGCCTTCGAGCATCCGGACCACTTCAGACATTTTAGGGCGGTGGGCCGGCAAATATTGAGTGCAGAGTAAAGCTACTTGTAACATTTCCCCCACCTCTATCCAGTCATAGTGACTACCTAACTCTTTGTCCACCAATACTTCAAGTTTCTTTTCTTGTTGTATTTTCTTGACCTGTGTCACAAGACATGCAGACAACATTGATCTCCAGTCTCAATATTGAATATCAATTTCAAGGAACACAAACTGGCATGTAACCTTCCTCAACTACACAGCTTTCACAAAGGCAATGATCTATAATTAATTATGATATATTGATATGTTAGCATCTCACAAATATTAGATCCAAGCAAAATCACCACAGTTTAGTCATTTGACTTTGTATCTGACAGAAAAACGAACCAACAGGTGTATGCTTAACGAACTTTTACAAGGGAAAAGAGCATTGCTTTGAATATCAAACAAATTTCGAATTCCTTGAAGCAGAATTCTATAGCCTAATGTACTAACAAATTTTGACAAATTTTACGTTGAGTCATAACAAAATGAAAAAAGCAACGTTTCAAGAGTTAAAAATTATTGAGTGTAACATGAGGAACATCAAGGAATGTAGAAAATCACAAGTGACATGAAGCTTTGCAAGTCAAGACATGATATCAGTCCAAGATATCTGCTTGCTTCGTAAAATCATTCTAATTCAAATCTACAAGTTGTAACCCGTTCAGATAGAAACATGAAACAAAGGGAGCAACAAAATTATTATCATACAGGATATTGATTATTCTTGTAAAAAAGGCCAAATAATGTAATTAAATCAATAGCTTCGGGTTGCAGAACAAACTTACCCACTCTAGGATAGCACCCTTTTGATTAACTGTTTTCCCAAACTCAAGGGCTGTCATTCCAGTTATAAGCTCCAACAAGAGAATGCCAAATCCAAATACATCAGTTTTCTCAGAAGATTGGCCAGTGGAAAGATATTCTGGTGCAATGTGGCCAACAGTGCCACGGACAGCAGTTGTGACATGAGAGTCAGCATGGTCAAGGAGCTTTGCAAGCCCAAAATCACCAACAACAGCCTCAAAATAGTCATCTAGAAGCACATTAGCAGCCTTTACATCTCTGTGTATTATCTTCGGATCGCATTGTTCATGAAGATACAGAAGACCTCTAGCAGCTCCAATGGCAATCCTCTTTCTTGTGTTCCAGTCCAAAGAAGGTTTGCCTGCAAGTTATGCATTACAAGTCGGTTGCTGAAGAATGTCTCGTAATAAACAGAATATTGAAGGCAAACAACATGAGGCTGGTGAGGTTCTATAAGAAATAACTTTCCACACGTTACTCCTTAGAACTGGTTTCTAACATTGTTGTCAATTACAAGCGGTACACAAATTATCTTTGAAATCAACCAATATTTGAAACCGACTGACCCAGAGTATCAAGAAGTAGTCAGGTCAAAGATATAGAAATAGAAAAATGTTTGATGACAAAATGTTGGTCTAAATGGAGAAATACGAAGATAGATTCAGCCCGTCATGAAGAGAAACTATAACAAAGAAGATTAAGATGCAGTTTAACACCTTATAACAGAAAACTGGCAAACACCAGAGGTCAACATATGATCAAACAATCTAAATAAGAAAAACCAGTTTTGCGAAGGAAACAGTACCAACCTCTGAGCCTGGAAGCCACACTACCGTTAGACATATAAGGGTAAACCAGAAGCTTTTCATTAGGAATGGCACAAAATCCTATCAAGCGAAGTAAATTACGGTGAACTGCCAAGCTGATCATCTCCAGTTCTGTTTGAAACTGTGATTCACCAGCAATTCCACATACATCATGCAGCCTTTTCACTGCCACCATTGTCCCATCTCCAAGCCTCCCCCGATAAACATTGCCAAAACCTCCTGCTCCAAGTATGTTCCTGGAGCTGAAATTGTCTGTTGCATGTTGGAGCTCTCTGAAAGTAAAATTTTTGAGATTTCCCAAGCTAACAAGTCCCGCTTCTTGATAATCTGCAATAAAACCAACATACAACTATTATTACAGTTCCTTAACCATACAATATAGGACTACTGTTCAAGTTTTACTTACCATTGAGGTACAGAATGGCTTTGCTCTGCCGTCTCTTCCTGTACCAAAAGATCCCAAAAGACACAAGTATGATGCTAGCAAAGCTGAGACTGACCCCAAGTGCAATTGCAAGCTTCTCGGACTTGTGATTTCCTACAAAAAGGAAGTTTATATAGATCATGAAGCCATGGTGCAAGCTAATAAAAGGGAATGTAAAAAATTAAGATACAAAAAAGTTACCTCGTGACAATATTAGAGTGAAAGGAACAGGTGTGAGGGTTGCTGATCTATAGCAGCCTTCAGTAGAACTGCTTCCACAAATTAAGGGGTTTCCAATAACGCTGCATGAATAACAGTGAACCATAACAAAAGCTCAGGTCAAATGGAAATAATTAAATTTTTAAATTAAAATTAAATAATAGAACAACAATCTTACAGGCATCAGAAAGTGAGAATACAGGAGAAAGGAAATGAAAGAGACAACATACTTGAATGTTCTGGCCGGAGACTTGGGTAATGGTCCGCTGAGATTGTTGTAAGACAAGTCCCTATATGAAACAGGACTATCATATCAGCGTCTCGACAAAAGCACAAGACGAAAAATATCCACAAACTGGGAAGAATTCAGCGAGAGGCAAGTTGATTGGATTTCCAAGACATTTGGACGTGAGAATGTAAACAAACAAGTTGTGACAGAATAACTGAGAAGCCCATACTCACAAGAAAGAAAGCTGTGGGATTTTGGACAGTGATACAGGAAATGGCCCAGACAGACTGTTGTTGTTCAGCCTCCTACTCTCGTTTTGGACGAAGAAAACAAAGCATTACATTAGAACACGTGAAGCGAAAATCAACCATCAAAGTATATTCAATCCATTTCTGCTCAAATACACGAGGACAAACTCTTCACCAGAAAAAAAAAAAAACTTTGATAATAAATTCAGCAGCAAATGATGCGTTAGAAACAATAAAGTTACACACAGAAATGATAGTATTATCTCTTCTAAGTAAACAGCTACAAATATCATTTAATTGTTGGTAACCTGGTTTACATATAAACTTTTACCAAGAATAAAACTCATTTTAAATTATTTTCCCGCACTTTCCTGGCAGAGGTTAATAAAGAACGAGATTGAAAATTACTCACAGGTACTGGAGATTATTCAACCAACTCAAAGACACTGGAATGGGCCCAGAGAATCGATTATTGGAAAGATCAAGAGTCTGAAGCTTTGCAAGGTTACCAAGCTCCTGTGGGATTTTGCCGGAGATATTGTTGTTCTGCAGTAAACTAGAATCAACCGACAAATCAAAAGAAAATTAAAAAATGGATGCCAGAGAGAAACAGAGTGGACAAAAATGGGTTTCAATAATCTGTAAGCAACAAAAATCATGCCATGATTTCTCAGTGATGATAGGGACCTGAGAAGTGAGAACTTCGCGTCTAACACGTGGCAAATGGTTGTAGAAATGGAAAAGAAACCAGAACAAGACCAATAAACGAAATAATGGAGGGAAACTATGGTTCAGAAAGGCACGACGACAATTAAAATTCACAACCCAAAATTTTATCTCCCCAGACCACAAGGAGAGTAAAAAGGAACAAACCAAGACCCATGGCAGAAGTTGAGTCTCCAAACAATTCGCGCGTGCTTGTGTGTGTGTGTGTGTGTGTGTGTGTGTGGAAGAAAAAATTCCATGTTCCTCACACTTGCCGAAGATTTGTCAGATTTGCGATTGCTCCTGATAGAGTTCCTGAAAGAGATTGGCTAGGAGCTCCCCTGCAAAACCCAGAAATATGGTAATTTTAACAGTCAAAGAAACCAAATGCAGGGAAAACAATAACGGAGATGGACGAGAAGAAGAAGAACTAGAACTCACAGGCCTATGACAAGGGAATCAGGAGAACATGTGATCATAGCCCAACTGCAAGGGTCCACAGAGTACTCATCCCAGTTGCTTAAAACTCCATGCGGGTCAGTCAGAGCATTCTTTATGCTCATCAAAGCCTCCACTGCAAAGTAAATAATTGAACACCGAACATGAGAAGTTAAGCACAAAGCATAGAGGGGGCGGGGGGAGAGAGAGAGAGAGAGAGCAAATCAAGCATACCTTCGTGGTTGCGAGGCTCGGAAGAGAAACAAAGTCCAGCGCAGGAGAGGAAGAAGAGAAGAAGCAGAACGACCGAATTGAAAGCCATAATTAAGGAACAAAGGTGGTGGGCATAATCTCACACAACCGCTAAAGCAGGGCTCATACACACAGGCTATAACAAAAATTCAAAGTACGAGCTCGGTTTTCCTCCTAAAGCAGGGTTCCCTGGTTTTTACAGCCCGCTACTCTCTTTTGTTCTCTTGGACCTCTCAAACAGCCTTTTCCAGTCACCACCACAGCTTTGTTTTTTTCATTAATTTGCGCGAGAGAATTTCACACACACGCACACAGATAGATATATATATATATATAAGCATAAAGGTAGGGAGGAAAAGAAAACAAAAGAAAAACTAAGCGAATCAGGTGGGTGATACGAGTTGTCAGAGATGGCTAGTGTGGGTGACTTTGTGCGCAGAATTTAAGAGAGAGAGACGTGACTGAGCGAGTGGGTAGTCAGAAAGAGACGTACCTGTTGGACTCACTCACGCACTCACTGCTTCTCCCATGACCACCTCCCCCCCCCCCTCCATTTTTTCATCTGCTCTTCTCCTTGCTTGATGCCAGAACAGAGACAAGTGGAGGATCGAAGAAAAGCCCACGAGAATCAAAACGTCCATCATAACCTGATAATCCACAAGAGTGGAGCATTTTGCTTGCACTGCATCTGCATCTATATTGATTTGTGATAGCCTAAAAGACTATACACTACTCTGATGCGCACCCCAGAATGCTATTCTTTCCTCTGATACCCTACTCAGTCCTGCATCCTCATCATTTTGTTGTCTTTTACGAGGTCTTTCTATCTTTTCGAACGATTCTACAATCTATATAGTGTGCTGCTAAACACGCAAGACGTTTCAATAATCGTTTCATTTATTAATTAATTAATAAGCATATCTTACTGTGCTCCCTCGAGGAGAGTGAGTCAGTACTCAGTATTATTATATTATTATTATTATTATTTTAATGTACTTGTTAAAAGAATGAGAAAGTTTAACCAAGGGAAAGGAGATGGTGGCGGGGTACGTTTTTTGAGATTTTGTTATCAATACACTATAAATAATAAAATAAAAAATATCTATCAAAATATTACACTGAAGATTATTAAATAGAAAAATATTTATAATTGTAAAAACATCATTCAGATCGAAATAATTTTTTAATCAAATATTATTTTTTTATTTAATAAAAAATGAAATCATTTAAGTTAAAAGTAATTTTAACTTTTTCTCATTGATATGATATATATTTCATAATTTATTATTTTTAAAAATAAAAATATTGTATTCAATTGAAAATAATGCAAAATCATCAAGTAAAAATATAAACAATTTAAAATGAGTTTGAGTAAGTAAATTGAAAAGGATTGATAATGAGATGGCATATAATAAGATTTAAATTGAGTAGGTTTGAAAGATGTAAAAAGGAGTGATAATAATAATAAAGAAAAATAAGAGATAGTTAACGATGAATATTATATCATGTCAATACAAAAAAAAAGTTAAACACCCTCCACAATGCAGCATTTAAGTATTTTCTTTTATTATTTATAATATATTAGTAAAAAGGAAGTTTTTTGAGAAAAACACTTAAATAAATTGAGTATATCATATTATTTTGTAATTTATCCAATTAAAATGCTCTAAGTGATTTAAATAGAATCTTATATGACAATTTTTTAATTAATTTTATTTTTATAATAGAATGCAAATTTAAGTTCTTATCTTTTCTCTCTTTACTATCATTAATATAAAAATTAATTTATATTTAATACAATATAAATGTCATGCTTTTATCAGACAAAATAGAGGTGATATAGTACACTCAATCTACTTTAGAATTTCTATTAGGATTCACTTGGTTGCTGCAAATGATAAGAATTGATTAGAATACAAAAGTAAATACAAAAATAAAATGATCATAAAGTAAAAGTATAAATGAGATAGGCCAATCATATTTATAAGGGAATAAAGTAATTTAATTTATAAAATTAAAAATAATAATTAATAAAATTTGTGATAGTGCAGTGAATTTCACATGTGATATATAATCAGGGGCAGAGGCATTTGGTGGTGAAGGAGCAAATATACCCTCCATTTTGAAAAAAATTATAAATAAGGTGTGTAAATTTTGTAACTTTATAATTATACCCCTATTTCTAATGTTTTGCACCATCTAAACTAAATAAAAAATATG
This sequence comes from Prosopis cineraria, assembly GCF_029017545.1. Lineage (NCBI taxonomy): Eukaryota > Viridiplantae > Streptophyta > Magnoliopsida > Fabales > Fabaceae > Prosopis > Prosopis cineraria. Next base: position 13,100,189 of record NW_026555335.1, read on the forward strand.
TAAACTCAAAAGCTTATTAAATACAAAATATTTTAAAGATCAAAATAAAATATGAAGAATATGCTTACATAAATTAACATATTCAATATAACTTTTTAAAAAGTGATAATCAATCTAATTACGTTATTACATTTTTAATCCTAATATAATTATTATTTTAAAACATTGATTTTTAAATAAAATTATTTTTCACCCCTTGACTCTGCCATTGTATGTAATATTGGGTTCTATGATACTTGATTACTATGAAAAAAACACTTAAATAGATTAAGTACATCATATCATCTGTAATTTGTCCAATTAAAATACTCTAAGTGATTTAAATAAAATTTTATATGATATTTTTTTAATCAATTTTATTCTTATAACAAAATGCAAATTTAAGTTCGTATCTTTTCTCTCTTTATTATCATTAATATAAAAATTAATTTATATTTAATACAATCTAAATGTCATACTTTCATCAGACAAAATAAAGGCGATATGGTACACTCAATCTATTTTAAAATTTCTATTAGGATTCACGTGGTTGTTGCAAATGATAAGAATTGATTAAAATACAAAAGTAAAATAAAAATAAAATGATCATAAAGTAAGAGTATAAATGAGATAGGCCAATCATATTTATGAGGGAATAAAGTAATTTAATATTATAAAATTAAAAATAATATTAATAAAATTTGTGGATGGTGCAGTGAATTTCACATGTGATATGTAATCAGGGGCAGAGGAATTTGGTGGTGACGGGGCAAATACACTCTCCATTTTGAAAAAAATTGTAAATTTTGTAACTTTATACCCCCTATTTTTAATGTTTTGCATCATCTAAACTAAATAAAAAATATTTAAGCTCAAAAACTTATTAAATACAAAAATATTTTAAAGATTAAAATAAAATATGAAGAATATACTTACATATATTAACATATTCAATATAACTTTTTAAAAAGAAAAATGATAATCAATCTAATTATGTTATTACATTTTTAATCCTAATATAATTATTATTTTAAAACATTGATTTTTAAATAAAATTATTTTGCACCCCTTAACTTTGCCATTGTATGTAATATTGGGTTTTATGATACTTGATTACTATGAAAAAACACTTAAATAGATTGAGTACACCATATCATTTGTAATTTATTCAATTAAAATGCCCTAAGTGATTTAAATAGAATCTTATTTGACATTTTTTTAATTAATTTTATTCTTATAACAGAATGTAAATTTAAGTTCTTCTCTTTTCTCTTTTTACTATCATTATATTTAATACAATCTAAATGTCATGCTTTTATCAGACAAAATAGAGGTGATATAGCACACTTAATTTACTTTAAAATTTCTCTTATTATGATGGTAACTAGTAATGATAATTTAATTTATTTTTGCTTTTATTTTTTTATTCCATCTCATTTTCATGTATCTTTTTTGGCAATCAAAGGATCCTTACTTTTTATTCCTCTCTCTACTAGGATGGTATTTTTTTTTTTTTTTTTTAGAAACGGGGGCTAAAAAACGAAGTGTGCCAATGTGTTCCAAACATGGTATAAAACCCAACCCGATTTGGCAGTGAATCGGTGAATCAATCTGCCAATTTAGTCAAGAATTTTGGATAAGTCAGCCAATTAAAATTTATAGTTTTTCTTTTCTTAATATTTACTGAACTTAAAATCACATCGTTTTGAATTGATAAGAAAAAAGGCATATTTTTCATTTGGTGATAATTTTGTTTTATTGAATTACTTGATGTTTATACATGAACTCGTGTCTCAACCCGTGCAACAAGGGTGAGATATCATCTAATAATATTAGTTTATGTATGTTCTTAAAATTACCTTTTTATAAAATAAGTTATACTGTGGAGCATCGTTATTAGTACATACTAAGTACTTGAAATAAACAATAATATTTTTTTTTTTTACTTAGTATGCAATCTTTAACTGGACTACGTTAATATGCAACCAATTAAATGATAAATCTGAATGGCATAATCATAACAAATTAAATTATTCATTAATGTTCATTTACTTGTAGAATAATATCCTTTTTAAGTAAATAATCCATTACTTTTTTTCAAGTTTATATATGGATATTTTTATATATTTTAATTAAATTAAATTATTTTAATTATAATTAGGTTGACTCAGATTCAACTAAGATTAGACCATTAATCCTTAATTGAAACGTGCATCGGCCAAGTTAATGACCAATATCCAGTTTTCGGTATCTCAATTTTAAAGAACTAGAAAGAAGATTGGAAAAATGCAATAGGAAAGAATCTCAACATCATGATTTACATTTTAAACCTGACAATGAATTCCAATCGCTAAGAATCTGATGTTATTTGGTATCAACTAACTAAAATTGAGTACCGGCATGCCTCGAATGAAAATATTTTTTTAAAAATATTTTTTATATTCACACAAATTTTAACTTTAAGGCTGGAGTCCTTTTTAACTAAGACAAAGGCATACTTTTTAAATTTTACTATTTTTTTAATGATGAAAGTAAAATGATAGCCAATTTATTTGTGTATAACATAAAGCATAGGGGGAATTTTGTACAATTTATCAGAGATTATGTGTAATCATTTTGCTTGATCTTTTTTTTATAATGATCAAAGTACATGAGCAGTTGTGAATTACAATATATTTTGCCTATCTTTTTTATAAATCATTTCTATCAATTCTATCAATACAAATGTAAAAAAATATAAGAATTAAAGTGTACATAATTTAAATGTACCTTTATATAACAAATTTAAAAAGTAATATATATTACTTTTTCCCTCACATATAAAAGGTAATTTTAAATATATATTTTAAATATTATGTAAAAAGTTGCGTCCATAATTTACAAATAGAACCAAATAAATTTTTTAAAATATTCTTTATAAACAAAACTGGAGTGAGTAATAAATAAGTTATCATTAATAAAAAATGCACCTTCCGTCTTAACAAACATAAATTCCGTGATCAAGTCAAAACAATATCTTTTTTATTTGAAAGAAAACAATGTGATTTGGTGAATAAATCATGGTTGAAAATAAACAAATCTATTTTTTATTTTAATAAATATTAATTTAAAATTAACAAGTTCAAAAAATAGTCATTTTAGTTGTTAGAAATAATAAACAAGTCCATAAACATTTAATATTAAACATTCAACAGAAAAAATAGGGATGAGACCATTTAAAAGGAAGTATCACATTCAAGAATCACTTAAATAAATTATTTATAGATAAAATTAACAATAAATTTTATTAAAAAAATAGTTAAGTTATTATTTTAATAATAATTTATTTTTTATTGATACATATCTATGAATAACTTTTTTAAGTCGCCGTTCACTGTGATTGTCCGGAACTAGAGTTTAAAGCGAAAGATCACCCACTGAAACAGAAGAAGCTAGTAGTTGACAAGACGTGAGCAGAACAAATGGGAGAGGCTTCAAGCAATCTAAAACAGGGGGAGGTTCCATAATTGGAAGGAAGGATTCGATGCAAAGCAAAACACTTGTCGGCAAAAATTACGACATTCACGTAAACATTAGTTCTACCCGCCACCCTCTTTCAATTATATGCCTCCCATAGGCCCAAAGTTTTTGGTTCGCCAATCAAAATTGGAAGAAAAAAAAAAGATTGAGTTGGGTTCAATTTTTTTTTCCCATATGAATTGAAAATTGTTTAACCTAATTTAAAATTACTAAAAAAAATTGAGGCCAACCCATTAATATGCTTAAACTTTTTTATAATTTTTTTAAAAAAATTATACATAAATGGTACATGTCCATATTCTATATAACTTAAAATTCATATCATAATATAATTATTTATGTTAACAAGACAAAAAATAAATTACTTTTTTTGGTCAAAAAATTAAATTACATTATCACAAAATATAATTATCCACCATTATGATTCATGATCTAGTGGATCCACATCAATCCTCAAATCAATATTCCACTAATCTTATTTATAAGATAGAAAAAGAAAATTAATTTACTTTGGTTATAAGATGTTTTACTATTTTCTATGTTCTTTTTCTCTTATCTGCATTTATTAAATGTTAAAAAAATTAAAATAATTTTTTTATTCCTTATTAGAAGGTGGACTAGAAACTTAATAAATTTTAAAATAAAATTAATGAATTTTAAATTTTTTTAATTGTGATAAAATATAATAAAAATAAAATATAATAAAAATAATTTATAAATACAGTTAGAAAAAATATGCTATGTGCTATTTCACATGCGATAGCCGATCATCCTTGATCTCAGCCCGAGCCTACATGCAATGACTCACGGGTCATGACTCAGTCAACATGCGAGATTCTCGTCGCTCATATCAGGCCGTTTGCTGTCAGTTTGTATCTCAATGATGCCATAATTTAATACCATCATACACGATGTAATCAGTAGATATATTACAATTATATACGAACCTGCAACAATGCAACGTGTGTATATCACCATGGGTGGCGACAGGGAAGGACCAGCAAGCGCCATGGTCCCTCCTAATTTTTAAATTTTTTTTAATAAAATGTGAAAGTTATATGTTTTTGGCCCCCTAATTTAACACATTATAGCAGGTTTAAAATACTAAATATAATTTTCATTTCAATTTTATATGTAATCTTTTATGCATATATAATGTATAGTCCAACTATTTCAGTAGATTGAAGATATAATTATCATATGATTTACTTATTTTTAATAAGATAATGCTTCACTTGCTCTTAAAGCATTGATGCTATTTGTTTTGCTTTCATTTTATATTTAATAAAAAAATTATGAGAATTATTACTAACAAACTTTATCAAGTATTACAATAAAAATTTCAAGATATATGAAATGATAGCACATGTTTGATATCTATAATAAAATTATTCATTTAAAAGTTAAGAGATTATAATTAAAATATGTTCTTATAGAAAAAAAATTAATGTTTTATATTGTAACCAAGCTATTAAAATTTATTATATGAATGATTTTTATCAAGATATAATTAGATTTCATCAACATAAAGAATTAGTAACAATTAAGTATGATTACTATGTTGATATATTTATTTATTATAATTTTCAATTGAAAGAATTATAGTAAATTTAATAAATAAATAATAGAGCTTTATAGATTGAACAGAATTTTAGAATCTAATAATGTATTTAAATTATTCAATGCTTATGGAGAAAATAAAATTCTTACCAATTTAATGATATTTTACATTGAGAATGAAATTGCTAAAAGTTTATTATAAACATGATAATTAATTATTCTTATACCATAAAAATTGATGACTAAAACTAAAAAAACAATGTATATATTTATTTTTGTTATATATTTGTAAAATTAAATATAAATATATACATTAAAATATTTATGTTATGTATATGATATATATAGATTTAATTTTTCTTCAATTAATATATATACTTTGTCATCTCAGTCTCTCTTAATAAAATTTTTTAATTCCGCTCATATATCACAATGTATGAGCCTCTGCAACATATTACTACAATACAATCACTACTTTTCCTTTAATATTTTTAGATCTCCTTTAACTCGTTTTATACCCATCAAAATTCACAAGTGAAAAGGGGTAAAGTGAGCGAGAGACCAAAATTGAAGCTTTGATTTTAGGTTGATTTCTTTTTCCATTATTTATTTTTAAATTTTATTTAGTGTTTTTTTTTTGAGTGAATGACAGAAAAAATTAAAATTTGAAACTTCCCTCTTTCTCCTCTCATAATTTTCTTTTTATAAGCGTTATGTTTGTTAAATCATATGCTTTGATCATTAAAAAACCAAAAGAAAATATATGTGTTATGTGTGCATATGCATAAAGATTCATAAATGAAGATAAAAACTCAAGAACATAAAAAATCAAGAGAAAAAAAAGATTTATAGGATAAGTTATTTGTTTTCTTTTAGATTTAATGTGAAAAATTTGAAAACTAAATCACATGCTATCAATCTTAAAATGAATGTATTATCTTAGGCTCATAAGTTTTATTTGTGTATATTTGGACTTGTCTTAGTCAATTTAAGCTTGTTTTGGATCATAAAAGTTGAACTTTTTACTGTCTGATGATTTACGCGTGATTCAATATGGTTCCATGTGTGATTTGTCATCTTAGGCACACTAACTAATATTTTATGCTTGAATCAGTGGTGATCCACTCATGATTTGTCACCTGTGTTTGTACGATACCTTGATAAAGCTTATATGTTTCAATGCATGTAAGTTACTCTCATGTATGCATATTTGAATTGTCACCTTGTGTTCCTTCACATAATGAGAAGTGTCATTAGCATGAAATGGAATGTATTCACGCATGTTTTATCACTTAATCTTTTAAACACATTTAGCCTAAGTTAGTCCTAAGTTATTTCAAGCCTGTTTCATCTTGTTCACTTGCATGCTTTGTCACTTGTTTTTTAAGTCATTTCAATCATGTAATCCATGCTTGAATGCACATGAGTACCATGCGTGATATACTTCACTGAATGACTCAGTTTTATAACTAGCCATTTTAAGTGTGTGTAATAGAGTGTTCCACGTGTGATCTGTCTTCTTGAATGGACTGAGTCTTGTAACTAACCATTCTACGCATGGTAGTGAGTTGGTTCCATGCATGATTCATCACACATAATTGGCTTTGGCATTTTACCAACCAATTCATGCGTGAGAAACTAAAGGTCGCATGCCTATTTTGTCACATATAATTTGTTTGCATTTCTTTATACAACAAAACACATATTAGTAACCTTGGTATTCACACTTGAATTGTCATCTATGCATGTTTGGAATTTGACTAGCTCCATTTCATATGTGAATTGTCTGATTGCACGTAAGAAATGTTACCAATGGCTATAAACATTGTTCCAACGATTTGTCAACTGTCAAAACTATACATGTGATACAATTCAAGTTTAGAACAAAAATTTTGATCTTTGAGTGAACTATTCATCTTTTGAGCATTCTAAAAAAGTTTAAATTGTGCATTAAAGTATTGCATTTATATATTTATCATTTTTGATAAATCTTGTAAAAAAGCTCTCATAAGTTATTAGGTTTTCAATTGTACTTATTCTATTCTTTCAAGAGAGTTCATCTTCGAAAGTTTTTTGCTTTGTAAAATAAGCTAAAATCTTGAAAAAGAGTTTTTAAGTGATTTGTAACAACATACTAAGTGTAGTAAGGTTTGTTATTGAAATAAGAAGTATAAAATCTTAAGAGTTGTATTGTGGTTGCAAGTTCCCATTAAAGCTCATGAGTTTAGTTGAAAATCTCAAGTGTAATCTTGAGGACTGGATGTAGGCCAATAAATAGGCTAAACTAGTATAAATTTCTTATGTCAAATTTGCTTAGTCCTTGAATTTATCTTCTTGTCCTTTAAATTTTCTAGAAAAATCAAATGTCACCTAATTCACTCCCTCTTGGGTGCTAGCCCATCCAACAATATCAGCCCACATTATCCATATTGCTCCATTTGATCAATTAACCATCTTGCATCATAGAACCTAATTAATTAGGATTCCTAATTTTTACTCTCTCTATCCCAAAATATAAAATATTTTTGGTTAAAATATACATTTAGTCCTTTAATTTTACAAAATATTTTATTTTAATCTCTTAAATTTATAAAGTGTCTTTTTAGTCCCTCAACCCTAACATGTTAGTTTTATCCCAATAAATTTTTCTATCAAACTTTTAAATATTGACAAAATATTTGTAAATATTGACATATTAAGTTTATTTTTTAAGATAACAATAATTGTCACAAAAAATAATTATTTAAAATTAACGATATTAGAGTTAAAGGACAAAAAGATATTTTACAAAATTAAATGACCAATTGAAACCTTATATAAAGTTAGAGAATTAAAAATATACTTTAGCTGATATTTTTAAATAAAATTACACATACTAATAAAGTTTATTAAATAAATTTACAACTCTACTTGTTCAAGATAAAATATAAATATTTAAAAATATCCTTTATTTAATACTTCATTTAAAAAATAACATTAAAGAGAGATAATATATGAAAAAAATAACATTAAAAAAATATTATTAATAAAATTTTATTTTTAACAAAGTATTTTATACTTTGAAACGTCGAATCTCCTAAAAATATTTTATAATTTAGGACTGAGGTAATATCATTTCACTTTTATTTGTATTTGATTAAATATAAAAATAAATTTTATTTCAACATTTTAGTATCCTATCAGACAAATATTTTTGTGATCACTATTTCATTCCTTTCCAATCCTCAACATTAGAAAGACCTTATAGCATTAGTGTACGTGAATTTTTTTTTTTTGGGTATGAATAATGTACGTGAATTTTAAAACAGCATTAGTGTACGTGATTTTTTTTTTTTTAACAGAAATGTACGTGAATTTTAAAACAGCATTATTTAACTTGCCAGTGGACCGGATGACGAATGCATGACGTGGGAAGACCCAAGGATTTTCGTTGTATTGAATTGAAAATCCCCGCATGCCGATCCCTTCAATCTTGCACAAGCGCAACTAATTTTTTTCCCAAAGTAATAATTTACTATAAAATAGGGATGATTTTTATTATAAATAACTTAATGTTAATGGAAAATTAATTCAATTTTTTAATGTTACTCTTGTTTAAATAATTAACTATGAGAAAAAATGTAAAGTAAATATATTTAAAAATTTTGATTTAAATGTGGGTAAAGTTAAAAACTTATTCATTTTTTTAAACAAAAATAATAACTTCACTACATTTTCTGGGTCTCAATAAAGTGTTTATAAATGCATTATAATAAAGATTGAAGTAGTCTGTTGATATACACAGAGGAGAGAAAATAAATCCAATATTGTTATTATTATTATTTTGGTTGAAATATTATATTCCACAAATGAATTTTGAATGACATGGACATGACTTAAGTGGAGCAAGAACAAGCTAAATTAGGGCAAGTTGGATAATGAAGAGCCTGTACCTCGTAGGAGGGTCCTTAATAATTCATTTTAACAAACAAAAGTTTAAATAAAATGGATCTCAAGAACTCACAGAACTAGAATCAGGACATGCATTTTAGTTTAAAAAAATATTTACAAAAATACTCATAAATCATCAATTAATGAAATTCTCATATCAATAGTAATATTTAATTTCATAATTGTTTAGGTTATAGACAAATTTTTATCAACTGAATTTAGTGGATCCTTAATGATTCTAGCATTATGACTATGTTGATTTGCTCTACCATCTCAATTCACACATGTATTAGTAGCTTCTTTAGAAGTGTGGCAATTAATGGAAAAGGCAGCACATTCATTGGATGTGGTTGGTGCTGTTTCATAATCAGTGTTATTAGTTTTGACGAATCCATATGCCGAAAATGGTCAACGTGGAAGGTGCCGATCGATTAGCTCAAAAGTGTGGTCGCCCAACACCGATAGATATTAATTTCCCATAACTAAGTTGGTCACTGAAAACGATATCAGAATTGAAAATCTCCTAATGTTGGGATTGTATTTATTGCTTCCCACGTGCCATTTCCTGATTATTTCATATTGAAGTTGTGCTTCCACTTTTGTTTCTATAACTATAATTTTCAGTATTCATTAATTTCTTGATTGAAGTGGGGCTCGACGTCAATAAAAAAAAAAAATTGAGGGCAAATAAACACGGTTCAATCTGAATAATTCTGGGTTAATTATAATAAAAAACGTGGACTAAGCTTTTAAAAACAAAAAAGAGGTTTTTGAATTATGGATAAGGTTTTCCACCTTTTTTTAAACGATGCCGTTTGATCTAAAAATAGAGTTTTTCCCCCCTCTCGGACAAGATCTAAAAATAGAGTTAAGAATTTATATTTTATCTATATAGTCATAAATGCAAGAGATTAACATGAGGGAGATGAAGAAGGTAAGGAAGAGAAATAGGGAGAAAATAAGGAGGAATTCTTTTTCACTTCATCAAGTTTATAATCACTTGTTACATGCCTATTATTTATAGGCATGAAGTCTTTAAATTAATATTCTATAACAAGAGTTATGGTATAAAATAAATATAACATTTGGATGTTATATGTATTAAACATGGAAAACTTTCAAGAAACCATTCATTTTGTAAGTTTTCTAACTTTAATTGGAGAATGCCAAACCACACCTCTTAGAAGAGAGATTATGGACATCCATAATTATATTACTCCCTCTAATCTTATTTAAAAGACAGAGAGAGAAGAATTTTTGCCTTATTTATAAGTCATGTTATTAAATTTTTATCACAAATTTTTTATTTTACCCTCTATTAAATGTTAGAGAGAAAAAATATGTTATTAAAATATATATATTTAATAGAAATAAAGTTGATAACTTCTTAAAATTTAAGATAGAGTTAATGAGTTTTCAGATTTTCTTTGGTACTAGTAAAACATATTGAAAGTGACTTATAACTAGGACCAAAGTAGTATAATATTTATAAGAGAAAATATCATTCAAGGACCATTGAGGATGTTCAATATCAAACAAGAATAAAAAGATTCTAAAATATCATATTAGGACTATGAAATTGATTTGAAAATAATTTTAGATAAAAAAAAATACCATAATCCCCTATTTCTCTTTTTTAATTGATAAATAGTTATTCGTCAATTAATAAATATACATTTTTATTTTAAAAAAATCATTTATTAATTGAAAAATTTAAAAATTTAAAAGAGCTTGATTATAAGAAGGGATAAGTATAGATCATGTTATAATAAATAGACATTAGTTAATTATCGAATACCCATTTACATTTAATAAAAAACACTCACTAATTAACAATTCAAGAATATAATAGAGTTTGGTTATGGAAAGGGATAAATGTATATCATGTTTCAACAAATAGCCATTCATTAATTAACAAATGTCCATTCACGTTTAATAAGAAATTATTCACTAATTGACAAGTTAAAAAAAAGAAGGGGTATTATAGTCTTTTTTTATCTAAAATTATTTTTAAATTAGTCCCTAATCCTATAATGATATTTTAAAATCTTTTAGTCCTTGTTGGATATTAAATTGCCACGACAATCCTTGAATGATATTTTTCCTATTTATAACATAGAGTATATAATTTATTTTTAATAGTTTGAAACAAATGGATGGAGTAATATTAAGGAGAAACATTTCAGCTTCCTCTTATTATAAGCCTAAACGTCATCTTTTAAATTTTTCTTTTTGCTTAGTGCATGTTTAATGGAAGTTAATAAAACCACATTTTGATGGAATCAGATAATTTCAATTATTTATACCAAAACATTGTTTTGATTCAATTGATTGATTTCCCTGGCCCTTTGCTAGCACTACTACAAAACTAACTATTTATATAGGATGTTTTATATAGTTAGACGATCGAATACAAAACTATCCTATATGAATAGGTGAACGCAAGACACGTGTTACATTAGAACACATATAGCACTACTTAAAAAAAATGAAATTAGGGTCCATCACTACCAAGCAAAATCTATCACTAAATTCTATCACAAATATGACGTTACTAATTTAGTGACGGATATTTAATAAATGTCTATCACTAATTTACTTTATAATTTATAATTAAAATTTTTTTATGGGTTTAAACACTACAACATCACCTTCTCATGCCACGTCTCAAGCACACGTCACCTTTACCACCCACCAAATCATCGCCACGTGGTTCTTCATGCTACGTTATTGCCACGCCAATAATTTATTTTAATTTTGTTTGGTTTTGACACTACCTTGTCTTAAATCTAGGACCTCCATGTTTTCATCCACACATTTTGCCAGTTGAGTTGTAATAATTTTTCATTCTTAATATGTAAAATTTAACACACACACACACACTAGTTAATTAAACACATATATTTAACTTAATATTTTTTTAATATATTTAATATATTATCATTTAAATATGTTGATAATATATATATTAATTTATACACACACATTAACACATATAAATATATAAATTATTATATATTAGTTGATAAATATATTATTTAATATCAATACATATTTTATGATGTATAATTTTATATTATCTATATTATAATTAAAATATTTTTATATGATATAAATTTTATTTTTATATTTAAATTTACACAATAAAATGAAAAATATTTTTTATTTTTTATATCATTTTATATTATATCTTTTGATTATAATAAGAGAAGAAATTATTTATGTAATGTAATTATTAGGATTTTATTCATGTAGTTCTCTCCATATATATTATAAATTTTTTATTTTTATATAATATTTAAGCACATTTTAGTAACTTTTTAATTAAAAATATCCGTTACTAATATATAATTAATATAAAGATTTAGTGACAGCAATTGGTGACAGATTTAAATCTGTCACTAAATTTATAAAATTTGATCAAAATGTGATGACATCACATATCTGTCACTAATCCATTACTAATTTATGTAATTAGTGATAGATTTTAGTCCATCACAAAAGTTTCATCACTAATACCTATAATTAGTGATTGATTGGAGATTCATCATTAAATATCTGTAACTAATTTTAATTGTTTTAGTAGTGTAGGATGATTATCAATAAAATCATCTTATATATTTAATAATATAGGATGGTTCATTTTGAAATTGTCCTATATTTATTTTTGAAAATTAAAAAAATAAATTTTATTTAAATTAGAATACATAGAGGGCATTTTTTCTTAAGAACTATCCTCTATAGCTTTACATTATAGGACAGTTATTCATTATAATCATCCTATATAATCTTTTCACTTTAAAACCCCAACCTATTAGTTTTTTGAACACAACTAGAGCCAAAATAGAAATGAAATCTCTGAACCTCTCACTCACTCATCTTCTTCAAACCCAGAACCTTATCTTGTTCAATAAAATCCTAAAAAATAGAAGCCCAAATCTTATTTCTTCATTGTACGACGAAATCCTATACCTAGAACTAGCTCGTGTGTACTATTATCTACTTCTTCAACTTCACGATAGCATTTGACATTTGGAGTTCTTCTCAATTATAAGCTTCTTTTATATCTCTTGTTTGATGTTTCTTTATATCTATACATTCTTTGTGTCTTTGTGTGTTCAAATCAAATATTGACACGAGATTTAGAAGAAATTAGAGTTTAGATTTATTATTTGAGCATTATATACATGAGGTGTTCAATAAAATGTCTAAAAGGAAAGAAGGATTAGGAAATAGCAAATTGATAATTAAAAGTATATAGATAAGCTTATTTTGAGCTTAAATATTCATACAATTAGACAACTTAAATTTTTTAATAACTGTTGAAATTTAGATTGTTTAATGAACAAGGTTGAATGAACTTTAATTTAATTAAGAGTAATTAACAAGATGTAATATTTGTGATTCTTTTTAAAAATGCCCTTGTTTTATTTTACTGTTAGTTAAGTTTTAATTTAATTAAGAGTAATTTTAAAAATTTGTAAAAAAATTAATTTCATTAGTGTTAACTAACTTTTCTAATCATTAACTCAAAACACATTTCAAGCCAATGTTTGTGGAACATTCGCTTAGTAGATATCTTAGAGAAGACATTGGGCAATAAGGATTACCCCAATCGTGTTAGGGATATTGGCATGGGCGTCACCAAAAAGCAAATTATGGGAAAAAAAGGCTTCAAAAAAAGACATCAATGCTGAACTTAAGGCATTGAAAACACAAGTAGCACATCAAAAAGAATTTATAGCGATAATAATGAAGACCTATGGACTTGCAAAATCAACTTCGGACATTGTCTATACTCAAAAAGATAGTTGCACCCTGCTTTAGCTTTTTCCTTGTCACCTCCTTGAGGTATTTGAATTATTTTACTTCCTTGATTATAGTTCACAATTATTTGGATTTGGCTTCCCATCGTGGAGATCTAACTAACCTACTTGATATGATGAAGCTATCAATAGATAAGTACATTTAGTAATTAATTTTTTTTTCAAAATTTTATCTTTCTAACATTTTTGTCTTCCTTATATTAGGGTTGTTCTACTATATCGCATTGATGCAAATCTTCTAAATAAGAGATTGTTCAAGAAATAAAAGGATGTCATTGAATGAAATGTAATATAAGAATGTTTAAATTATCGCCAATTACTTAATAGTTTTCATTTTTTTATATCAATAACATATGTATGTATGTATGTATGTATGTCATTTTCTTCATGTAGTGCCCCCAACAAATCAATAAAAGTCATGGTTGTGATTACTATGTGATAAGGTATGCTAAAGATATTATTACTCACAGTATTATCATTTTGTATAAAATTATTTCTTATATTATAATGAATATTAATTATCATCAACTAACTTTATTGTTATGTATGTTGTAGTACTATCCAAACTATACTACATCGTTTCGAGGATGCTCATATTAATAAAGTCCTCGAAGACTAGAGCAAATATGCATATGAAAAGTAGGTCACATCTAATATAAGGTGATAATATATAGTTAGTTTAGGAATATATTAGTTTAGTTGTCAATATATAGTTTAAATATTTTAGGAATTGATATTTTAGTTCAAATTGATTCATTTATATCATTGAATTTTAAATAGAATACTTTTGATGTAATTAAATTATAAACATTATAAATTTGAATTGAGTAGTGTAGATATGATTTTTGAGTTGTTTTGAAATACTTTTGAGTATATCTATTTTTGTATTGCAAGGGGCTTGCTTGAAAAGCAACCTCCTTATATCAAAACAAACTTAATCTTATAGGATGATCATAAGTATAACCGTCTTATAAGGCCTCTATGGTTTTAGATTTGGTATAAATCTAAAACTTTATATGAGATGGCTATTTAATAACCGTCTTATATTATCTTCAATATAGGATGGTTTGATAACTATTTTATATAGCTTGGGCAATAAATGACAGTTGACAAACATCCATGTTGAAAAAATAATCATTCTTTTTTGTCAAATATGTTATAGTTAGCTTCTCTAGCTTTCAATTCTTCACATTTTAATGGAATCAGACTTTCAATTATGTACCAAGTGTAAGTAATACAAACAATGAATGTATGATTTGCTTTGTAATTTGATGTGCACATAACTTATAAAGGTTCATGATCGCCATAGAAGCGAGATCCCTCGCTTTATCTTAAATCACTTCAAGGAATCCAAATTATGGGAATCACCAATGTCCTCGGATCCAAAATATTTGTTATTGGGCTGCTTTTATTCCTGCATGCGTTACCAATTTGATTCTTCTTTACCTCTTCTACGTACTCTTTTGCTTTGTGGTCGTGTTTTTTTTTTTAAATAAATTTTTATGTTCTCAATTGGCTTCAACTTTCTTATCTTTCACTTGAAAAGCTTTCTTCACCAAAGCATATTTTTTATTTGGGAAAAGCAAGATGCGACCCACTATCCCTTGCACCTTCTGTGATCTTTTTCACTTTTAGATGTAACTCCAAATTGCAGATTCCACTCTTGTTGAAGGTTGATTGTAAATCAGGAAGCTAAGATTCCAAATAGGTTGATACCAAAATTGAATTAATGGTCTCTTCTGTTCAAAAACGGCATATTAAAATTTATAAAGAATTGCGGCAAGTTTCTTAAGCTAGCAATGAATTTTGTGATATTAATTGTGTGGTGGGGTATTTTAAATTAATTTTTCATAAAATTTATATATCACCTATGGGCCCAATGTGCCGTCATACTTCCTAGAATTAATTTATCTTCCTGATCCCTGTAAATATTTTCCCATAATAAATAAAAAAAGACAAATGCCAAACCAATTATATCTGGAAAACCAAACCAAAATTAAGTAATCAAATAATGAATTTGAATATGTGGTAATTAAAACTTTTATGGCAATCAAAAGGGCATCCTATCGATCTCGATCTTGAACATGTGTGAAGACTGTATGTTTCGTTTGCGTTAGAAAGGAACAAAATGAAAAAGATGATGGAAACATATATTATTTAATAATAACTATAAAAATGCAATGAATGATCCAAAATGATCAAAGCCACTTTCTATAATGCATTATCAACTACATGTTTGTGATTCCACAAGATGGCCACTCATGCAGATTCTATTAGTGGCACAAGCACAACTTCAACTTACTACTCCATCTTCTCACCATAAACAACCTTCTCACACCATGATCTTTTGCCTTTGGAAAATTTGGTTAAAAAAGCATGTTCAAGGATACCATTTTTAAGAACTATTTTGTTACACTGATCAAATTGCAATAGCTTTTCAAGATTAAATTAAGTCATCTTGCAAAACCAAGATAACAAAACAATAAAAATATAAATAAAAAAAAATAGAGCTCAGGAGGGAGAAGAGAAGGCTCAAAGACTCAAGAGCGGTGTATTTAAATAAGCAATGAGCATTGACTTAATTAAGCCAAAAATTTATGGGTGATTTGAGTACTATTAAATATAGGTTAATGAATTTAAATATAATTAAGTACGACTTGATGACCATTAAAGATTGTTTCTAAACATTGTAATTGAAATTATTTAACGGTGATTAAAGTGCTTGACACCACATCTAACTCGTGCACAAGTTAAAAAACTAAATCTTGACTATATTAGTCCATTCACCACAACAATTTTTACTTTAGGCAATAATTTTATTTGCAACAGTTTTAAAAGTGTTGCTTAATATGGGCATCAACAATATTTTTCATATGTTGCTATTGTTCCTATACTTTAAGCAACCTAATTTTGACAACGTTTAAAAATTGTTCCCCAAAATAGAATAAACATTAATTTTCAAGTGTTGCAATAATTTTTTTAAATAGGCAATATAAAAATTGTTGCTTATAAAGGATCTTTTATGGAAACATTTTAAAAATGTTTCTTATTCAAATAGGCAATAAAAATGTAAATGTTGCCTATAGTTTCTCTTTAGGTAACATTTAAAAATTGTTGCTTGTTGTTTTTCTAAACAAAAAAATTATTTTAAATTTATTTTTACAATTTTTCTAGATAATTTATTTATTCATTCTCTTAATTTTTCAATTCATTATTTGGTTAAATTAAAAAATTAATTTATTTTGCATTATAATATAAAAAAGTCAAGTTAGAAGAGTAGTTGGAGACACTTATTCCTTTCAATAGGTTCTAGGTTCGAATCTAGATAGAGGAAGGAAATATTAAATTTTAATTATTTAACTATTTCACAACAATTTTTAAATGTTGCCTATTTTATGTGATATGCAACATTTGAAAAGTGTTGCAATAGATCTTTCAAAAACTGTTGCCTATTCTCATAGTTTTAAGCAACAATTTTATAAAGGTTGTGGTCAAAGATAAAAAAATTATTACTTAAAGTAATAGGCAACACTTAAATTGAAAACACTTGAAAATTATTGCCTATAACTTCAAGCAACATTTTTCATGCATAAAGCAATACTTTTGAATTGTTTCTAGACAATATAAATGTTGTAGTGATTATTATGCATGTGAACCCACTTCTCCCCTTAACCCATTTACCTGCTCAAATTCTTATCTTAGTATATATAACTAAAGCTCCTTAAGTTTAAACAATGTAAGGCTTATTTTGACACACACAAACACAAACTCCAACACTATATAGGGTTAAAAGTTCAAATCTTATAGATGAAAAGGATAAGATACTAGAGTTTTTTTTTTCCTATTTAGACTCAATAATACCTGAATGTAGTCCAATAATAACAAATAAGAGATAATTATACTCAGTGGCGGAGCCAGGATCTTGGATCAAAGGGGGCAAAGCCAGGACCTTAGTACAAGAAAAACATTTTTATCTTTTCAAAATCCATTAAATTTCTTTCTTTTTTCTTTGTCTTTGTTTCTTAATTTAACTTTTAGTTATAGATTTGCAAATGTAGTGAGTTAGCAAAATGTATTCAACGAGTTTATTTTTGATTCTTGAATTTTCATTCTTTGTTGTCTTTTTTCCTAACTAATATTCTTAAGATGAGGATGAATGCTGGTCTAGTTTAATTAAATTATTTTTTTTTCTATTTTTTGAACAATTAATAAATAATATCTACATTTAGTTGTGACGAAATTATGAGTTAATATTCACTAGACTAAGTTAAAAAATTAAATTTTAATTTGGGTTAAATGTAACATTGAAATGGATTTAAAGTTTAAAATATTAAAATATGGGGGGTGCAAGGTATTAAAAAAAGAAACAAATTATAAAATATAAAAATATATGCCCCAAATATGCTATTTTTCCCAAGTGAGGGGGTAAATGCCCCCTCAGTAGCAGATGGCTCCGTTACTGATTATACTGAATAAACAAAATAAATAAAGAAGAGATGAATTTGAGAGAACAAAAAAGATTCGAGAGGAAACAACTAAAATTAAATGAGCTGTGAGCCATATTACAAAATATGGGTTCGATATGTAATTTTATCTTTCTTATTACTCTTCACATTTATTTCATCACCCTCATGCCAAATAGACGTCTGTTCATTTCTCGTGTGCTTCGGAATGCACCATCATTTTGGTCTGGTGCCCCTAATAATACACTATAGACCCCTTGCTGATGTTAATTTTGAGTTGGGCTTCGATATGTAATTTTATCTTTCTTATTACTCTTCACATTTATTTCATCACCCTCATGCCAAATAGACGTCTGTTCATTTCTCGTGTGCTTCGGAATGCACCATCATTTTGGTCTGGTGCCCCCGATAATACACTATAGACCCCTTTGCTGATGTTAATTTTGAGTTGGGCTCCCCTCGAGTTATTGGGCTTTTGAATTTTTGTGACTTGGGTAACAAATTAAAACAAAGTTGAATTTTATTGGCTAATAAATTAAATTTTTTAATTTTTAAACCTATAAAACATATGTGGTTAAAAATTCTAAACACTAATTTTTTATTTGTAATTATATCAAAAATTAAAATTATTATTTTTTTCTTATAATATAATTTTCTACTCCACAAGTTAAAGAACTCTAAATAATTATGTACAATAATATTTAAATAAATAGTTTAAAACTATTATGTTAAAATTAATAAAATTCATAAAAATAAAAATAAACTATATTGACTAATTTATATTTTTTTAATAGGAATGAAAAACTCTATTAATAAACAACTAACAATAGAAATAAGATACAATGGAACAGAGGAGGACCTCGATCAACCTCTAATTCTTGTAAAAGAGGTGGTGGGTGATTAAAAACAAAAAACAAAATTCTCCTCAATCTTATGGAAAAATCTAGCAAGGCTATTAGTCTCTAAAATATTATCATCTATACATGAGTCAAATAAATTTGCTAGTCTTTGAAGAATAACATTTTGACTTCCTCAACTAAGTCACTGAAGGGAAATTAGGATCACAACCCTTGTAATCAAATTAAAAGCTTCAACACAACTAGAGTGGACTTCAACTTTGGTACACCTTCAAGCCCAACAAAGGCTCAAGCCATTAATCATTGCAATCATCTCAGTTATCACAGGAGGGACAAAATTCAGCTCACAAGTGAAGCCACAAATCCAATTCTTCTTGTCATCCCTTATAGTTCCCCCACACTCGCTGCTGCCATCCATTAATACACAGATGGAGAACCCTTTTCTACTGAATTGAGCTTTCGCATTGATAGAGTTATTCTTAAGGCAGAGAATTTAGTTACCAGATCCTTATCCATAGTTGCTGGAAAAAGACTTTGATAAGCATTTGATGCTCTGTCCTCGTACTCTCCTCCAAAGACTCTATTACATCTGGTCACCCATATGTCGCAACCAACATACCCAAAAAGAGTAGGCCATGGTATCTTCCCGGAGAAACTTTGCCCTCCTTCATTTCTGAGATTCCATTTAATCCAATCTACTCCCTGTAACCATGAAAATTAGAAAATATATCCTAGTGCCCAGGCTTAATTACTGACCGCCACCTATTGATTGCATCGTCAAATTTTAATAAACAGGTTTATTAAATTTTTTAGTTTAATAAATGGAAAATAAAAAAATAAAAAACATTACATTTGGACAGTTTAGATTTAATATGAATGATTTAAATACATGTCTCCCTTAGCGGAGGAGTGGCTGCCCTTATCTGAGAGAAGCCGAGTCCCATTAGGATTAATAGAAGGCAAAGTTGTTCAGCTATAAGGGAAAATCTTTCTTAGACACAATTGTTTGGTACACCAAGGAGAAAGCAATATCCAAGTTACTATAATTGGATCATACCGGGTGGTCTAAAAGGTTTATGAAAGAAAAGAAAACTTAAAATCAGCATTGAAGAAGAATTCACCCAAAGGCAGAGAAAATTGGCGTGCTGTATGTGCAACTAGATTGCATGCATTGAGGCAGTCTACAAAGGCAGGATCTTCAAGTGAACCAATTGCGGAAGGGGTGGCTGAAGATGACTTTAGACGCTTTTCTGTTACAATAGCTGCTGGTTCAAGTTCCTTAAATTCACTACAGCATGTATTTGAATAGGAGGCTAAATAATTTCCCATTCTCCTGCATATATTTGAATCTCTCTTTTATAGTAGTAGAGATTTAAGATACCATAAACCTTTCAAAAATCCTTCCCTTTTGCTACAAGGCAATTTTGTCTTCGTGGCTGCCTTCGAGTATGCATCAAGTATATTGCTAGAGTTAAACAATTGTATAAGCCATTGAGTATACTGCAATTAAGATACATTAATAAGAAAAGAAAAGCAAGTTGGCAGTCCAGGCTGGATATGATGAATTAGTCCATAAGCATGTATTAACTAAAAATTTGAGCAAAATATGCAAGGAAAAAACAACAAAGGCTTGACTGAGAACAATATGTTACCTATTAAAGAGATTTGCTGCTTCTTCACTTTCATCTGAATTGTAAAACCGTATACCATTAACTTCTTTTTCAGCGTTCCTAAATAATAAGTATGGCCTTTTCAGTTCACACTCAAAATCCAATAGATTTTCCACTAGGTTATCTCCCTGAACAAAATTTAGATAGAAAAAGTGATTCAGTAGAAACAAATAAAAAAGAAATAAGATTAAGTGTAAGCAGATCAGAAGAGCCTCTATTTCTTCACAATCAATAAGTATTAAAATTGTCAATGAGACAATGATAAAATAGCTAAGAGGGGCATAATATGCAGAAACAATAAACTCCAAACAAAACTAACCACAAAAGCTTATTCCAATCTAGAATCCACTATGGCAGGTTGGTATTCAGAGTTGGTACCAGAAATTATTTATTAAGGGTACATGCTTAAAGAGGCTAACGTGTGTCCTTGTCATCATCTGGCATTTAAAACGAAAATAACACATATAAGTTGCAGAGCAATCAAATGGAATATTTTCATCATGCCTTTCTAAACATGGCATCTTGTTCCTGATGGTTGTAAAATTTTAAATACCAGATTGTCACATCTAAAAATGCGACGCGGACAACTTGTGAGGGCGGAGGTTTCGACCTTCAGGACGAAAATCGATTGAATGGGAGTCGTCACTAAAATTTTGAGAAAAATTTTGGAAAACCATTTAAAAGAGATAAAGATGATTTATGAAATCAGGAAATAAGTTCGAGAGTTGGTTGGGTGTGGAAAAAGTGTTAGGCACCTCATAATGCCCGTTCATAAGAATGGTTATCTAAAGTTCATTGTGCTAAATTAATATTGCTTTAAGGTTATTTGAATTATCCCTTTCTTATTCATATGTTTGATATAAAAAAATAAAATAAAATAAAGAATATTATTTACTTATAAGGGAGAACTTGACTCAGAATCAGACTCTGAGGCCTACGTACTCTATAATGGGGATCAAAGTCTATGTAGTTCGGGATTAAAACTTTGTTGGTGAAAATATTTTTTGAAGATAAATTAATTAAAAATAATTCATTATTTTGCAAATAAAAAATTTTCTAAAATTTTGATATGCATGTTTTAAGATGCAAAAAGTAAATTAATTTTAATTATTTTTGAAATTTTTGAAATTTTGAAATAAGAAAAAGGAAAAAGAGTTTAAAATTATTTTTTATATTTATTATTGAAAATTTAATCGCTATGCCTACAGAGCCTTATTGATTTATACGATAATACAATTATTTTAAATATCTGTGGAGATTTTAAAATTTCACACGATAAAAGAGTTTAACAACTTAATTTATTTATTTATATTTTTAAGTATTAATACTATTTTTTAAGCATGCATATATTTTTTTTAAAACTCTTAATTATTATACTTGAGAAGTCTTATTGATTTATATGGTAATATAATTATTTTACATATTTGTAGAGATTTAAATTCTCACATGAGAAAAGAATTAAATTTATTTAAATATATTTTTATTATTTATTTGATTTATTATATGCATGTAATGTATATTTTTTATATGAAATCCTAATCGTTATAACTAAGAAGCTTTATTAACTCACGTGATCATATGATTATTTCAGAGGTCTACGGAGATTCAAAAATCTCATATGACTAAAAGATCTTATTAGTAAATGTGATTATTTCAATTTAATTTTTATTTAAAAAATGTTTATTATTTATTTACAAATTCATTTATTTATTTACTATAGAGATTGAGAATTGCGATATTTACAAGGACTTATTATCCTATACGATAATGTACTTAATTTAATTATCTATAAAGATTTTTAAAATTTCACATGAGACTTAAATATTTTATTAATATAAAAAGTTAATTTTAATGATGAGCCTTTAAAACCCATATTTAATATATAAGTTTATATATATAAGTTATATTTTTATACCTGCAAAATCTTATTGATTTATATGGTATGAGATCATTTTAAATGCCTATGAAGACCCTTAGAATCTCACATGGCAGATAAATAATTAGCAAATATAACCCCTAATTCATCATCATTTTTTCTTTATCTCAATTGGAAGACAAATCCAGTTCATTTCTCGATTCTTGTCATACTAACATTGTAGACCAGCAAGGGACCTTTTAGATTGATATATAGACTAGAAGTATGTGGTCACACATATGCTTTTTTCATGCTAAAAAAATATTTAAAATCTAATTCAACATCTAATCTAACAAACACAACATTTCCTTCCTGTTTGAGACAAAACTGTGACAGGAAAATATCCAAAAATCAATTCAAACAAGTTATGATCACAAAAAAATGTTATTGTGAGCCTCTCTTTTTTAAACAACTACCACATCAATTTCTTCACTATCCTTGGCCAAAACATGATAGGAATATGCCAACAATCATTTCAAACTAATTAGTACAGCACGCAATATCTTTATTTGAAATCTATTTTCTTTTAAGAACAAACACAACAATTTCTTCATTGATTTAGAGCCAAAAAAATGACAGTATAGTGCCCAAACCAGATCAAACATTTAGGACAACAAATCATATTTTCATTTGGAGTTTCCACCTACATGTAGTACATATTAAAGGCTTGCTGAAAATGATTAACTACAGCAACTTGGCTTGAATTACATGGAGAACCACAATCATACTGATAATAGGCATTAACCAAGACTCAGATCAGGTACCATCAAACAATATCAACAACTTTATTTAAGAGAAAACCATGATGGGAATATGCGTTTAAATTGGATCAAGTCAAATCGAATAGCAAGCATAAATTTTATTCAGCATCCCCCTTTTAACAACAATCATCACATGTTCTTCACGATTTAGGTGACATAATCAATCAAACATCAAAGACATTCAATATATATTAAAAATTTGATGAACATGATTAATTATAGCAACTGGACAGCAACTATCAATGATCAAACTTGTAACGAGAATAGTCCAAGACCAAACTCAATCAAGCAATTTCATCACTATTTTTTTTTTAGCCAAAACAATGACAGGAAAAATGCAAAAAAATCCATCTTCTGAAATTTAGATGCCTTTGAACATGCATGAATAATCGAAGTAGAACAAGCATCTCAACAACACAGGTCAGAATTGAGAGAATCTCATGCCAAATTCTCTATCCATCCATTCTTAAAAAGTATATACACATAGAGGATTTGTCAAAGAATTGACAAATTCTATAAACAAGATGTATTAATCGAATCCTTTCTAAAGCAAACATCAATCTCATGTTCAAAAATCTCTCATGGTCCCTAACTCTGATCAAAGCTTTATGATATTTAAACATAAAATTTGTTTGGAAATGAGAAATCGAAATCAAATATAAAACATTCCAAATCCAAAAGCTAGCAGATTAGGAAACCTGTGCAATGCCTCTTCCTCCTCTTGATATCCCAAATCTGCTTCTCTGCTTCTGCCTGGATCACTCTCGGTTTCCTCTCTTTGATTCTACCTTTACCATTTTCTCTAAAAACCATATCCTTCTAGAAATCTCCCTCAATCTCCCTCTAGTTCTCTCGGTCCTCTCCAGAAAAAATCGCTCACCCTCCTCTATCTCTCTTTTAAAGAAAGTCTCTAGAAAATTCCCCTTCCAGCTCTCTCTCGATTTAGTCCTTTTGTAGATGAAGATGACCATAAATTGATGAAATCTTACTAGATTTAGCCTTCTCCTTTAGCACACGACGTAGTCTTTCATCTGCCAAAGCCACTGCAAACCTCTGCTACTCCTCTCTTTTTGAAAAGTTTTTCTCCTTTAATCTTGAAAGCAGACACAAGAAATCTGAAACTTGCGTGTGAGGCGGCAGGCAGTTGCATGCCGGACTCTTCCTTTTGATTGCGATTATGGAGAATCAGGAAGAAAAATGCTTTGCTCCTCTTCTCTTGTGTGCGTGACTGGCGTTTCTATAGAGTAAAGCTTTTTGTTCTACCTTTCTCTGCGTTTTTCCTCCTCTTTACCATGTGTGGCCGAAAGTCTTCTCTGCTTCCTTTGCTCGGGCAAGCCAAAGGGAAATGAGGGTTGAGAGATTAGCGTTTCACTCTCCCTAATTTTTTTTTTTGTTATGTTAATTAATTTTAGAAATCAAATTAAGAGAGAAAAGAAATATGATTTTGAAAGCCAGGATATCTTTTTTTTTTTTAAAGGAAAACAATCAAGATTTAAGAAAAGAAATTTTAAAAATTAAACTCTTAAAAAAACTGATTCTCTTAATCTTTGAATTGTTGAGATAATTTAGGAGAAATTTTTAAAAAATTTAAGCAATATTTTTTTTAAATTTTGTTAGATTATTATTATTTTTGAAAATATAATCCTAAAAAGGATTAAATTTTATTTTTATATTTTACATTTTTTAATTATTTTAATGAACTAAAAGAAATAAAATCCTAACCAATAAAAGATTATCTAGGTTAAAGTAAAATTAAACCCTCTTAATTAAAGATTTTTTTTATTTTATCTAACTAAAATCTCATTTTTTTTGTTGACTTTATTATTATTTTTATTAAAAAATACTTGGATAAAATATGGTGTTTACAGTTGCGTCTTTTTACTTGTTTCTTATGTAAGTATATGAAAAAGTGTGGTTTTTGAATTCTTATATAAGTGACAAGTAAAGATAGAATATATATTTTGGTCGGCCATGCAATATATATGAAATGACCTAATTGTCCCTGACACGACTAAATATGATTAAATGTGAGACTATTGGCTAAAAAACACAATGACCTTTTTTTTTGTTTTAGCAATGTGACGAGGTGATGTGATGTGAATGACCAAATAAAATAGAAAGATGCTGTAAACAATTGACAATGATCCAAACAAAATATATGTTGACTAGATGCCCCTTTTCATTTGATTTCTAAGTGAAAATTTCATGAGATGATATTTTTATTTTAGAAACGAATGAAGAAAGAAACATGTATTTTGTTTGGAAGGGCAAGACTACTAGATAACTAAAAAATTTATATTTGAAGGTGAAATTTTATTTAACAAATAAATAAAATAAAACCTCAATGGAGATGAATTGCTTATATTCCAAAGGACTTGGGTAGATGCCTACTTTACAAGGCTTTAAAAGAATAGTGCCTATCGTTACAAGACTTTTAAAAGAATAGTACCAATCTCTATTGGGCTTTGAGGGTGCCTGTCGTTACAAGGCTTTAAAAGAATAGTGCTAGTTGGTATTGGGCTTTGAGGGTGCCTACCGTTACAAGACTTTAAAAGAATAGTGCCTGCCGTTACAAGGCTTTAAAGGAATAGTACTAGCCGGTTCTGGGCTTTAAGAGTACCTGCCATTACAGGGCTTGAAAAGAGGTGCCAGTCAGTACTGAGTTTAGAGGGTGCTTGCCGTTACAAGGTTTTAAAAAGGGTGCTAGTCGGTACTGGGCTTTAAGGGTGCTTACCATTACAAGGCTTTGAAAGAATAGTGCAAATTTTGAGGGTACCTACTGTTACAAGGCTTTGAAAGGAGTGCCTGTCATTATAGGACTTGAAAATGAGTACCAGCCGATACTGGACTTTGAGAGTGCCTACCATTACAAGGCTTTGAAAGGAGTGCCAGCCAATATGAGGCTTTGAGGGTGCCTGCCGTTATAGAGCTTTGAAAGGAGTGCCTGCCATTACAAGGCTTGAAAAGAATAGTGCCTGCCGTTATAGGGCTTTTAAAAGAATGTATGATCTTTAAAAGGGATATAAGAAAATGTTTCATTCCCCTTCACAAATTCTAGATAATTCGTACAGATGAGTAGTGCATAATTCACATTTGATGCTTATTGATGTTTCTTTTCTCACTTCCATAGGTTTTCAATTTCTTCTTGCCTTATTATTCTCTTTGTTTTTTTTCCCCAATTTCAAATGAAGCGTATTTTCTATGGCAAGGAATACAATGCGGTAATGTGCAATGTATGATTTTTTATTATTATTTTTTATTTTCCCTTAATCGAAATGGATGCTAAAAAAATTTTGTGCAATATACCATGGATGGATGATTTGCGATGCAAAAAGTTTAAACCTTTGTTTGCCTCAATTCATGAGACTTCTTCTCTCTCTCTCTCTCTCTCTCTCTCTCTCTCTCTCTCTCTCTTTTATGTAATAGATGCAAAGGGTGATGCATGATGCATAATTTCCTTATTTGTCCCAATGCAAATGTATTGCAAGTCTTTTATTGGAAAGTTTGATGTTAAAAATCATTTTAATTATTAATATATATATTTTTTAAAGACTCTCGTGCATATCGAATAAAATTATTTTGAACACAAGGTAATACGTCAAAATCTATTATTAAATCTTTATTCATTAATAGGTGTAGTATCATAGTATGTTATTGCCCCTCTTTAGAAAATTCAAATGACCAAATCCACACCACTTAATCTTGCTCACAAGCAAATGAGATTAACTTTTTTGATCGAGTATTGATAGCACCCATGCTCTTGATGTCACTTTACACCTGCATGATGATCTTGATACCTCAAGGGCTAAAAGTAAGAATAAAGATACCTTTACGTCAAGTAAATTTATCAATAAATATTGTTCCTTGAATGTGAATTTGCTGAAATATATGACATATGAATTCAAAGGTGATAACACAAAAAAAAAAACAGAGATGAAAGATGATCTCAAAGGAATAAGGTTGAAAAAAATTCATTTTTTAATGTAAAAGTTCATAGAGAAATGGGAATGTCTAAGTTCTAGAGTACAAATGGCTTAAATACAAATGGAATGTGTGAATCCACTTAATCACACATCCTCCTCCCTTGGATTTTTCATGACCCCAACAAGTGTTATCATTGATATGCATAGTGTGAGGGATAATGGAGCTAACCTTTTCAAACGTAGGTACTTAACTTCTTATGCCCTCCTTTCCTTTCCTAAGTCATCCTTTTGACCTGGTGAACTCTTGTTCTTCTTCTTGTTGCTTTGCTTGTTCTTTGCTTTTACTTTTTCTTAGGTTGCCTTTGTAGGTTTTCAACCTAACGAGCTCTTCTTTCCTTTTCATTTTCTATTGGCTCTAACTTTTGCTTAGGTTGTCTTTACAGGTTTTCAACCTAGTGAGCACTTCTTTCTTTCTTTTTTCAAAGCATAATAATGCTTGACAGCATCTACATTAATGGGTTTTGCTAACTCTTGACCTTTCATGTCAGTTAGGATTAGTGCTCTTCCAAAAAAGGCATGTTTGACAATATAAGGCCCTTATGGGTTAAAGCCTATTTGCCTCTATTATCTTCTTAGTTAGGCAATATTTTCTTGAGTACAAGATCACTAGCATTGAATTCTCTTGGGCGAAGCTTTTTATTAAAGGCTCTTACCATTTTCTTTTAGTACAGTTGTCCATGACATTTTGCAGTAAGCCTTTTCTCTTTAATCATGTTGAGTTGCTCAAATCAGGTTCGTACCCATTCATTTTCTTCTAAATCTGCCTCAGCCAATACTCTTAAGGATGGAATTTCCATCTCAATGAGTGTGACAGCTTCCATTCTATAAACAAGGGAGTATGGGGTTACTCCTATGGGTATGCATATAGTAGTACAATAACCATATAAAGCATAGGAAAGCAACTTATGCCAATCCTTATAAGTTACTGTCATTTTTCTAATGATCTTCTTAATATTTTTATTGACTGCTTCAACTGCTCCATTCATTTAGGGTCTATATGGGGTTGAATTATAATACTTGATTTGGAACTTTTCATAAAAGATTCTGACTTCCATTCCATTGAGATTGGGACCATTATTTATAATAATACTTTCAGGAGTCCCATATTGGAAAATAATATTTATCTTTATGAATTTGAGGAATACTTTTTATGTGATGCTAGCAAATGAATTTGCCTCTATCCATTTAGTGAAATAATCAATTATGACAAGGATAAAGCAATGTCCATTTGAAGCTTTTAGATTAATTGGACCAATAATGTCAATTCCCCACATTGAGAATGGCTAAGGTGATTCCAAATTATGCAATAAAATTGGGAGAGCATTTATCCTATTAGCATAGATATGACATTTGCCATTTCTTGACACACTTAAAGCAATCTTTCTCTACTGTTAACCAAAAGTAACCATGCCTTTGAATTTGTTTGGCCATAGTGTGACCATTTGCATGTGTACCACATATGCCTTCATGCACCCCAACCATAATTTTCTTTGCTTCTTCTAACTCACATAACGAAGTAAGGTACCATCATAGCTCCTCTTGTATAAAACATCCTTATTGATAAAGAATGTCATAGCCAAATGATGAAGAGTTTTCTTTTCATTTTCAGTCATTTTAGTTGGGTATGACCTCTTAGTGTTATAGTCCTTAATGTCTTGAAACCAAGAAAGTTCATTCAGATAGTACGTTGGAAGCTTCTAGCTTTTACTTAAATATATTGGACATAGACTCCACAATTGAGTTACATCATTACTGCTAAAGTGGCTAAAGCATCGGTGAAATGATTTTTATCTCAAGTCAAGTAATGAAAGTTAACAACCTCAAAGTGCTTAATCAACTCTGTTAAGAGTTCTTGATAGGGAATCAATTTTGTGTTCTTTATTCTCCATCTCCTGTTATTTGATGAATGATGAGAGCTGAATCACTAAAAACCTTTGAGCATTATATGCTAAGGGTAATAGCTGCTCAAAGACCATTAACACAAGCTTCATATTTTGCTATATTATTAGTGCAATCAAATTCTAATTTAATGGCCCCTAAAAATTATTTCCCTTTTGGTGAAACAGTCATTACTCCTACCCCATTTCTATGCATATTGGCGGCTCCATCAAAATACATTTCCCATTCTTTTCCTTCACCATTCCCTTCATCACAATCTTCTTTTATAGTGCACATGCCTTTATTAGGAAATTGAAATTCTAATGGTTGGTTATCCCTTAAGGGATTATCAGCCAAGTGATCTACTATCACACTACCTTTGACTGATTTTTACATTACATGCTTTATATCATACTCAGATAACACAACTTGCCACTTTAATACTCTACCTCTAATGTGTGGGCTCTCAAAGATGTACTTAAGTGGGTTTACTCTTGAGCTTAACCAGGTAGTGTAGTAAAGCATGTATTGCCTTGGCCTTTTAGTTGCCCAAACTAGTCCACAACAAGTTCTCTCAATCATTGGATAACAAGCTTCACAGTCATTAAACTTCTTGCTTAAGAAATAAATTGCTCTTTCTTTCTTTCTAGAATCATTATGTTGACCTAGCATTGCTCCTATTGAGTGAGATAAAGTCGTTAGGTAGAGGATTAATAGGACGTCCTGGTGATGGAGGAACTAAGACTAAGGGATTTAACAAATGATCTTTGATTTTATCAAAGGTCTTTTGACAATTATCATCTTATATCTCCTTACAATCTTTCTTTAGAAGCTTAAACATCAGTTCACAAGTGGCTATTAGATTGGTAATGAATCTAGCAATGTGATTTAGTCATCCCAAGAAACTTCTAACTTCTTTCTCTATTTGAGGAGGTGGCATTTCTTGAGTTGCTCTTACTTTATTTGGATCTACTTCTATCCCTTTATGACTTACAATAAATCCTAATAACTTTCTAAAAAGAGTCCAAAGATGTATTTATTAGGATTCAATCTTAGTCAGTATTTGTGCAACCTTACAAGTAGCTTTCTAAGGACTTTAATATGGCTCTCATTCTCTAATGATTTAGCTACCATATCATCTACATATACTTTAATTTCTTTATGCATCATGTCATGAAAAAGAGCTATCATAGTTTGTTAGTAAGCTGCCTTAACATTTTTCAAACCAAAAGGCATCACCCGATAACAATAAGTTCCTCATTAGGTTGTAAAGGTTGTTTTCTCTTTATCTCCTTCATGCATAGGGATTTGATTGTACCCTGAATACCTATCCATAAAGGAACACGGTAGCTTTGAGCAATATTATCAACCAATACATCAATGTGGGGTAGTAGAAAATCATCTTTTGGGCTTGCATTATTTAAATTATGATAATCAACACACATTTAAATTTGACCATTTTTTTAGGAACGGGAACAATATTTGCCACCATTTTGGGTAGGTTACTACCTCTAAGAATCCTGCTTTTAACTGCTTTATTACTTCTTTTTTTATTTGTAAGGATACCTATATATTCATTCTCCTTAACTTTTGTTTCTTAGGTTCAACCTTAGGAAGCAATGGTATTTTATGAGAAGCAATACCTAGGTGTAGCCTAGCATATTTTTTTAGGACTATGCAAACACGTCTATGTATTCTTTGAACAGCTCAATCATTTGTTTCTTTTTAGGATTATCTACTATTTTGAGCATTTTTTGATCCTCCTTAGTTCCCATATTAATCATCTTAATCATTTTTTCATGTGGAAATATTCCCTTATCACTTAATTCAAGCATCTTAGAAAAAGTTTGGATTATATCTTCATCATCAGACTCCAATCATGCATATCAATAGCAACGACAAATCATCTTTAAAGGGCTCATTAACCTTTTGATGGGAGAAGGAATCAGAAGAAATAAAATCCCTGGATGATAGAAATAAATATGAAATGAAACAAAAGTAAGGAAGAGAAAAGCAAGGGGAAGAAAAATGAACTGAAGTAGATAGGGAGGAATAAGGAGAAGGACATAAATGCAATTAAAATTCATTTGCATAAATTACATGCATTAAAAGTTTGTATTAGAGAATACCCAAGATCTGTTACCTAAACCTAGGCTCAAATAGAGCAAAAGGTGAATAACAAAATAGGAACAATATAATTGAAACAATTACTCTAAGCTAATGACATTATTGGCATCTTCAAACTCCCAATTCGCCAAAACTTATTTGGAATCATCAATTGCAATTGAAGCACTTGTTTCATATGCTACATTTTTGTTAGAAGAGATTGAGACAGCTGGTCTACATATCACCTTGAAGGGGCCTAAGAAGGTTTCTTTGATATGTGGAATCTTAATTTACTGGCCTTTTTACCTTTTTCCAAACTTGTTTTCTCCTTCATATGATTTTCTAAGGTGGGCTCATACCCTAATCCTTGACGATTACAATTATCCGAAACCTTAATTGGACACTTAATACCATACAGATGAGTACCTAATCCTTTTCCTAGCATAAACCCACTCTTTGCCATGATCTTGGCAACAACCGAATTGATATTGTGAGTACTATCACAATACCTACAATTTTGAGGCTTTAAAATGAAATTCCATGATTTGTTTTTGTTGCCTCAATATATGGGAGTGAGCTCAGTTTACTCACCATGATTTCCTCTTCTCCTTTAACTGCTACAATACCCTTATTACTGATGAACTTTGCATTTTGGTGTAGGGTAAAAGGAACAGCCCTATCAGAATGAATCCATAGCCTTTCTAGCAGCATTGTGTAGCTTGGATATATCTCCATAAGTTGGAAATCCACCTTAAACATGCTTGGTCCTATATCCAGAGGGAGACAAATAGATCTTAATACTTCTTGCTTTGATCCATCAAATGCTCACACCACAATATTGCTTTTGTGTATATTTAAAGTTTCTAGTGACAATGATTTAAATGTGGAGAGTGGCAACACATTTAGTTCTGATCCCTCATCAATCAATACCCTTGCTACTATGAACCCTTCACATTTCAAAGTGATATACAAAGCTTTGGTTTGGTGAATAGCAGTTTTTATAACTTCCTCTTCCGAAAAGGAAATGGTAGAAAAGGCTTTTACAACATTTATCACATTTGCTACCTTCTCAGGGGTTATATTAGGCTGTACAAAGACTTGATTCAAAACTTCTTGCAATGCTTTATAATGCGCTTCAGAATTTAAAATTAAAGAAAGTATTGAGATATGTGCTGGAGTTTTCTTCAGTTGATCAATAACGCTGTAATTATTTGCTTCATAATCGACAAAAACTCATCTTCAAATTTTTCTATTTCTTTAAGATTATCTTCCTTTAGCTTGTTAATATTCGCATCTTTCTCTCTTACCATCTTCCTAATGTAAGATGGTAAATATGCGTTTCCACTTCGAGTAACACCTTTTAGGCTTATTATCTTCGTTGTCATTTCATTACCTGTTCCAGCAATCGACGTTGAGTTTTTATGGTTCTCCACAACATTATGATATCTCTATGGGATCGCTCGATCACTTTCATTAGGAAAGGGATGAGGTGTGCTTATGGTTAATGTTGGTTGTTTTAAGTGAGGTACAGGGCCTGCAGATGTTTTGTTGATCACAAAGGAGACTGCTTGGACTTGCTCTTTTAGGTTTGGATTTTTATAACAAGCTCAACACAGTTTTTCTCTACCATACACACCTTTGTATCTCCTTTCTTTATGGACACAACTCCTAGCACTATCATTTTTCTAACAATTTCCTTAAACTATTTGCAACTTTTTATATCGTGGCATATTATCTTCTGATGGTATTTACAATATCTAAGCCTTTGATCATTAGTTACATTATCTGTAAGGATTTTTGGCATATAGCCATACTTCTTTAAATGAGTATAAAGCTCATTCATAGGTATCTTGATCCTTACAGAGTTTTTGAAAAATGCATCTTATTCTTCGATAGCGTTGACCCGTTTTTCATGGTTTGGAAGTAGATTAGTGGAAATGGTAGAGCTTCCCTCTACTTTAAGCTGGATATGATTAGAATCAATTAAATCTAGCACATTCCTTTTAAATGTCACACAGTCTTCTATTTAGTATTTAGGTGCACCCATGTGGTATTCATAAACGGCATTTGGATTATACCACGCTGAGAAAGGTGGACCAGGAGGCTTATAAGGTCGTGGACTTAATAATTGGGCTGCTAGAAGTTTATGGTACAATTTAGTATTAGTCAATCTAAAGTTAGGCTATAGGCGATTATCCCTAGATTAGATATTTGTTCTCTCTCCATCTTGCTCGTACTTCTTAGGCATGAACCCAAATTGTGGTTGTCTTTGATTCCTTCCTCCTATTTGATAAGGGACTTGAGGACTGGCATGAGCTTGTCTAACAAGCTGAATATAATTCACATTCCCTTCTTTCTTTTTTGGATTATAGCTCTTTCGTGAACTAGTTTCAGCTTGAGAAGTGGCTATTTTCCCCTCTTGTATGTTTGTGTCAATTCTTTCTCCAATTACTATTAAATTAGTAAAATCAGTAACATGTGTTCCTATCATATGTTGGTAAAATGGCTTAGGCAATATATGAATGAAGTACCAGCAAGGTTCAGAGTTTACCATTGGGGGTTGCTCTTGTGAAGCAACTATTCTCCATCTTTAAGTATATTCTTTGAATGATTCTAATGATTTCTTGGTTATCGCTTTCAATTGTTCTCTAGTTGGAGTAGTATCAAGATTGAGCTTATATTGTCTCATGAAAGCGTCTACAAGGTCTTTCTATCTTTTGATCTTTGTTTGGTCTAGTTATATATACTACATTAATGCAACTCCTGTTAAACTTTAGGGAAAAAAGTTTATTAAAAACTTCTCATCTTGTAACCATATGGACATCTTTATGTAATAAGCCCCCAAATGATAAATTGGGTTACTTGTACCATCATATTTATCAAAGCTTGGCATCTTGAATTTTTTAGGAACATCAATTTCTGGGGTGGGTTAGGCATAATTCCTTCAAGTCTAAGGAACCCCATGTGTTTGATCCTTGAAGAGTCTTTAATTAATCTTTCACTTCTCTGAGTTCTTCTTTAAACTTCTTCTTCTTGTGTAGCACTTGTGGGATTTGAAACATGTAAGTGTGATCTTCCCCAGGGGTATTTGGTATGTTAAAGACCCCTATTTTAGAATCTTGTTTCTCTAATATGGGTTTTTTTAGGATCTGATCCTCCATTTAGCTTAACTGTTATGCTAGCTGTTTTATCATTCTCATTTGCTCCAGTATTCTATTTCAGATTATAATCACTTTTCCTTTTAAAGTCTCTATTAATAGCTTCATCATGTCACTTATTTCAACTATTTTAGATTCCACTACAGACATTTGATCATTTAGCATTGTTGACTCATTTACGTTTGAACTTTCCATGGCGTGACTATGCAATCGTGTGTTGTATGTTCAATTAATGGGAATTTAGTCAGACGAGTTTTTCTTTTGAGGTGCAATGTTGGCTTACTTGTTTTACATAATAATTAGTTTTAATAAGTTTTATCTTTTACATTTGTTTCATAAGACATCCAGCATTGTGTAGGCATAAGGGTTTTAAGACACCAGCATCCTTTAAATACCTTCAGAAATTTATTATTTCATAGGGAATTTAAAGTTGATCGTTGAATTAGAAGGACGTTAGATCCCACCAAAATTCAAGGTTCTAAGCGAACGATAGTAGCACAAACTAATCATTAACAATTTCATTATCCATAAAGTGTGACATAGATTCTCATACAATGATTCAAATGCTAATACAAATTTAGAACTTTGTCTTGAGTTCTTTTACAATTTTCTGGCATAAATGAAAGAAATTAACAATCTCCATCAGAGTCCCCCCGGGAAGAACTATGCCTTAAGCTTGCTTAAACGCCCTTACAAATTCTAGAATTTTGTTATTAGCTAATTCAATCATCTATCTACATCTTGACATCCATTCTTTGGTTTCTTCTGTTCGATCAAGGTAAAGTGACTTCCACTCCCCTAAGACCTATTCTGTTGATTAAGCCTCTGAACAAAGTTTTGTGTTGTCTCAGTTGCACTTCCTCTTACTCTAGGTAGTTCTTCACCTTTCTCTCTAATTGTTATGTGAGCATGTTAATTTCTTGCTGCATCTCCTCAATAGGCTTGATGTCTTGTAACTCCTTCTTCAATACATTATTCTCTTTAACTATTTCAACAAGTCTTGCTTTAGTACTTTGCACCTTGTCATCACTACTTTACATCTCTCTTTTCAGTTTGGCATTTTCTCTTTTCAATTTCTTGGTCTCAGGTGTTTCTTGAAGGTTATGTCTTCCTCTTTTCTCTTCTAACTTTCTCTATAACTCAATGCATTCATTTTGCCATTTTTTCAATTCTTCCTTATTCTTGGACTCTAAACTAGCAAGCTCTTGTAACTCATTTTCTTTCACTTTCAAATGTTCAATCAGCTGCCCATTATTTTCTTTCAAGTCATTGCCTAATATGGGATTTCGAGGAGAGATTGAAGGATTTGCTCCTTGAATCATACTCTTTAACCAAGTAGTATATTCTAAACTTGAGTTTATTAAATGTATCCTTAGTTCAATCTTTCCTTTATACCCTATCCTTTGCCATGCTTCTTTGACATTCTAGTTTGACAACTTCGTTCCATCTTCCTCATATAGAAAGTATAACTATTGTACCTCTTTTTTAGAAGGGACATTTTTCTTATAAGCCAATTGTCTTAATGCTAAGGAAGGGTTATAGTTGATACAACCTTTGGGTCCTATTAAAGGCACATTCGAGAAGTTACCACAATGGTAAATGATCTCCTTCTCCTACTACTAGTTTAGTTTCCATAGGATGGAACTTTCTTTAAGTTCTGTGAAGGTTCTTTTTCAATCCATGCAGCTCATTTCGTCAATCACTAATTGACCCTTGAAAAACATAAGTGGATTACTATCTGAGTCATTCTTCTTTCTGAAGGGAAGTATCTTTCCATAAAGGTAGCCAAGCATCCATATATCTAGTAGTGCAATACAACAATTGACTTTTCCTTTCCTTTTCTTAAGCATTGAGTCAAGGTCAAATATGTTTCTACCAAAATTGTTAGTATCAGTTCACATTATGATACTCCACCATTTACAATACACCAATGGCTCCTAAATCAATTATGCCAACTGATGATGGAAACAAGATTATTCCATATATGCACAAGGCAAAGACCTTGCAAAATGTAACCTAATTCCCTTTTTCCACCAAAACTCTTAAGTGAGCTTCTACATCAGCTCTTGAGATTCTTTCAGTTTGTCCTGGGCAGACTATTCATACTTCTTCCTTAAGAACTCCTAGAATTTCTGCTATTGTACCTCGAGATAGCAAATATCTAGGATAAAAGTATATTGTCATATTCTTCTTAAGGGGCATTCTTAAAATTTCTCCATATTCTTTTAAAGTTGGTGCCATTTGGAAGTTAGGAAATATGAAACACTTCAATGAAGTATCCCAATATTGGCTTAATTTAATTACTGTATCATTATGTATTGTTACTGATAGAAGATCCAAAATGTTTTCATATTTTCTTTTAAAATCTTGCATGATTTTTCCTTTGATATGATGGCTTAACTCAATCAAGGTTTCCAGCGGCTCAACTTTTATGTTAATTTGATCCCTTTCCCCTGATATAACTTCCTTGTGTGATCTATATTTGTGCTACCTTCGAGTATTATTTACCCCTTATGTTGATTTCACAAAGATGCTAGATAACTTACTATTCCTGTTAAACAAAGTAAAGGTTAATAACATGCAATTTCCATAACTTTTAGTAGGCTATCTAGCTCTTTTTTGTTTGTTTTGAAAATCTACTTCTCCAAACACTTATTGCATCATAGGGAAATGGAGTAAAAAAAAATCAATGAGGGATTTAAATCCCTATATGATTGACACTAGAAGGTTTAGCCTTATAATTTTTTTGAAATAATAAAAAGATTGATTTTAGTCATAGATATACCAAGAGGAAATCCCTTTTCTCCTCAATATGCTTATTGCCCCATAGGGAGAAAGGAATAAATTAGCCTATGAACAACTAAAACTGACACATGGCTAAAGTCCCAACTTTAAAAGCAAAATAGTTGAGTGATCGAATAACAAGAGAAGTTATTTAATTACATTTGTTTACCAAAAAAATGCAAATACTTCATGATGACATTTATGATATGTTATGATAATGAAGCAATAAAAGATCAATGCTCTCATATTGTGTCCTATTTAAGGAAACTTAAGTTTATTTATCTTCGTAACAACTAGGCATTAGCTATAATGGTTGGCTACTAATTTTCCTAAAAAATATGTAGCTCCAGGATAGATTTATATTCCTAATGGATAAAAGGTTACTAAGATACCTTCACCAGATGATGAAGACCTTACTTCATAATTTTGACCTTCCAAGAACATAAGCTCCACAGGGACTAAATTTATTGAGTAAGTAACAGCTTAGGTGAGGTATTTACAGTAACCTCTGAGAGTTTAAAAACTCCACAGGGAAACCACTACTAACCTCTACTAACCTATGGTATTCATAGACCCGGGTATAGGGCCCAAAATATTTGTGTGACAAATTGTGTAAGTGCACAGTATGTGATGAGAGTATGCTAGCCTGTTATCTTATTCCTATGTGCTACCTAACTCTCATCTGTTAATTAGATCAAATAAAGAGAGAAATGTATTTGTACAAATAAAAGTTTTCTATCTTAGGATTTATTCCGCATGTTATCTATCTTAAGACATGTTATAAAAAATGAAAAGAGAGAGAGAAGAGGAAAAGAGGGGGGGAAGGCATACACAAATTAAAGGGGATAATAATAATAAAAAGAAAAAGACCATATTTATTTTGAGTATAACAAACTTATATAGGCTTGACTCTCTAACGTTCCCTAGTGGAGTTGCCAAATTGTGGCACCTGATATTATTTTATATTGCATCGATGCAAATCTTCTAAATAAGAGATCATTCAAGGAATACAATGATGTCATTGAATGGAATGTAATTCATGTATGTTTCAATTATCACCAATTACTCAGTTGTTTTCATTTTTTTATATAAATAACATATATATACACACTACTACAAAAAAGGCTGTTTACACTAGTTAAAAAAGGCCTTTTACACTGGTTCTAAAACTAATGTAGAACGAGAAGGTATATAATGTCTTGACTTTCTACACCAGTTATTGAATTGGTGTAAAAAGTTCATTTTTACACCAATTAAGACACCGTTGTAAAAAGTCATTTAAGAGATGAGAAACCTAAAAAAAAACTGTGAGGAGTACTTTCTATATTGGTTAGACTTTCTATATTGAAAAACTAGTCCGTATTACACAATCTAGTTAACCAAGGTAAAAGTGATGATTTGCAAATATGAAGTTGATGATTTTAATGCATGTTTTCAAAGAAAAACTAGTCCCTATTGCACAAGCTAGTTCATCTTGATGGACAAGTATAACATGGGCTTGGATTTAATTATGATAAGGAATCTGTTATGGTTGCTTAAAGAATTGGCTGGCATTATGCCCTTTATTTATATAAACAAGTACAGGGATGAGATTTAACTATAAAATAGAATGAAAAAACATCACAAATAACAAACAACAACAACAATAACAATAATAATATGGATGGCATTTATAGGAGGTACAAGTCATTTTACAT
Source organism: Prosopis cineraria (assembly GCF_029017545.1). Lineage (NCBI taxonomy): Eukaryota > Viridiplantae > Streptophyta > Magnoliopsida > Fabales > Fabaceae > Prosopis > Prosopis cineraria. The sequence continues at coordinate 13,139,275 of NW_026555335.1, forward strand.
TTGTCTTGTCTTCCAATTTATGGAATCTCCCCTCAATGTGAAAAGGCACCTCGACAAGACATGGACACAATTTATGATGACATTATTTCACACATACACAAACGAACACATTAATTTTTTTTAACCTCTCAATGAAAATATCATCTTAATAAATCTATTTACATTTGGGGGGTTAAACATACCAATTAAAAAGTCGATCCGTTTTAAACTTTGGATTAGAATGAGCAATTTAAACACTCAAATTCATTTTTAGAATCTTTGGCTAATGGCTCGGCCTGCTAGAAAATGCCACATTAGGCCCCCCATTTTAGACCTTGGAAAATCTACTTGGGTTAACTTAAAGGTTTATATGCCTAAATACAAATCATCTATCTATTTATCATTATCAATCTATCTAATTTAACTTAAAATTTTATTGAGCTTGGCAACAAAATATATGACAAAAATTTTATATTTTAAAAATTATATTAAAAAATTAGTTATTCAATTTAAACTAGTTAATAACTTTCAAAGAGATGATATTTGTACAACTAAAAAAATAATTTTTAAAAAATGAACAACACCCACCAATATTTTTCACATTATATCAATAATAAAATAACACTACCAGTTCAATATTTTCACAATAAAAAATTGATAAATAAATGAAAAATAAAATTTTAAAAATATTTTGACAGTGTCTCCCCTTAAAAGTTGAACTTCTCAAACTTTATTTTACTCAAATAATCACATAAAGCATATAATGTAGTAATTTTAACAGCAGCAACAATTTTTTTTGATAAAAAAGAGGCCCAACCAGATTAAGTCAGGGTGAGATTATTATAATAAGCTAAAAGCAAGGCAACAACATTAAAAGGGATAGTAAAGATTCGGTGACATCAACAACAATTTTAATAAACTAATGTACAAGAATTATATATAACCTAAAATTTTCAATGGCCATTTCAAATAAAAAATAATTTAAATAGAGATAAATGAAGAAAGTAGATGAAGATAAAAGGTTGAAAAGCATACTTGTAACGAGGCACAATCACAAATCTTTCAGAGACAACATCTAAGCAAAAATCTATTTTTTAATAAAATAAAATAAATGAAAGTTCCCCACTAGGACTATTTTTTTTTTTTTTTGGGTGGGGGTCTGGGGACTTGGGGTAGACCGGTAGGGGTAGGTGGGGTTGAGGAAGGGGGTGTGGGGTTGGGCAGTTGAGGGTAGGGTGGGGTTGGGGGATTTTGTGAAAGGGAACGAGGAAGGTGCAAGTGGTGTGGGGGGATTTTAGGAAAGGGAACAAGGAAGGTGGTGGGGTTGGGAATGAGGAAGGTGGGGTTGGAATGTGGGTTGCGGGGTGAGGTGAGGCGAACTGTGGGAGAGGGAGGGTTATGCATGCAATGAGAAGGAAAAGGAAGAGCTAAGGGACGAGGGAGATCTGAGGAAGAGCTGGAGAATTTGTTTGAAAAAATTCTTTGAAAAAACTAAGACTATAAAAATTGATTTTTTGAAAAAACTGATATTTTTTTATCTTTTTTTTCTTTGAAAAAACTAAAACTATAAAAATTGATTTTTTGGGAAAAAATTTTAAATACTTTTTACATCATATAATCTCTACTTGGTTTAGAAAAAAAAATTTTGATTTCTTTTACTTATGTTATAAAAAAAATTTTAGGCACTTTTTACATGAGTAAGCTTAAAAAGGTGTTAAAACTAAATTTTCAAAAAAGTTTCAGATTCTTTTTGCATTGGGTAAACTTCACTTGGTGTAGAACAAAATTTAATTTTTTTTATTTTTAAAATTTTTTTGATTAATTTCTACACCTGGTAAACTCCATCTAGTGTAAAAATTTTTTTCTAATTTTTTATTTATTTTATAAAAAATTTAAGGCACTTTTTGCACCGGGTGAGTTCTACCAAGTGTAGAAACCAAACTTATTTTTTTAAAAAATAAAATTTTAATCACTTTCTACACCAGTTGTATGTGCAACCTGTGTAGAAAGTACTTTTTACACATGTTATATGTGGAATTAGTGTAGAAAGTGTCTTATCTAGTCAATTTATTTATGAAAATGCCACCACTCACACTTTTTACACCGATTACTTTTTAATCGGTGTAAAAAGGTGATAGAAAAAAATACTTTTTGTAGTAATGATATTTATCGTTTTCTTTATATAGTGCCTCCAACAAATCAATAATAGTCATAATTATGACTACTGTGTGATGAGGTATGATATATTACTCATGGTATCTATCATTTTATATAAATTTTTTTATATTATATAATGAATATTAATTGCATTAACTAATTTTATTGTCATGTATGTTGTAGTACTATTCAGACTGTGCTACACCTCATTTCGAGGATAGCCATATTAATGAAGTTCTCAAAGACTGGAGTGAATATGCATATAAAAAGTAGGTCACATCTAATATAAGGTGACAATATATAGTTAGTTTAGGAATATATTAGTTTAGTTGTCAATATATATTTTAAATATTTTAGGGATTGATATTTTAGTTCAAATTGATTAATATATGTTATTGAATTTTAAATAGAATAATTTTGATATAATTAAATTGTAAACATTATAGTTTTGAATTGAGTGGTTTAGATCTAATTTTTAGATTGTTCTATAATATTTTCAAGTATATCTATTTTAAATAGCCCCCTATATATATATATATAACCTTAGCCTTATAGAACGGAAATGGCCATAACTATCCTATAAGGCCTCTATGGTTTTAAATTTGGTTTAAATCTAGAACTTTATATAGAATTATTATTTAACAATTATCCTATATTATCTTCAATATAAGATTGTGTGATAATTGTCCTATATAACTTGAGCAATAGAGGACGATTGACAGCCATCCTTTATTAGAAAAAAACAACCATCCTCTATGATTAGATTTATTGTAATGTAGCTTTTATAGTTTTCAATTCTTCACATTTTGATGGAATCAACTTTCAATTATATACCAAGTGTAAGTAATACATACATTGAGTATATGATTTACTTTGTAATTTGATGTGCACATAACTTATAAAGATTCATGATCACCGTAGAAGCAAGATCCCTTGCTTTATCTTAAACCACTTCAAGGAATACAAATTATGAGAATAACCAATGCCCTCGGATCCAAAATCTGTGTCATTGGGCTGCTTTTATTCTTGCATGCGTTACCAATTTGATTCTTCTTTACCTCTTCTACGTACCCTTTTGCTTTGTGGTGGTGTTTTTTTTTTTTTAATAAATTTTTACCTTCGCAATTGGCTTCAACTTTCTTATCTTTCACTTGAAAGGCTTTTTTCACCAAAGCATATTTTTTATTTGGTAAAAGCAAGGTGCGACCCACTATCCCTTGCACCTTCTTTGATCTTTTTCACTTTTAGATGTAACTCCAAATTGCAGATTCCACTATTGTTGAAGGTTGATTATCAATCAAAAAGCTTAATTAGATTCCAAGCAGGTTGATACCGAAATTAAATTAATGGTCTCTTCTTTACAAAAACGGCATATTAAAATTTATAAAGAATTACGGCAAGTTTCTTAAGGTATCAATGGACTTTCTAATATTTAATTGTGTTGTGAGGTATTTTAAATTAATTTTTCATAAAATTTATATTTCGCCTATGGACCCAATGTGCCGTCATACTTCCTAGAATTAATTTATCTTCCTGATCCCTGTAAATGTTTTCTCCTAAATTAAAAAAAAAGAGATAAATGCCAAATCAATTATATCTGGAAAACCAAACCAAAATTAAGTAATTAAATAAAGAATTTGAATGTGTGGTAATTAGAACTTTTATGTGGTAATCAAAAGGGCATCCTATCGACCTCGATTTTGAACATGTGTAAAGACTGTATGTTTCGTTTGTGTAGAAAGGAAGAAAATGAAAAAGATGGTGGAAATATATATTATTTAATAATAAATATAAAAGTGTAATGAATGATCCAAAATGATCAAAGCCACTTCCTATTATATATTATCAGCTACATGTTTGTGATTCCACAGGAGGACCACTCATGCATATTCTATTAGTGGCACAAGCACAATTTCAACTTACTACCTCATCTTCTCACCACAAAAAACCTTCTCACGCCATGATCTTTTATCTTTGGAAAATTCGGTTAAAAAGGCATATTCAAGTCATGTCTAAAGACACTATTTTTAAAAACTAACTTGCCACACTGATTAAATTGCAATAGTTTTCTAAGATTAAATGAATCCATCCTACAAAAATACGATGACAAAACAATAAAAATATAAACAAAAAAAATAGAGCTAAGCAGGGAGAAGAGAAGACTCAAAGACTCAAGAACAGTATATTTAAATAAGCACCAGGCATTGACTTATATAAGCCAAAAATTTATGGGTGATCTAAGTACTATTAAATACTGCTTAATGGTTTAAATATAATTAAATATGACTTAATGATCATGAAAGACTATTTCTAAACATTGTAATTGAAATTATTTAATGGTGATTAAAGTTCTCGACACCACAATTAACTTGCTCACAGGTTAAAAAACCAAATTTTGACTATATTGATCCATTATTATGCAAATGAACCCACTTATCTCCTTAGCCCATTTACATTCTCAAATTCTTATCTTAGTATATATATATAACCAAATGTCACGGGCTGAGAGTCTGGCGCAGCACACGGCGCCCGTGCGGTGTCCTGGAGGACCCCATAATCCTCAGGACAAGCCTTACCACATACGGATCACACTGGTTTCGCCCTGCCATGGGCTCATCAGGGAGGCGACACTAGCCCTCAACCAGTTGTGCACTCAGTCCGAAGACTGAGGCAGAACACCCCCAATGCCAATGTCGCCCCCTTTACCTATATTGTGCGAGGCTAACCAGCAGACCGTTCATTATCTTGGTCTTTACACGGTCACGGAGATATCATCCGTGACATTCTCCCACACCCAATCTAGCACGCCCTCGTGCTAGGGGAGAACGACTACGCCCAAGGATCGTACGTACAGTACTGCCACAAACACATCAGCTTACTACTGAGTGGCCACCCGAGTCCTGCACTCTTCGGACCCACTCGCACCCGTGAGCCAACAGGGGTGGAGTCGACAACGGCCAACCATCCCGCCTGAGTCCCCACTTTTGGACCCACCTGCTCGGAGGCCTTTCTGGAGCAGTGCCGAGGCCGATTAGTCCTAACGTGGGACCCCCACGCGCACACGACAGTAAAGTATGTCTTGCTCTGATACCACTCTGTCACGGGCTGAGAGTCTGGCGTAGCACACGGCGCCCGTGCGGCATCCTGGAGGACCCCATAATCCTCAGGACAAGCCTTACCACATACGGATCACACTGGTTTCGCCCTGTCATGGGCTCATCAAGGAGGCGGCACTAGCCCCCAACCAGTTGTGCACTCAGTCCGAAGATTAAGGCAGAACACCCCCAATGCCAATGTCGCCCCCTTTACCCATATTGTGCGAGGCTAACCAGCAGACTGTTCATTATCTTGGTCTTTACACGGTCACGGAGATATCATCCGTGACACAAAGCTTCCTTAAGTTTAAACATTGTAAGACTTATTTTGACACACACACAAAACAAAAGCTCCAGCACTATGTAGAGTTAAAAGTTCAAATCTTATAGATGAAAAGGATAAGATTAGTTAGTTTTTTTTTTCCTACTTGGACTCAATAATACCTGAATGTAGTCCAATAATAACAAATAAGCAACAGGCATGGACTTATATAAGCCAAAAATTTATGGGTGATTTAAATACTATTAAATACTGCTTAATGGTTTAAATATAATTAAATATGACTTAATGATCATTAAAGACTGTTTCTAAACATTGTAATTGAAATTATTTAATGGTGATTAAAGTTCTCGACACCACAATTAACTTGCTCATAGGTTAAAAAAACCAAATTTTGACTATATTGGTCCATTATTATACAAACGAACCCACTTATCTCCTTAGCCCATTTACATTCTCAAATTCTTATCTTAGTATATATATAACCAAAGCTTCCTTAAGTTTAAACATTGTAAGACTTATTGTGACACACACACAAACACAAAAGCTCCAGCACTATGTAGAGTTAAAAGTTCAAATCTTATAGATGAAAAGGATAAGATTAGTTGGTTTTTTTTTTCCTATTTACACTCAATAATACCTGAATGTAGTCCAATAATAACAAATAAGAGATAATTATAATGAATAAACAAAATAAATATAGAAGAGATGAATTCGAGAAAACAAAAATTATTGGAGAGGAAACAACTGAAATGAGTTGTGAGTCATATCACAAAATATGGGTTCGATATGTAATTTTATCTTTCTTATTACTCTTCACATTCATTTCATCACCCTCATGCCTAATAGACGTCTGTTCATTTCTCGTGTGCTTCGGAATGCACCATCATTTTGATCTCGTGCCCCAGATACTATAACATAGACCCTTTTGCTGATGTTAATTTTGAGTTGGGCTCCCCTCGAGTTATTGGGCTTTTCAATTTTTGTGACTTTGGGTAATAAATTAAAACAAAGTTGAATTTTATTTGCTAATAAATTAAATTTTTTAATTTTTAAACCTATAAAAAATATGTGATTAAAACTTCTAAATACTAATTTTTTATTTGTAATTATATCAAAAATTAAAATTATTTTTTTTCTTATAATATAATTTTCTACTCCACAAGTTAAAGAACTCTAAATAATTATGTACAATAATATTTAAATAAATAATTTAAAACTATTGTGTTAAAATTAATAAAACTTTAAAAAATAAAAAAAATTATATTGCCTAATTTATTTTTTTTACTAGAAATAAAAAACTCTATTAATAAACAACTAACAGTAGAAACAAGATATAATAGAATAGAGGAGGACCTCGATTATCAACCTCTTACTCTTATAAAAGAGGTGGTGGGTGATTTAAAAAAAAAAATCTCTTTAATCTTGTGGAAAAATCTAGCAAGGCTATTAGTCTCTAAAATATTATCATCTATACATGAGTTAAATAAATTTGCGAGTCTTTGAAGAATAACATTTTGGCTTCCTCAACTAAAGCCACTGAAGGGAAATTAAGATCACAACCCTTGTAATCAAATTAAAAGCTTCAATAGAACTAGAGTGCACATTAATTTTGGTACCCCTTCAAGCCCAACAAATGCTCTAGCCATAAATTATTGCAATCATCTCAGTTATCACAGGAGGGACAAAATTCAGCTTACAAGTGAAGCCATAAATCCAATTCTTCTTGTCATCCCTCATAGTTCCCCCACACTCGCTGCTGCCATCCATTAATACACAGATGCAGAACCCTTCTCGATTGAATTGAGCTTTCGCATTGATAGAGTTATTCTAAAGGTAGAGAATTTAGTTACCAGATCCTTATCCGTAGTTGCTCAAAAAAGACTTTGACAAGCATTTGATGCTGTGCCCTCGTACTCTCCTCCAAAGACTCTATTACATCTGGTCACCCATATGTCGCAACAAGCATACCCAAAAAGAGTAGGCCATGGTATCTTCCCGGAGAAACTTTGTCCTCCTTCATTTCTGAGATTCCATCTAATCCAATCTACTCCCTGTAACCATGAAAATAGAAAATATATCCTAGTGCCCAGGCTTAATCACCGCCCACCACCTATTGATTGCATTAGCACAATTTTAACAGATTTATTTAAATTTTTTACAACTTGGATGTTTTTTTTAGTTTAATAAATGGAAAATAAGAATTTAAAAAATATTAAATTTGGACCGTTTAAATTTAATCTAGATGATCTAGATATATGCCTCCCTTAGCGGAGGAGCGGCTGCCCTCAGCTAAGGGAAGCCGAGTCCCATCAGGATTGTTAGAGGTTCCAGTTGTTTTGCTACAAGAGAAAGCAATATCCAAGGTACTATAGTAGAATCATACCAGGTGGTCTATAAGGTTTATGAAAGAAAAGAAAACTTAAAATCAGCATTGAAGAAGAATTCATCCAAAGGCAGGGAAAATTGGTATGCTGTCTGTGCAACTAGATTACATATATTGAGGCAGGATCTTCAAGTGAACCAATTGCAGAAGGGGTGGCTGAAGATGACTTTAGATGCTTTTCTGTTACAATAGCTGCTGTTTCAAGTTCCTCAAATTTACTACAGCATGCATTTGAATGGGAGGCTGAATAGTTTCTCATTCTCCTGCATATATTTCAATTTCTCTTATATAGTAATAGAGACTTAAGATACCATAAACCTTTCAAAAATCCTTACCTCTTGATATAAGGCAATTTTCTCTTCAGAGCTGCCTCTGAGAATGCATCAAGTAGATTGTTAAAGTTAAACAATTGTATAAGCCATTAAGTATACTGCAATTAAGATACATTAGTAAGAAAACAAAAGCAAGTTGGCAGTCGACGCTGGATATGATGAATTAGTCCATGAGCATGTATTAACTAAAAGTTTGAGCAAAATATGCAAGGAAAAAACAACAACAAAGACTTGACTGAGAACAATATGTTACCTATTAAAGAGATTTGGGACTTCTTCACTTTCATCTGCATTGTAAAACCGCATACCATTAACTTCTTGGGCAGCGTTCCTATACAATGAGTATGGCTTTTTCAGTTCATACTCAAAATCCAATAGATTTTCCCCTAGGTTATCTGTCTGAACAAAATTTAGCTAGAAAAAGTGATTCAGTAGAAACAGATAAAAAAGAAATAAGATTAAATGTAAGCAGATCAGAGCAGCCTCTATTTCTCCACAATTAATAAGTAATAAAATTGTTAATGAGACAATGATAAAATAGCTAAAAGGGGCATAGTATACAGCATCAATAAACTCCAAAAAAAAAAAAAAAACTAACCATAAAAGCTTATTCGAATCTAGAATCCAATATGGCAGGTCCGTATTCAGAGTTGGTACCAGAAATTATTTATTAAGGGTACATGCTTCAAGAGGTTAATGTGTGTCCTTGTCATCATCTGGCATTTAAAATGAAATTACACATATAAGTTGCAGAGCAATCAAATGGAATATTTTCATCATGCCTTTCTAAACATGGCATCTTGTTCCTGATGGTTGTAAAATTTTAAATACCAGATCATTAGCTACAATATGGAATATGTTAAAAAAACAAAAAAAAGAAAGAACTGAAGTTTGACAGGAGATTTTATGTCGATACATACGCAGAGTACCAAGGAACCGTGTCCAAAACTTAGGCTTCATCTTCTTTTTCTTTAGTTTCTCGTATTCTTTAACTGATAAAGGCTGAGAGAGAGAGAGAGCCCACCTACTTATGACCTGAAAACATGGATCTGAATTGAAATACAAAAAAGGATTCCTGTTGATTTCTGCCCAACATAATCTGTATAAATAAATTTGTCATCACAAACCTTCAACTGATCGGAGAACTCACAAGTTAACGTCAATCAATTAAACCTACAACTAGTTCAACTATGATTTCATTAATCCCTATTATATTTCATTCCAGGGGGGAAAGTGCCAGCAGAATATTTATGACAACAAAAAATGGGTATATAGCAGGGGTGGAACTAGCCTTAGAAGTTGAGGGGGCCAATTTTTTTTTTTGAAAGGGTACATATATATATATATATATGTAAATTTAATTTTATTATATTCTTTATAATTAATTTATAACTTAAAAATATCATTTAATTATGTATAACAGTATTTCAAAATACAAAATGTCACCATATATCTAATATATTATTTTCAAGAAAAATTTTATATAGAATATATGTGTGTGAGAGTAAGTGTTTATATTTTCAATTAATTTTCATATGTTAGTATAAATTGATGATTTAAAAAATATAAGTGATCCTCTAATTTTATAAAATTATAAACCAATATAAAAACATTATATTAAAAGTATATCTTAAAAATAGCTAAACTAGTTGAGGAATTCTCTTATGAATACCATGCACCATATCATTCATATTTTATTCCATAAAATTACATCAATTCAATCAAAAAAATTTTATGTCATTATTTTTAATAATTTCTTTTTTCAAATAGAGTGTATATTTAATTTCTTATCTTTTATTTTCATATCATCATCAATGTTAGAATCAATTTATATTTACATCTTATTAATATTAATTCTCAATTCAATAAAAATAGAATAAAAATGTAATGACATGACTTATAAATAGAATAAAAAATAATTTTCTGTCTTATAAATAAATAAGAGATAACATTACAAAAGTGTATTTATAGTGCATCTAGATATATTAAGCTTCTTTTGTCTTTGGAGGAGGGAGGGGGTTGATGTTTCTGATGAGGCTAAATATTTTAAGACCCATATAAATACATGAGAAGATGAATATGGCCTCCTCCCCTCACAAGACACCTAGTTCGGCCACTGGGTATACACAATTACTTACCCTGTTGATCTTTCAACCACATAATTTGCAATGTAAAGTCCAATAGAATAAAGGTTTGCCTAAAGTGAGTAGATGGGAGAAATTTCATTAGACGAATCAGGGCACAATCCATTACAGCATGATATATTTTTCTCTAGCATGAAGGATTTGTAAAAGTAGATATTTGAGGTTTTGAACATTTCAATGCATGTACATTTACTTTATCATTGAAGGTTCTTTGCAAAAAAACTTTTGTGCTCCCTTGCTTTCTTTACGCACACTTTGTTAATTATGCCCCCATTGAGTGAGCGGTAGACTCATTTCTCTCTTTAGATTTTTTTCTCTAGATGAGGCAGATGTTGAAAGTACTTGTGGTGATTAGTTATGCTTCACAGGCATATAGGGTATGTGGTAAAGAGTTAATAAATCTTGTGGGTTTTCATGATGTCGTGACTACTATGATGATGTAAGAGTCAAAGATTTGATATTGATAATGAAAGTGATTTTTTTTATTGTCTCATTTTGAGAATCTAACTTGTTATGAAAGATTAAATGTTGAGTAAAGTTGTATTTTGTTGAGATGTTTTGTATAAGAGGTATACGTTTAGGCTTGTTAGGTTAAGTGGAAGTAAATTAGCTTAGTATATTGTTATGTCCCATATTGGAGGAACTTAGGGAGAATCCTGGCTATATAAACAGGGGCACTACATGCCCCAACATGTTAGCCTTTTAGGGAGAAAGTAATGATTCTATGATAATATGCACTGGTCACAACTCATTTTGGATCGTGACAAATTAGTATTAGAGCCAAATTGCATCTTGGTCATAATAGTCACTAGACAAGAAAGTAGCAGAATCTTGTTTGTAACTATGTCCCTGAGCAGCACGGATTACATGCAAGAATCTTCTATTGCCTAGTCTACATCATAGAATCTAATGTCATAGTTAGTATTAGATATTTGCATTTTCTATTCCTTGATGAACTCAATTTTAACTTGTGCATATTTCATTCTAAACATGGGAAACATGGGAGAAGATGAAGAAGAAATTGTGTCAAAGTTTTAATGTGTTAGGTTCTTTCAATACTAATAAGATACATTTATTTTGAGATTATTGGAGGCTCTCATGACTTTATCTCCTTTCTTCTCACGGATGGATGTTATTGTTTACTTTCAGTTAATGAAAGGTGATTCCTAAAAAAAAAAAATTGTTGTCTAAATAAGAATTTTCATATATCCATTGATTTTGAGTTGTGAACAATGTGTTTCCATATTATTAGTTCAATAAGAATAGCAATTAAAAAATGGAAAAGAAAAATCAACCATGTCTAGTAAAGTTTTGGCATTTTGAGGGGACGGGCATCATCAATCACTTTAGCCAATCGACATCATCATCCCTGCCTCGTGGTTAAATTGAAACAGTTGGAAACAATCTCGGTTTCTATTCAATCATTTGGATTCTCTCCTGTTTTAACAATCTAGTCGTCAGAAAATTTCTCTGCATCTTCTTAATTATCTTATCATTATTAAATTAAATAATAATATCTCACTACAATTAAAATTGTAAGTTGTGAGCTCTGGTGTGTAACATGTATTGTCATAAAGTTATATATGTCTCACGTCAGGATAGGTACAAAGAGTGATTTCTTCTTTCTTTCTCTTTGCCCTTTAAAGAGATTTTAAAATCTATGAGGAAATAGTTCAGAAATTAGATGATGAATACAAGCATCTTGTTTGGGTTTTCAATTTGAGATGTTATGATGTGGAATGTAATGTTTCGAAGAACAAGAACAAAAAATAAAATGTAAGGAGAGAAGTGAATCTACCACTAACTCAATAAGAGCATAATTAACAAAGTGTGAGGAAAGGAAGCAAAAGTGCACAAGAGTTTTTCATAAAGACCTTCAATAATAAAGTAAATGTACATGTATCAAAATGTTCAAAACCTCAAATATTTATTTTTACAAATCCTTCATGCTAGAAAAAATTAATTTCTCAATACTTCACTAATAAGTTAGATAATTATATAATGATTACCAAACATTCAATCCCAACATTTCTTGAATCAACAAACAATCACTAATCTTAATGAGGAATAACCGTTTCACCTATAATGTAATATATGCATATCCTTTTCATGTAGAATGACAAGGAATAACCATATTACCCTTTGATATATAATATATCATAAGATGTATAACTCATGATAAGAAATAACCATCTCACCTATATAATATATCTTATAGGTAACTCATACATAATTTTGAGGAAAAGTCATCTCGCTACATAGCGATACATATAAATAAAGACTTGAATGGAAAAAAAGTTGAATAAAAGACCAACGAAAAATAATTGAAAAATTTTCTTAAATAAAAAAATATAACTTTTTTTAAAAAATAGAAATTAAAATTAAAATTAAAATTATTTTTTAAAAAATAAAAGTAAAAAAGATATGGTAATATTGTAGTAACAATAAATCAACTAGTTCATATCATACAATCACCATATCAACCCCAAATCCACAAAATCATAATTAATAAAAAAACATCAAGTTGAACAAGACAAAAATAATAATTTCAGCTAAATTTTTTACTCTAATTGTTCCTACAATATAAAGATAGGAGGGAAAGAAAAATAAAATTTTAGATTTGCTTCTCAAGCAAAACAGATTAAAAAACCAAATAAATGAGTTGTTAAAATTGAAAATGATAGCACAAATACAAAAAAAGCTAATTTACTAGTGATACACACTTACTGGTTAAAAGCAATTGTAGTAATCCCTTGTGTTACCATTCTAAGACTTTGCTTCAATTGAAGAAAGTCTACCAATATCACCTATCATTTAGTCAAACATACAATACTTTGATTATTAAGTTTTTAACTCCTAGCTATCATGCATTAAATACCTCCATGATGTCAGGGTCCTAATTAACCTTTAGTTTGATTTATTTTTTTCGTTACCAATCTAAAATCTCCTAAGGAAAATTCTTTTTTGTTTTCTTTTTTCAAGAATTATTTCATGGTTTAGAGAGTTGAAAACTAGATGAGTTTAAATCTTAAAAAAGATATCAAATTTCAAGATTCACATATGCCATTCTTAAAAAAGATAAAGCTCTAAAATATCAAGATGCTCCTGTAACATCATTTATTTTATACCGGATTAATTAAGCCTGCATTAGATTAATAAAGTGTATTAGTAAGGTGTGTGGCCAGAGAGGCCTAACGGGTGTGTTTAATTTCAATTTCAGCCCTAAACGTGAGTCTGAAGGAGAATCAGGTCACCCGAGAATGAAAAGAGGAAGAAATTATGAAAGGCAGGTTTTGTGCCACGTGCTGTGGCTTGTGGATAAGCCACCACAGTGCATGTATAGTAACACACCTAGGAAAATGCTCTCTATGTCATGCATCATGGTGCATGGTCACCTTTCTACTGCAATAAGAGCATGAAATTGATATTACAACAGAGGAGAGAAAAAATGAAGAATATGAAGGAAGATATTACAACTTGGTATTGGTTTCTCTGGTTATGAGAACTAGTTTGTGGATTGTGTTGAGTTGTGATTGTTGTTTGTGCATTTACATGTAGGGTTGGCAATTATCATTATACACATATTGTTTTCCTCTCTTGAGCTAGTATTAATCCTTTCCTTTTATGGGATGACTTCCATCCTTAGGAGGGAAAAATGGTGCAAACGAGAAATACAACTAGTAATATTTTGGCAAACTTATCGAACAAGAGCAAGAAGTCTCGATAAAAGTTGAGGATGATATAGTCTTAAATGAAGAAGAATAAGTAGAATTGGGACAAGACCAAGAACAACTTGTACGCCCCACAGGAAATGATGAAGTATTGCTTGAGTTAAGAGTAATGATGGAGAGAATTGAGAAGAGATTGGATTACCATGATAGAATTCTTGAAAAGAAACCTGATGAAAGGTGTAATGGTATGATTGAGAAAGTTGAAGGTAACCAAGAGAAGAAGAAGCATGTGGAGATATATGAAGAAGTATGAGGGTATAAAGAAGAAGAGTACTATGAGGAGAGTGCACTAAAGAGGCTAATGCATTCTATGAGGTCGATTGAGAAGGAGCATGAGGGCTTCATTGACTATGCACTTAAGAGATTCACGAGATTGAATCCTTCTTACTTTAATGGTTCTATGGAGGATAAAGCTAGGGAGAAGTGGATTGATTAGTTGGAGATGATATTCTCCTTGATGACTTGTATAACAAAATAGCAGGTACTCTTAGCTACTTTTATACTGAAAGATGCCTTTAAATAATGGTGGGAGAGCGTGAAGCCAGTTGATGGCTCTTTGCTTATATGGAAGGAATTTAAGAGAAGATTCTTTGCTCACTATTTCCCATCTACCTTTCAAGCTAAGAAGGAATTTGAATTTTATCATCTACAGCAAGGCAATATGAACGAGGAAGAGTTCATAGCCAAGTTCAATGAGCTGTTAAAGTATACAATTTATCTGAGATGTCATGATAATTAAGAGTGAAAGGCCGAGCACTTCTTAGACAAGGTGTAGCTTGAGTATAGCAGATAATTAGCAGTCTCCGATATCACTTCCTTTGAGGTGATGTGTAACAAGGTTTGAGTCATTGTTAGAAGAGACCAATCAGTTAATGATAAGAAGCAAGATGGACAGGGTTATTTCTTTTCATTTATGGGTCCTACTGGCAGTGTGAGCAAGAGTTATAAATGAATTTCCAAAGGTGTTTGCTGATGAGATGTTAGGCTTACTACCAGAAAGAGGGATTGAATTCTCTATTGACTTGATACCTAGTATGTAATAGCACGGTCCCCAGCCCCTTATGTTGGTAAATATGATACTGCATGTGTCCTTTCATAGGCTTATGTGTGACTTTTCCCATGGTAGTACACAGGTTCTTCCTTACTCCATCATAGAGGTCTTTTGGAACCTTCTTAGGGATCGAGTCTTTAACCTCTCTTACCTTAGTAAAGTTGTGGCCAACCCTGGTATCATTGAGTAGGAGAGGTTAGGTGCTCAATCCCTGAGAAAGTTCTAAAAGACCTCTTTGGTGGAGTGAGGAAAAACTCATGTATTACCATAAGAAAAGTTACATGTGGGCCCATGAGGGGACACGTACTAACATTGCAATTGCTAGTGTAAGGGGTTGATGGCCGTGCTGTTACATAAAAGGTGCCTTTTTATGTAACAGTTCTCACCCCACCCTCCTGGGGTCTTTTAGATTAGGTCAACTGATATCACTGCAGTGGTAGTCAGCTTTTTCTAAGGTGGTACTTAGGTTATTCCTCACCCCACCAAAGAGGCCTCTTGGATCCTCCCCAGACTCGAACTTACAACTTCTACCACTTTAATGAAGTTGAGGCTAAGTTTGGTATTATTAAGTACTGAGCCCATCTCCAAGGCTCCATATTATATGGCTCTATCTGAAATGAAGGAGTTAAAAAAGCAATTGGAGAAACTGCTAGAGAAAGGGTTTATTAGATTAAGTGTGTCCCTATAGGGTTGGCCTCTGCTATTCATGAAGAAGAGAGACAAAAGTCTAAGGTTGTGCATTGATTATTGATAGTTGAACAAGGTAACAATTAAGAACCCATTGCCACAGATAGATGATTTGCTCGACTAGTTTGCCAGAGTAGATCAGGTCACCATCAACTGAGGGTGAAGTCTGACGATGTACCTAAAATTGCCTTTGGGATGAGATATGGGCATTATGAATTCTTAGTGATGCCTTTTGGATTGACCAATGTTCCAGCAATCTACATAGATTATATGAACAAGATTTTTAGACCTTACCTGGATAAATTTATAATGGTGTTCATTAATGATATCGTAGTCTATTCCAAGGATGCAAAAGAACATGGCCAAGCATTTGAGAATAGTGCTGCAAGTGTTGAAAGAGCACAATCTATATGCTAAATTAAGCAAGTGTGAATTTTGGCTTCGAGAGGTAAAATTCCTTGATCATGTGGTATTCGCCAATGATATAACCATAGATCCTCATAAGGTTGATGTGGTATTGCAATGGGAGAGACCAACCTCAGTGACTGAGATAAGAAGTTTCTTGGGATTAGTCGATTACTATTGGAGGTATATTCAGGGGTTTTCTCAAATAGCCTTTGCTTTAACCAAGTTTACAAAGAAAGATTAGCCATTTGTATAGACTGAGAAGCGTGAAGAAGCATTTTAGATGTGAAGGAGAAGTTGACTGCATCACCAATGTTGACAATTTTGGATCCTAAGTGGCCATATATAGTATACACTGATACTTCACTTACGGGTTTGAGATGTGTACTGATACAAGATGATAGGGTTATTGCCTCTGCGTCTAGACAACTAGGACCACATGAGGAGAATTACCTTACTCATGACCTTGAGTTAGCAGCTTTTGTATTTACTTTGAATATTTAGAGACATTATCTATATGGCTCACAATTTGAGGTGTTTAGTGACTATAAAAGTCTCAAGTACTTGATTTACCAGAAAGAATTGAACATAAGACAGTGAAGATGGATGGAATTTTTGAAAGATTACAACTTTGAGTTGAAATACCATCTAAGGAAGGCCAATATAGTGGCCGACACGTTGAGTAGAAAGACAGTACATGTGGCTTGCATGATGGTACATGAAGATAAGCTATTACAGGATTTCTCTAGTACACATCAGAATGTGCTTGATTTTGCTGTGTTTAACTTGAATACCACAGTGATTACTAATGAGTTATGGAAGGAATTGCGAGAAGAGAGATTGAAAGATCCATATTTGTTAGAAGTCTAGAAGAACATTGAGGAAAAATGGCCTTCAAAGTTCAATTTCAATGATGATGGCTTTGTGATGTACCATGATCGAGTTTGTGTTCCTACTGTTAAGGAAATTAAGGACACTATTCTAGTAAAAGCTTATCAAAGCAAGTTTACCATTCACCCTGGTGATACCAAGATGTAAGAAGTATTGGTGGTGGCATGGTATGAAGTGTGATGTAATCGAGTATGTGTCTAAGTGCCTAACTTGTCAGAAAGTCAAAATTGAACAGCAGAAGACACTTGGTATGTTGCAACCGTTAGAAATTTTAGAGTGGAAACAGGATAATATTTTGATTGATTTCATCATGGGTTTGCCTTGTACTCAAGCGAGTTATGATGCTATCTAGGTTATTATGGATAGACTGATAAAGCTAGCTCATTTCCTAGCTATTATAGTGGATTATCCTATGAAGAAGTTTGCCGAAGTGTATTTGTAAGAGATAGTAAGATTACATGGAGTTCTAAAATATGTAGTGTCATATTGTGATATAAGGTTTACATCAAACTTTTGGAAGACTTTAAATCAAGCTATAGGGATAAAACTGAAATTCAATACTACTTACCATCCCTAGAAGGATAGACAAACTGAGAGAACGAATTAGACCCTAGAAGATATGCTTAGAGCATGTGTTATTGAGTGGACAAGTAGTTGGTATAAGCACTTAACATTAGCAAAGTTTACTTATAACAATAGTTTTCATTCAAGCATTCATATGGCTCCTTATGAAGCTTTATAGGGGAGAAAATATCGATCACTACTTTGTTGGACCAAGTTAAGTGAGGGAAGCATTTTAGGTCTTGACATGGTAGATTAAACTACTTAAAAGATAGAAGTGATTTGTTAGAAGCTATTGAATGCTTAGAGTTGACAGAAAAGCTATGCTGACAAATGGAGGAAACTATTAAAATTTGAAGTTGGCGATCATGTTTTCTTGAAAGTCATGCTTATGAGTTTCAGAGATGCTACATGGAAGACTGAGGAGAAAATGAGGCAATTATACTCTCAACAATTTCCATGAGGTATGTTTTAAGTAAGTATGTAAATTTTAGGGATAAAATTCTTTAAAAGAGGGAAGAATTGTAACATTTTGCATTTTAAATGACATTAATTAAGCCTGAATTAGATTAATTAAGTGTATTAGTGAGGTGTGTGGCCAGAGAGGCCTAACGTGCGTGTTTGGTTTCAATTTCAGTCCTAAACGCGGGTTTAAAGGAGAATTGATCACTTGGGAATGAAAAGAGGAAGAAATTCTGAAAGGGGAGATTATGCGCCATGTGCTGTGGCTGGTGGATAAGCCCCTACAGCACATGTGTGGTAACACGCTTGGGGAGATGTTCTCTATAACATACGTCGCAGTGCATTGTGCATCTACCATGGCAAATGGTCACTTTTATGCTGTAATACTGCAGTATATGGTCACTTGTCTACTGTAATAAGATCGCGAAACTAATGCAACAAAGGAGAGAAAATGAAGAATACAAAGGAGGATATTATAGCTCCCTTGAAAAGGTAATGTTGAGAAGGGTTCAATATTGAAACAAGAGAAAAACATGGAATGAGATTGACTTATCTCTTGAATAATTATAGAGAGGTTGCTTAGATGGTGTCAGGAATATTAAGAGAATGAAAGGTACAAGAACGGATACGAGAATGAGACATATAATGAGCAGTAATGCATACATTATAATAATGAAGACAAGGAAGGGAAAGAAGAAATAAGGGATGGGAGAGGTCAATGTGATTGAAAGGTGTTTTAGGTGTGACAATTATAAAAATAGACAATGCAAGGAGGGCTACCACTAGGGTTTTTCATAACTAAATTGAAGTTTTTGTAGAGATAACTCATATTACAAGACCAAGTAAAAGAAATAGCCTATCATTTTTTAAATTCAAATAATTACCTTTTTAATATTTAGATTATAATTAATTTACAAAACTTCATTTTTAATATATGCTCTTATCAAATACCAGAAATTTAAAACGCAAGAAATCTCTAGAACGAGGGAGACACATGTGAGAGAGAAGATGGAACTCGAAGCAAGAGAGATGAACGTGAGAGAGCAATAGTGTGAGTGAGCCACAATCACAATGACGAGAGACAAACGCGAGGTGATATACATTGACAGTACTTGGCGGAATGGAGCATGCTGGTGGGGAAATGAAGCTATAGATTCATGATTTTTTATTTTATTAGTTTAGGTATTTGATTTTCTATGATAAACTAAGAGTTCAAAATTTTTTGTTGACTATGTTAGATCTATTTTGGGCAAATGATTATATATTTTTTGTATTACTGATCTGCGATATCACATCATTGATATACGATTGTATATCGATTATAAACAAGTTTATATATAATTGTCTGGTTATGTTAATATACAATAGTATATTAGTGATATACTATTATATATCACTAATATATAAGCCATATCAATGAAAATTTATCAATTTATTTATCATTGATATATAGTCGTATATCAATGATGTAGTATCATGATCAATAATGGAGTTTCCTCTTCAATGTCCAATGTCCTCTTCGTAATATTTGGGAAAAACAGAGAGGAAAGAGAGAGGAAAAGCTCTATGATGATGATGGTAATTCAGGAAAATTAGATAAAAAATTTTGATGAAGAAAAGCATTGTACGAGAGATAAATTCAGATTAAAAAATTTGATGAAGAAAATATTCAGAAATGATAAATCAGGGAGGGAGCACGCATAATCTAATTTTTAATGATAAAAATGAAAGATTCAATCAATTAAAATTTTTTTAAATAAGATATATTCTATTTTAATAATAAATTTATTCTAAGGACCAAAAAAGGAAAGACACATCTAATTGATTTCATGAATAGGTCATATTTAAAAATATCTAAAAACCTCATCCATGATTTATGGGAGTTATATTTTTTGAGGTCATTGAGCTAATTTTCTCCAACTAAATTTAAGATATGATTTATAATTTGTAATTTAAATTTAAATTTAGATATTATTTTTTATGCTTTTAAAATTTTAAATTCAGTTATTTAAAGGGTATATTAAGATATTAAGAAATTTTATAGGATATAATATATATGTATATTATTAACTCCATGATTCTAGAAATTTAAATTTCCAAAAAAAAGTCTAACTATTATTTTTATGTGATCAAAATTTGAATTTAATTATATTTTTCTCTCTCTTCTTATTTGGATTATCACAAATAGGATGTCAATGAACTCAAATATAAGTATAATTTTATTGTCAAAAGTCAATAAAAGAACAAAAAAAGACAAGCATACACGTACCATCGCTTAATATAGTGCTTGTTTGGATTTTAGTTCAAAATCAATTAATTATATAAAAACAACATTTTAGTAAAAATTACTCAGACATTTATGTTATATGTTAAAATTAATTAGGAATTCAAAATCATACTTTTTTAAAAATATCCAAACACTTATTATACAAAAACAATTATGAATATAATACTATGATTTTTTTTTTAAATATCAAACACCTCTTATTAGGTCAAAATCAATTATGAACAAAAAAATTATTTGTAAAATAATTTATATAATTTTTGAATAAATTTTTAGAAATTTATAATTGAAAAGCATGTAATAGTTACTTATGAGATAATCATAATTTTAGGTTCATAATTAATTTTGACATGTACGGAGATGATTGAATATTTTTAAAAAGAATCATAATTTTGAGTTGATAATTAATTTTGACATGTATATTGAGTGTTTGAATATTTTTTAAAAAATATAATTTTTAATTCATAATTTATTTTAACACGTAACATGGGTGTTTATACATATTTTTACAAAACCATGATTTTTCCTTATTTTTAATTCTATTTTTTAATTTTATTTTTTAATTTTGATTAAAATTACTTTTATTAGTCAATTATATATCACATAACATAATTAATTATATTTTAAATTAATCATATTGATCAATTTTTTTTATAATCAATTATAACATGTTAAAACATACCCATTATTATCTAATTTTTGTACTTACATTCATACTCATTCGCGTGCTCATTAGGATTAGGAGTAATCTTAACCTTTCATTTCAATCCAAATTAATCCTTGTTATTAATTTAAATTAATTTTTAAATATTTTTAATGTTATATAATAGTTTTGATAGGATATTCTAGAAGGAAATTTCTTCTTCAATCCTATTCTCATGTGAACGGGCCGCATAGTTAGATGCATGGTTAGGGAGCCCATCCTATTGCCGCCTCTAATGCATGTGCATTTGTGTGTGGCTAAGGTGACTGACCTCACCAATATTTTTATTTTAAAAAAATCTAATCTGCCCCACCATTCATATGCATAATTATTATTTTTTATTTGTATATCATTTATACATAATAAAAATATTAACTTTTTATTAGTACTTGTGGTTTTTTAGAGTTTCTATTATATCTATAAAAAATTTATTATCTTATTTAATATTATAAGACACTTTTAAACAATTTATGTCACAAACTAAGTTAATAAAATTTAAAATTATATATTCTTTTTATATATATCATTATTTCATAAGTTACCTCAATTAACATTTTTTATTAATTATACCTTTAATTTTTTTGGCCAAACAAAAAACCATAATAATTATAGATTCAAAATATTTAATATTTTTAAACTTACTTAAAAAATTTTTTCCTTATCAAAATGAGGTTGTTTTCAAGAAAGATTTTTGGAATATGAAAATAATGAACTTGTTGATAGCGTCTAAATATTTTTCTAATTAAATTTAATTGTTATTTAAATGTTTATAAAATTGCGTGGAATTATCATGACGCGACAAAATTGAGTAATAAGTTAACAATTCAAGATTTTGTATTTTAAAAGTAAAATAAAATTGACATTTCTCTTTTTTATTAAAAAACTAATGGAGTTGACATGAGCCCATTGAGATGATTGGATAATACATAAACATTGTTAACATAGAAATTTAATTCATAATGTCATCTTATTAGATCTGATTAGCAAATTTTTTCATTTGCAGAATTTTTTTGGGGAGATAGAAATAATATAATTGCTTTTTTTTGATTATACTTAATCTCTTTCATCAACAACTATGATAAATTAATGAAAAAATTAAATGTAAATCTTGTGGAGTATACTTATTTATAAATAAATCTCGTGAAATTTAAAAACTATAGTCAGGTTTCTTAAAATATGAATATAATTTGAATATGGAGTACGAAGATAATACTGTCCTATTGAAAGTGACAATTGTAAAGTATTGAAGTGTGAATAATTATAGATGTGATAGTTGTAAATAATTAATATTAAATTTTGTCGGTGATGCATGATTGACTAAACTATTATATATGCAAAGTTATTGTCCTAAAATATTGAAGTGATGGTTATAAATTATTAATGAAGTAGTTGTATATAGTTAGTATTAAACTTGTAATGAATGATCAATTTAACTATTAAATATGTGAAGTTATAGTTGTAAAATATTGAAATGATAACTGTAAATTACTGATGAATTACTTGTAAATTATTTAATTGATGTAATATATTTTTAATAAGAGGCTTTATTGTTCTTACATCATAATTTTAAATTACATTGAGGTCATTGCTGTAATTTTTGAATTTTATGAGACTTCCTTATAAATAATTTTACTTTATGAGATATATACATAATTTTTCCTAAATTAATCCCCACTGATAAACTAATATTTGTTTGAATATTTAATAAAAAAATTATATATATGTCTTGTGGAGCTGGCTTATTTAAAATAAATCTTGCAAACTTTAAAAACTACAACTAGATCTCTTGAGATTTGAGTGTAATTTAAAATTTAAATAAAAAAAATAATATCCCTATTAAACATATATATGTTACATCGTTCAGATAATTTATAACTATTTCATTAGCAATTTACAGCTCTAATTTTAACTTTTTACAACTGTAACTTCATACATTCAATAATTAAACTGAAACTGATCAGTTTAATTAGTGAATGTATGAAGTTACGGTTATAAAAAGTTGAAATTACAGCTGTAATCAGTTTAATTAATGAATATATAAGGTTATGGTTATAAAAAATTAAAGTTACAGTTGTAAATTACTCATAAAATAGTTGTAAATAATTAATGTTAAATTTTGATAGTAATGAATGATTGTTTAACTATTAAATATGTGAAATTATAATTATAAACAATTAAAATTATAATTATAAATTACTGATAAAGTAGTTATAAATTAATTATTTAATTGATGTAATGTATATTTAATAGGAGTATTATTGTTTGTAGCTAAATTTTAAATTATATTCAAGTTTCCAAAAAATTTAATTGTGATTTCTAAATTCTGTGAAACTTATTTGAGAATAAGTCTGCTTTATGAGAATTTATATAATTTTTTTATATTTTACAATTGTATAATATGTGATCAATAAATGTTGGAGTTGGCTATTTCTTTCTGTTTTATAATATTTAGCAAGAATTAACTTTAATTTTTTTAAAAAAATATTATACAGTTCTAAATTATTCTTATGATTTTTTATATTATAAAAGTATTTAATAAAATTTTATTTTAAATATTATAAAATTAAAAAATAAATTATCAAAATTTGCATTTGATCCCCCACACTTTCACTCTTGGTTCTGCCCCTGCGTGTGAAAGACTTGGCTCACTAACAATTGGAGTCTTCATCAATATAAATATTTATATCTAAATATAAATTTATATCTACGTTGAAACTAAAAAGTATATAAAAATTTTCTTTTGCTTAAATATTTATATTTTTAGCTATATTATTTTTATTTAATTATAAATTTAGGTTATTATTATTAATTGATTCAATATATTATCCAGAGAATCTAAATACACCAAAAGAGAATTAAATAATAAATAGTACTATTATGCTACAATTAAATTGTAAGGAATCAAATGCAACTATCAAAATAATACTGGCGAGAGCAAAAAGTTGATACAAATAAAAAGGAACAAGCCTATAATTTTGTTTATTTACACATACACCAGTGTACATTTGTATTGAAACAAACATATAATTAAGACTTAAAAAGATAATTTTACTCTTAAATTATATGTCTAGGAGTGCTGGGATCAAAAACTCATTTTTTATAAAATGTTTTCCTCCAGTATTTAAAAATAGTGTAATATTACTTCCTATTATTAATAAAAATTAACTTCAATAGTTAATTAACAAGAAAATTATAGAAAAGACTTTAAAAATTACAAATAAGTATTCAAAAAATTATAAATATGTACATATTGAAAAAAATGCTTTTTTGTCCTTTTTTTTTAAATTTTTGAGATTTTTTTCTATAACTTTTGCATATCTTTTTGTAATTTTTGATCAATGGCCAAAATTAATATTTATTTACTATAAAGGCAATATTGCATGTTTTCAAATGTTGTTACACTGCAAATAAGTTTAGGGTTCTAGACAGCCTTAAATCTATAATTTAAATGCCTAATTACCATTTGGCCCTGTAATTAATCAACTAGCGGCCCCTGGAGGCAAATGGTTCTGTGAAAGTGATAGAAGCAATAGAAGTCTGCCCAGTGGGAAAAGTAGAGGATGATGAAGATCCTTGACCAGACCAGCCACCAAAATTTCTAAACTTGATTAAGTCTGATAAATTATCAGGAAACTGAGAATCTCCATCCAAAATTTCCACAATAGTAGAAATCGTAGGCCTAGCTGAAGCAACAGGGTGTGAACACAGCAACCCAAGTTTGAGCACCAATTCAGCTTCTTCCACCACATATTCATCCCCCAATCTGCTGTCCACTGCTTCACACATGTCTCCCTCATCCAAACACACCATAACCCATTCTACCAGCAATACTTTCTCCGGCGAGGTTTGCGTTTCGATCGGCCTTCTACCGCAAACAACCTCCAACAGAAACACCCCAAATGAATATATATCAGTACATGTGCTTGATTTTCCACTCTGCACATTTTCAGGGTCTATGTAGCCCGGAGTTCCTGCTACATGAGATGTTTGAGGATCATTTCCATGGTCCCATAGCTTGGCAAGGCCGAAATCTCCCAGTCTACCATTCATGTCATTGTCAATCAGAACATTGGCTGGTTTGATGTCTCTGTGGACGATGACTTGAACCCATTGCTGGTGAAGATACAAGAGTCCAGATGCCACATCTTTTATGATCTTGAATCTTTGTTTCCAGCTGAGTATGCTGTTTGGAATGCGGTAGAGGAACTTGTCTAGGCTTCCATTGGGCATGTAGTCATAAATTAAGAGGAGTTCTTTTTTTCTTCTGCAATAGCCAAGAAGTCTTACCAAGTTTGGATGCCTGAGACGGCCGATGGTTGCGATTTCTGCTATGAATTCTTTCATTCCTTGTCTTGAATCATGAGAAACTCTTTTCACTGCAATTTGAACATTGGAAAATGGTAGAGTCCCCTTGTATACTCTTCCAAAACCTCCTCTGCCAAGAAGTTGTCCATCTCTAAACCCTTTTGTTGCAATGAACAAGTCTTTGTACGTGAACATATGAGGCCCATACAAGACTTGCCAATCTTCAAGAACTTGAATGAATTTTCTCCTCCTCGAGATCATGATCGCTCCATAAATCAAGATTAGAAGGAAAACCACACCCACTAGTAGTGGTGATATAACTATCAAAACTTTCTTGTATCCTTTCCCTCCTCCATCGCTTTCATTTGGATCTAAAATCCCAGGAATGTCAGGAAGGCGAGAAAGATTAATCTCCTTAGGTTGACCGTTCATCTGGAAACTCCAACCCAGTCTGTAATGAGATGAATATGACCCGCTGGAGGATGAGAACCCAACATACATAAATTCAGAGAAATTAGAAGAAAGATCTCTTGTCATCAGTGTGAGAAGAGGAATCTCAGGTTTAGGTATGTTTATGGGATGAATTGTGACACTGAGCTTCTGATCTTCACTGTCATATTCAACCCAAACTTGCATCGGTTCTCCACGTGTAAGACCTAGCTTTCTGAGATGACCACGATCAGTATAGTATCCTGCAGGAGAACTATTGACAGAGACCAACCCATTGATATCAATTCCAAGATGATTATCATCAATATCATGAAACTGAAAATCCTCGTCAGTGTCAAGCTCTATTGCGACAATATGATTATAACTTTCACCATTGTTGGTAGCATTGAATAGGCCAAGATACTGGTTTGGCAGAGCTTGAGGAATACCTCTAGTAGGTGAGATAGCCAAGGCGAGTCCGTGGCCGTGAAATTCAGGATTGGTGGCTACTATTGCAAAGATGAAAGTGGTAGAGAAGGAGAAGATAGAAGGAGAGGTATTGGAATTCTTGAATTGAAGAGGAAGATTGTAGAAGACTTGCCAAGCTTCACTTCTACCACCATCGGTACGTATTACTTTGGCTGTCAGATTGGAATGCTTGAGCTCTTGATCGCCCATCTTGAAGTGTCCATCATAAGTGAATCCAACATTATTCATGTTCTTGTCTGAATATGCTATGTTCAGGAACAAACACAGCATGAAAATGGTGATAGACATGGTCGGCTTCCTTAAACCTGTGGAAGTTTCTGTTTCTGGTTTGAAGAGAATGGATCCTATGTTTATTTTCAACAAAAACATTGATTAGAGATGAAGGAGATAAATGATTATTTCGAATGCTTGGAGGACACGTGGGGTTTGACGACTTTAATTGGTAGACTATTTCTTCCTCAATATCAATGTCCCCCCCCCCTCCCGGTGGTTTTTTGATAATATCAGTGTTTTCTTCTTTCTTACTCATCGGAAGTTTCATATTTGTTTTCTTCTTCCACAGCCGTCGGAAGTTTAATTTACTCTTCTTCTAATTTTATACAATGTTTTATTTTAATTCTTTAATTTTATAAAGTATTTTTTCAATTATTTAGGATATGTTTAGATTTCAATTAGTAAAAATTGATTATGAAAAAATTAATTAACAAAACGTGATGTTATTTGAATAATATTTTTTTGAAATTGATTTTGATAATTAAAAATATTTGGATAATTTTTCAGAATCAGTTATAAAAATAAAAAATAGAAAATGTTCAAATTTTAAGAATCGATTCTCAAATGGAGAAAAAATAGCCTCTCCAAAATAAAGTTTCATAAGCCAAATGAAGTTTTGCAAAATAAACTTACACTGCTAGTTTCATCATAAAAAAAATTATATTAAATTTTTAAATATTCAAAAAATATTATTAAATATTTATATATATTAAGTTTAATTTTTAAATAATAATAATTAACACAAAATATAATCACTTGAAACTAACAGTGTTATCTTTACCTATGAACTTGGAAACTCTACTTATAAGACTAACAGTATTATGATTAAATGATTGAAAATATACTTTATAAAATTAAAAAATTAAATTAAAATTATGTATAAAATTAGATCATTAAAAATATACTTGAATTTTTTTTCTTAACAGTTTCATATTTGAATGTCTTTTTATGGCCAAAAACATAAGAATAATTTTTTCAAATGAAAAAAGAGAAGACTAAACGAGTGGTTACTAATGGGTTTTGTTTATGATAACACTAAATGTTTTCTTATTGGGCAGGCATACATCATTAATTATGAATGAAGGAAGTCATTTTCATTTCATAGACTGGCTGGAGCGAATATTCTTCTTAAAAAAATTAACTAATCTAATGTTCTCTGCAGTGTTGACGAGAACCGTTCCTAATCGACTTGTGAAAGGGATATTTTGATTTTTAAGAATGAAAATCTATTTTTCTAGGGGATATAATTTTTTTAAAAAATAATTATTAGAAAAAATATTAATGGCTTACAAGTCAAATTTTGCAGATTTACAAGTTGAAAATCTTAATTTACAAGTCTAACTTGTATATTTGCAAAATTTAATTGGTAAATATCATCACTAAAAAATAGCTTTTATATAGCGCCATCTATATAGCAGTTATTTAGATAATCGTTATGTAGAGGAGGCGAGATTTCATTTCAAAAATTATATAATGATTATATAAAATACCTCTATATAGTTTCTAGATCTATATAGCAGTTAAAAGCATTCCCACTATATAGTCTCTATTTTTTTTAAGTTTTGGGTCTAAGAAACTATTTAGCGATAAATATATTCTAAGACTGTATAGCAGTTACCTACAGTAATCGTTGCATAATTTTTTTTTTTGAATTTTTTAATATAAATACTATTTATCATTTATTTTAAAATAACTGCTAAATATAATCATTTAAAAACTCTTAAGCTTCCTAAATATTCGCAAATGGTAAAGATTCTGAATCTTCAAACTATTCACAAATAGTAAAGATTTTGAATCTTCAAACCTCTCTTCCTCTTGTGAACCTCTCCCATTCTTACGAAACCATTTCCATATTTGTCGAAAACAAATTTCTGGCCAAGCCCAACCTTCCTTCATCTTTGCCACCATTGCCGTCGCTTGCCATGGGTTTTTGCTTCGATTCTATGGTGTTTTCATCATCTTCGTGTCCTGTCATTTCCTCCTCAACTCTTTTCTCACTTCTTCAATATTTGATATTAAGGTTAGTGATTTTTGATCCGTAATATCTATCCATGATCATTTTTATTTTGTTTTGTTTCATTCTTCGAATGTATATAGTATATACACTAATGTGTTTGGAATTGTTGTGCTCCTTTGTTTCTCTATTTTTTTAATATAACAAATGATATATTTCATAATTTGAACCTTTGCTTTATTACATTTTCTATATTTATATGTTTAATTTACTTGCTTTTCATAATGCTGGCTGAATGCATATGCTGTTTGACATTATACATGTGATAGAATGAAATGCTTTGAAAATGGTACTGTGATTGACACTACTGTCGAATAGTATTAAAATTAATAAAAACTAAATTTTACAGTAAAGCACAACCTAGGTTATCTCTCTAAGAGTCAATAGAACAATTATTTGAATTATGTTATGAAAAGATAAATGATGGGGGGTTTTTTCTACAATGAAATTAATTAAAAAAATCTAAATTAAAATTAGATAAATAACAAAAATTCAACTGATAAAATTATCAAGTACAAGTAGCACAATCAATCACAATCCAATCACCTAAACTTAATTTTCCTCGTCCACCAAATAAATCAATTTTATTTACCTTTGTTATTTTGATTTTATTATATATTTCTCAAATTATCATTCAAGAATTAAACAAGAGATTAAGTTATAAATTAATTGATATCTTTCTCAACCTATAACCTAACAACTGTTTTATGTTATCCACACTAAAAACAAAACATGAGTAATCACTCAAGCCACGCCAAATTACTCTTAAGTTACTATATCAATCGATTATAGCAAGTAAAACTTCAGATAAAATTTATAACCCAAAATTATGCAATAAAGCTACTCTAATTAGCAATAGCAATAGCAATTACAGCATAAAATTCAGAAGTAGAGAGAAGAGGAGAAAATTGGAATAAAGCTAAAATAAAATTTTTCTGAATATCAAAGACTCTGATTAAAATTTAAGATCGTGATTTGTGATTGATCACATCAAAAATTTAGCCCTCCTATAAAACTAAAAAGCAAAACTGTAGCGTCGCGTCTGATTCTTTTCTCCTCTCCGTCAAAATCGTGCATCCTTCTTTTATATATATGCATGATGCACTTGTGTACGACCAAAGAAAAGTTAATAA
Source organism: Prosopis cineraria (assembly GCF_029017545.1). NCBI lineage: Eukaryota > Viridiplantae > Streptophyta > Magnoliopsida > Fabales > Fabaceae > Prosopis > Prosopis cineraria. The sequence continues at coordinate 13,169,066 of NW_026555335.1, forward strand.
TAAATGATAAAACTACTCTAGTAACCTAATTAAAAATTACACTAAATAATCCAAAATAAATTCAAATAAAATTTTAAAGATTTGATTCTTAATTTGATCTCAAGTATGCCCATATTCTTCTTATCCAATATATTCTCTATCAATATCTTCTAAATTAAATTTAAAAAATCTGCTGCACAAATAAAATAAAATTAAATAGCACCTGTGTAAAAATATTAAAGATATTATTTATATTTTAAATCAAAGATTTAGTTAGTTAAAATCTCAAAAATGAATATTGGCTAATAAAATTAAATAATATCTAATTAAACTCAATTACTTCAAATAAATATTTTAAAAGTTTAAATTAAAAAGATAAAAATATATAAAATTATCATTTATCAATGATATTGCTCCATATTTGTTCTGAAAAATAGGACATTATTATTCTTGGGAAAATTCATTTTTGTGTTGTTATGTTGCTGAATTTTGTTAAAGTTATTGGTTCTGCATAAGTTTGAAGTAATTTTTTTTTTGAAAAATAGTACAAAGAAAAGGCATAATGCCTGAGGTATGACAATTTTAATTTGTTATGCTGTCAAATTTTTTTCAAGTGTAATGGAACATGATTAAAATCATGTTTAATGTACTGGTATTGATCCTATAATTAGAGAGGGATAACATGTGACAGCATATGACTCAAGCATCAACTTTTTCTTGCATTAATTTAGCTGTTATAATTGGCATTAAGTCGTTGATCACGTTTCTTTCTAACTGATTGATACTAGATGAATATTATGGATAAGAGATGGGTACATGCTAGACATACATCTCAATAATACTGAGATGGGGTTCAAGAATTCATTAAGTTTGCAAGAGAGCATGCTAGAGATCAGAAAGAATTATTTGTCCCTATTTAAAGTGTAATTCTGTGAGGCATGCTTCTCCACAAAACCTTGAAGACCACTTGGTGGAATTTGGAATCAATCAAAGTTATAAGTGTTGGACACTATATGGGGAGACACCATATGAGATTAATTGTAGTCGAAGGCACATTGAAAGTTGTCATTCCCCTAGTTTTGAAATAAATGCATATGCAGCCGACAATTTCAAAAAGTTAGAAGATGTCATGGAAGACATACTCAAGGATTTTCCAAAAATGCTAAAGATGTTAAAAAGTGATGTGGAGCGCCTTTGTATAAGGGTTGTGAATGTACAACATTGTCTAAAATATTGAGCTTCTATAACTTGAAAGCAAAACATCGGTGGAGTGATGCTTGCTTTAGAAAAAAAATCTCTCTATCATACAAGAAATACTATCAAAGCTCAACAAGTTTCTAAGTCAATTGTATGAGGTAAAAAAAGTGTTATGCTTTGTTAGCCTAAGCTCTGAGAAGATATATGTTTACATCAATGATTGTGTTTTATTTAGGGGGAATATGAATCATTGACTCATTGCCCTAAGTGCATGGCATCATGTTACAAGAAGGACGAGAAGAGTCTGAAGAAAGCAATGTGATATTTTCCCATCATGCCAAGATTTATTTGCTTGTATAGCATACCGAAGGAGGCAAAAAATCTAACATGGCATATAAATGAGTGGATTAAAGATGACTAGTTTTGTCATCCTGCTGATACTTCTGAGTGGAAAAAGTTTGATTGTAAATACCTTGAATTTAGGGAAGAACATGGGAACCTGCCCCTCGCATTAGCTACTAATAGGATGAACTCATATGGGCTTTAAAGTAGTACCCAGAATACATGGCCAGTGATGTTGATGATCTATAATTTTCCTCCATGGTTTTGCATGAAATGTAAGTACATATATTGACAATATTAATGTTAGGACCTAAGCAACTTGGGAATAACATATATGCGTAATTAGCTCAATTGATTGAAGACTTGAAATTACTCAAGAAAAAGCTGCCTACCCAGTGGAATGATAGAGGTAAGTGCATTGATTCAAACAACTTGGTGAGCTATATGGGAATGGTTGTTAAAGCTAATGCGCTGCTCAAAATGGTGGTGAATTAGGCAAAGACACATGATTTATTAAAGGAATGAGTCCAGAACACAGTCTCAGTAAGATATTTCTTATGTGCCATTTTAAAAAATTTTTATATAGAAATTTCAAATAACTAGAATATGATTAACTTCTTTTGCAGTCTACATTTGAGCTCGAATAGAGTTGAAAGAAGTTTGTTTTGTGAAAAGCTGGGACATCTTACCATAGTTTTAGATTATGGGCCACCTAAAAATTCTAGAAGAACCCAGACATAACGGCATTGAAGATGAAGTTTCCCCTATCCTGAGATTCGTGATTAATTTGGATCAGTGGGCTAAATTTGTTGACTCTCATTATAGTAAAGTGTTCAAAGTAATATTTCTTCCTCAATGTTATTCTTATTTCTTCTATATTTACGTTGACTCAAATATTTTTTGTTTCCATAGGAATTAAGTGCCATAAATAAGGTAAGGGTAAACAAGAATGAATATCCCTACCTAAAAGGGCGCAAGAGCCATGCTGCTGCTATTGAAAAAGACTATTTAAAGGAGTATAGATTAGAATTTTCTATCTCTTGTGGTAAGCTTTAGGCTTTGACCCGAACAGATAATTAGGAAAATATTTTGGACCCCTATATGAAGGAGGGTACCGACAAAATTGTAAGTAGTAGTTGCTTTCTTTTGTTGTGTGATAAGTTTTTTATTCATTCATATTTACAAGACTTAGGCATTCGTATTTACTTTCCTTTATTATATAATTCATAAGTAACCCTATCTCAGGAGGTAGAATCAGCAGCTTTACCTCTTACTGAGGATGTCTTGAAGAAGGCTTTAGGGAATGTTGACCACCCTGGTCTTGTTCGGGGTATATGATTTGAAATAACCAAGAAGGAGTACTTTGCTAAGGTCCTAAAGAAACCTATAAAGACCATTAATGTTGTAGAGGTGGATTTATTGTGCCAAGAGCTTCATAAACCCAAGCAGTTATGGAGCAGTAAATAAATACATTGAAATGTTGCTCTAAGGGCATGTGTTGGGGATTTTTGCAACAGAGTTTATCCCCTCATGTGTGAAAGAAAGCTACACAGGCATCCCCTTTCTAAAACTACCTATGATAATGTTGCTAAATGCCTTAGTCTTGCTCGTTTTATTTATTTCTTACTCTTCTCTCATTTGGTTAACATTTTTGTCCTTTTGTTTTAGGAGAGGTTGAGATTGAGTGCCTAGCTAATATTCTGTACTTGTGTGTGGTTGCAACTAGACTAGTGCACTACATTATAAGGAGCACTATGATTCACAATGTGCCCCTTCCTGTTGATCATGTAAAGATGCAATTGATGGTTGTGTATGAACCCGATTATCCCCTACCAATGCCTAAACCAGATGCAAAAACTATACAAGAAGTACTGTATAGATTCATGGCTTAACCTGCTCATTTACTACGAGTTCCAACATCGAAGAAAAAGGTTAATTAATTAGACATTTCTCATTATTGTACTTTCTTTTCAAATTAATTACTAACAATGTGTTTGCAGCCTATTGACAAGTTACCAGAGTCAGACAAAGATTTGGGATGTGTCGAAACTTCGCTCCCTATGCTATTAAATGATAGCAACTGATATTGTCATTTTTATACAATGGGCTTGGCGTATGGCACCTCATGTTCCGTCGTATGGCACAGAAAAGGATGAGCTATAGCACATATGTCACAAACCACGGTGCATGTGTCATTTTTTATACAAAATTCAATATTGAGTTAGAAAACTCACTATTTTAGGTCCCATTTGATTTCTAAGCTTTCGTGCTGTTTTCAAACTCTGATTTGAGCTTAATAAGTATAGTTTGAGATTTGAGATGTTGAATTTAGAATTCCATTGTAAATGATTTGAGAAATTTTCTCTTTTATGAAACTTTATAACTTTTGTAATCTTTTGAGGATTAATCCCTTGATTACCTTGATTTTAGAGTATTATGTGGTTAAGTAAGGGAGATCTTACATTAGAAGGATTAGAAAATAGAAAATTTAACAATTAAAAGTGTACAGATAAGCTTATTTTGATGCTAGTGTAAACATTCATACAATTAGACAACTTAAAATTGTTTAATAATTTTGGATTGTTAAAGGAACAAGGTTGAAGGACTTTGGATTGTTTAACGAACAAGATTGAATAAGCTTTAATTTAATTAAGAGTAATTAAAAATTTGTAATATTTGTGATTCTTTTAAAAATTCCCTTGTTTTATTTTACTATTAGCTTAAATAAGTTTTAATTTAATTAAGAGTAATTTTAAAAATTTGTAAAAAAATTAATGTCATTAGTGTTAACTAATTTTTCTAAGCATGAACTCAAAACACAGTTTAAGCCAATGTTTGTGGAACATCTGCCAAGTAGATATCTTTAAGAAGGTATTGGGTAATAAGGATCACCTCGATTGTGTTAGAGGTGTTGGCATGAGCGTCACTAGAAAGCAAATTATGGGCAAAAAGAAGACTTCAAAAAAGGACATCGATGCTGAACTTGAGGCATTGAAATCATGAGTAGTACAGCAAGAGGAATTTATAACGATAATAATGAAAACCCATGGATTAGGAAAGTCAACCTCGAAGACTGTCCATACTCAGAAAGATAGCTACACTGTGCTTCAGCCTTCTCCTCGTCACCTCCCTGAGGTATTTGAATTATTTTACCTTCTTGATTATAACTCATAATTATTATTTCCTTGTTAACTTCTATTTCTTTATGTTTAGGGTGAGGTCGAGTGTGCGTTTTGGGCAGATAGCCTAAGTAGACATATAATTGCCATGGGAAAAATGCACAATGTCCTAGGGCAACAAGTTCGTTAGAAGCTCATGCTTGAGGAGTAGGTGAAAGGTTCGATTATTAAGCCTAATGGTGTCAATTACATGTATCAAAAAGATGTTGGTGAGATTATTAACTTTGACATTGTCAATACCATCCTGATGCACTGTGAGGTGGTCTACAGCCCAGTTAACATTTATATGAGATACTTAATTACTCTTCCCATTCACATTTCTAGCTGTTGTTTTTATTCATATTTACTTTTGTTAATTTCTTCATTCAGGTACTTGAACGATACTATCGTCATCCCTGGTAACTTGAGATTGAGGTTCGTGTTTGTCAATCCCCACAAGTTTATAAGTTTTGAAGGCGATCAGAAGGATAAGCATTTACAACAACAATCTCAAACACCGACTATATACTTCAAGGAAAGACTAGCTTCGAAGGGGATGCTGTTTTTGATTCCTTATCTGAATGGGTGAGTTACTTGGTTTTTTGAATGTCTTGATTGCAATTTATTATCTTTTTCAAATTTCAATTGTAACACACATCATCCAATTCTTCTAGGAGACACTGGATGCTTATTATGATTGAACCAGCAAATCCTAAAACTCAAAAGGTGTACTATTTGGATTCAGCTTCTCGTAATGGGGATTTAGCTAACCACTAAATATGATGGAGTTATTTAATAGTTAAGTGCATTTAGTAACTAATATTTTGTTTGTTTCTAAAATTCTACCTTTCTAACAATTTTGTCTTCCTTATATTGGGGTTGTTATGCTATATTGGATCGATGCAAATCTTTTGAACAAGAGATTGTTTAAGAAATACAATGATACTATTGAATGGAATGTAATATAAGTATGTTTAAATTATTGCCAATTACTCAATTATTTTCATTTTTTATACAAATAACACACACACACACACACATCGTTTTCTTCATGTAGTGCCTCTAACAAATTGATAACATTTATGATTGTGGCTACTATGTAATAAGGCATGCTAAGGACATCATTATTTACGGTATTTATCATTTTGTATAAATTATTTTTTATATTATAATGAATATTAATTATCATCAACTAACTTCATTGTCATGTATGTTGAAGCTATACTACACCTTATTTTGAGGATATCCATATTAATAAAGTCCTCGAAGACTGGAGCGACTATGTATATGAAAAGTAGGTTACATTTAATATAAGGTGATAATATATAGTTAGTTTAAAAATAGATTGGTTTAGTTGTAAATATATAGTTTAGATATTTTAGGGATTGATATTTTAGTTCAAATTGATTAATTTATATCATTAAATTTTAAATAGAATAATTTTGATGTACTTAAATTGTATACATTATAGTTTTGAATTGAGTAGTATAGATATGATTTTTAGACTGTTCTAGAATATTTTTGAGTATATCTATTTTCAACAGTCTCCCTATACATACATACATATATATATATATATATATATATATATAAACCTTGGCCTTATAGAATGGTTTTATGGCCATAACTATCCTATAAGGCCTCTCTGGTTTCAAATTTGGTTTAAATCTAGAACTTTATATAAGACAATTATTTAACAACTGTCCTATATTATCTTCAATATATACTATTTGATAACTTTTTCTATATAGCTTGAGTAATAGAGGATGGTTGACAATTGTCTTCTATGGTTAGCTCTATTGCAATGTAGCTTCTTTAGCTTTCAATTGTTCACATTTTGACGGAATCAAACTTTCAATTATGTACCAAGTGGAAGCAATACATACAATGAATATATGATTTACTTTGTAATTTGATGTGCACATAACTTATAAAGGTTCTTGATCACCATAGAAGCAAGATCCGTGGCTTTATCTTAAATCACTTCAAGGAATCCAAATTATGAGAATCGCCAATGTCCTCGGATCCAAAATCTCTGTCATTGGGCTGCTTTTATTCTTGCATGCGTTACCAATTTGATTCTTCTTTACCTCTTCTACGTACCCTTTTGCTTTGTGGTGGTGTTTTTTTTAATTAAATTTTTATGTTCTCAATTGGCTGCAACTTTCTTATCTTTTATCACTTGAAAAGCTTTCTTCACCATATCATATTTTTTATTTGGGAAAAGAAAGATGCGGCCCACTATCCCTTGCACCTTCTTTGATCTTTTTCACTTTTAGATGTAACTCCAAATTGCAGATTCCACTCTTGTTGCAGGTTGATTAGAAATCAGGAAGCTAAGATTCCAAATAGATTGATACCACAATTGAATTAATGGTCTCTTCTGTACAAAAACGGTATATTAAAATTTATAAAGAATTGCGGCAAGTTTCTTATAACATAGTTAATTGTCAACATTTTGCTATCTTAAGCTAGCAATGAATTTTGTGATATTTAATTGTGTCGTGAGGTATTTTAAATTAATTTTTCATGAATTTTATATATCCCCTATGGACCCAATGTGCCGTCATACTTCCCAGACTTAATTTATCTTCCTGTCCCTGTAAATGTTTTCCCCTAAATAAACAAATAAATAAAAGATAAATGCCAAACCAAAATTAAGTAATCAAATAATGAATTTGAATGTGTGGTGATTAAAACTTTTATATGGTAATCAAAAGGGCATCCTATCGACCTCGATCTTGAACATGTGTGAAGACTGTGTGTTTCGTTTGGGTGAGAAAGGAAGAAAATGAAAAAGATGGTGGAAATATATATTATTTAATAATAAATACAAAAATGTAATGAATGATCCAAAATGAGCAAAGCCACATTCTGTTATCAGCCACATGTTTGTGATTCCACAAGAGGGCCACTCACGCAGATTCTATTAGTGGCACAAGCATAACTTCAACTTACGACCTTCATCTTTTCAACATAAACAACCTCCTCTCATCATGATGTTTTACCTTTAAAAAATTCAGTTAAAAAAGCATATTTGTGTCGTGTCCAAGGACACATTCTGAAGAACTATTCTACCACACCGGTTAAATTGCAACAGCTTTCCAAGATAAAATGAAACCAGGCTGCAAAAATAGGATGACAAAACAGTAAAATAAAAACAAAAAAAGTAGAGCTCAGGAGGGAGAAGAGAAGACTCAAAGGCTCAAGAGCTGTGTATTTAAATAAGCAGCAGGCATTGATTTATATAAGCAAAAAATTTATGGATCATTTAAGTACTATTAAATACAACATAATGGGTTTAAATATAATTACATATGACTTAATGACCATTAAAAACTATTGCTAAACATTGTAATTGAAATTATCTAACGGTGATTAAAGTATTTGACAGCACATCTAACCTGTGCACAGGTTAAAAAACAAAATTTTGACTATATGCAAAAAATATGGGTTGAATTCGAGAAAACAAAAAAGATTGGAGAGGAAACAACTGAAATGAGTTGTGAGTCATATTACAAAATATGGGTCCGATATGCAATTTTATTTTTCTCATTACTCTTCACATTTATTTTATCACCCTCATGCCCAATAGATGTCTGTTCATTTCATGTGTGCTTCGGAATGCACTATTACTTCATGAGTTGGGCTCCCCTCGAGTTCTTGGGCTTTTCGACTTTTGTGACTTTGGGCTAATAAATTAAAACAAAGTTGAATTTTAATGGCTAATAAATTAAAATTTTTTAATTTTTAAACCTATAAAAAATGTGTGATTAAAAATTCTAAATACTAATTTTTTATTTGTAATTATATCAAAAATTAAATTTATTATTTTTCCTTATAATATAATTTTCTACTCCACAAGTTAAAGAACTCTAAATAATTATGTACAATAATATTTAAATAAATAGTTTAAAACTATTATGTTAAAATTAATAAAATTCATAAAAATAAAAATAAACTATATTGACTAATTTATATTTTTTAATAGGAATGAAAAACTCTATTAATAAACAACTAACAATAGAAATAAGATACAATAGAACAGAGGAGGACCTCGATCAACCTCTAATTCTTGTAAAAGAGGTGGTGGGTGATTAAAAACAAAAAACAAAATTCTCCTCAATCTTATGGAAAAATCTAGTAAGGCTATTAGTCTCTAAAATATTATCATCTATACATGAGTCAAATAAATTTGCTAGTCTTTGAAGAATAACATTTTGACTTCCTCAACTAAGTCACTGAAGGGAAATTAGGATCACAACCCTTGTAATCAAATTAAAAGCTTCAACACAACTAGAGTGGACTTCAACTTTGGTACACCTTCAAGCCCAACAAAGGCTCGCGCCATAAATTATTGCAACCATTTCAGCTATCACAGGAGGGACAAAATTCAGCTGACAAGTGAAGCCACAAATCCAATTCTTCTTGTCATCCCTCATAGTTCCCCCACACTCGCTGCTGCTGCCATCGATTAATACACAGATGGAGAACCCTTCTCTATTGAATTGAGCTTTCGCATTAACAGAGTTATTCTATAGGTAGAGAATTTACCAGATCCTTATCCATAGTTGCTCGAAAAAGTCTTTGATAGGCATTTAATGCTCTGTCCTCGTATTAGACTCCATTGCATCTGGTCACCCATATGTCCCAACAAACATACCCAAAAAGAGTAGGACATGGTATCTTCCAGGAGAAACTTTGTCTTACTTCGTTTCTGAGATTCCATCTAGTCCGATCTACTTCCTGTAACCATGAAAATTAGAAAATATATCCCAGTGCCCAGGCTTAATCACTGATCACCACCTATTGCATTAGCACAATTTTAACAAACAGATTTGTTAAAAATTTTCATAACTTAGATAATTTTTTTAGTTTAATAAATGGAAAATAAGAATTTAAAAAACATTAAATCTGGGCCATTCAAATTTAATCTAGATGATCTAAATACATGCCTCCCTAAGTGGAGGAGCGGCTGCCCTCAGCCGAGGGAAGACGAGTTCTATCAGGATTGTTAGAGGTTCCAGTTGTTTTGCTGCAAGCAAAAGCAATATCCAAGGTACTATACTAGAATCATACCAGGTGGTCTATAGGGTTTATGAAAGAAAAGAGAACTTAAAATCAGCATTGAAGAAGAATTTATCGAAAGGCACGGAAAATTGGTATGCTTTATGTGCAACTAGATTGCATACATTGAGGCAGTCTACAAAGGCAGGATCTTCAAGTGAACCAATTGCGGAAGGGGCGGCTGAAGATGACTTCAGATGCTTTTCTGTTACAATAGCTGCTGATTCAAGTTCCTCAAATTCACTACAGCATGTACTTGAATGGGAGGCTAAATAATTTCCCATTCTCTGCATATATTTGAATTTCTCGTATACAGTAATAGAGATTTAAGATGCCATAAACCTTTCAAAAATCCTTCCCTTTTGCTACAGGGCAATTTTGTCTTCGTGGCTGCCTTTGAGTATGCATCAAGTATATTGCTAGAGTTAAACAATTGTATAAGCCATTAAGTATGCTGATACATTAATAAGAAAAGAAAAGCAAGTTGGCAGTCCAAGTTGGATATGATGAATTAGCCCATCAGCATATATTAACTAAAGTTTGAGCAAAATATGCAAGGAAAAAACAACAACAAAGACTTGAATGAGAACAATATGTTACCTATTAAAGAGATTTGCGACTTCTTCACTTTCATCTGAATTGTAAAACCATATACCATTAACTTCTTGGGCAGCGTTCTTATATAATAAGTATGGCTTTTTCAGTTCACACTCAAAATCCAATAGATTTTCCACTAGGTTATCTGAACAAATTTAGATAGAAAAAGTGATTCAGTAGAAACAGATAAAAGAGAAATAAGATTAAATGTAAGCAGATTAGAGCAGCTTCTATTTCTCCACAATTAATAGGTAATAAAATTGTTAATGAGACAATGATAAAATAGCTAAAAGGAGCATAATATACAGGAACAATAAACTCCAAACAAAACTAACCATAAAAGCTCATTCCAATCTAGAATCCAAAATGGCAGGTTGGTATTCAGAATTGGTACCAGAAATTATTTATTAAGGGTACATGCTTCAAGAGGTTAATGTGTGTCCTTGTCATCATCTGGCATTTAGAATGAAAATAACACATATAAGTTGCAGAGCAGTCTAATGGAATATTTTCATCATGCCTTTCTAAACATGGCATCTTGTTCCTGATGGTTGTAAAATTTTAAATATCGGATCATTGGTGACAATATGGAATATGTTAAAAAAAAAAAATGGAGTTTGACAGAAGATTTTATGTCGATACACACTCAGAGTGCCAAGGAACCATGTCCAAAAAGTTAGGCTTCATCTGCTTTTTCTTTAGTTTCTCGTGTTCTTTAACTGATATAGGGTGAGAGAGAGCCCACCTATTTATGACATGAAAACATGGATCTGAATTGAAATGCCAAAAAGAATCCCTATTCCATGAAATGTGAAAGCGTGATTTCTGCCCAACATAATCTGTGTAAATAAATTTCTCATCACAAACCTTCAACTGATCGGAGAACTCACAAGTTAACGTTAATCAATTAAACCTACAACTAGTTCAACTATGATTTCATTATTCTCTATTATACTTCATTCCAGATGGGAAAAAGTTGCCAGCAGAATACTTATGACAACAAAAAATGGGTATACAGCAGGGGTGGAACTAGACTTAGAAGTTGAGGGGGCCAAATTTTTTCCAAAAAAATGTGCGCATGCACACACACATATTGTAAATTTAATTTTATTATATTCCTTATAATTAATTTCTTAAAAATAATTTATAACTTAAAAATATCATTTAATTATGTATAATAGTATTTCAAAATGAAAAATGTCACCATATATCTAATATATTATTTTCAAGAAAAATTTTATATAGAATATGTGTGTGTGAGAGTGAGTGTTTATATTTTCAATTAATTTTCATATGTTAGTATAAATTGATGATTTAAAAAAATATAAGTGATCTTCAAATTTTATAAAATTATAAACCAATATGCAAACATTATATTAAAAGTATATGTTAAACATAGCTAAACTAGTTGAGGAATTCTTATATGATACAGTGCAGCATATCATTTATATTTTATCCAATCAAATTGTATCAATTTAATCAAATAAAATTTAAGTCATTATTTTTAACAATTTCATTTTTCAAATAGAGTATATATTTAATTTCTTATTTTTAATTTCTCTATCATCATCAATATTAGAATTAATTTATATTTACATCTTATTAATATTAATTCTCAATTCAATAAAAAATAGGATAAAAATTTAATGACATGATTTATAAATAGAATAAAAAATAATTTTTTGTCATATGAATAAAAAAGAGATAATATTACAAAAGTATATATATAGTGCATCTAGATATATCAAGCTTCTTTTGTCTTTTTCTGGAGGGGGGAGGGGGTTGATGTTTCTGATGAGGCTAAATACTTCAAGACCCACATAAATATATGAGAAGATGAATATGGCCCCCTTCCCTCACAGCACACATAGTTCTGCCACTGAGTATACACAACTACTCACCCCGTTGATCTTTGGACTATATAATTTGCAATGTAAAGTCCAATAAAGGTTGCCTAAAGTAAGTAGATGGAAGAAATTTCATCAGACGAATCAGGGCACGATCCATTATAGCATGATATATTTTTCTCCAACTGTGAAAGTGGATATTTGGGGTTTTGAACATTTTTTTTTTATAGAAAGGTTTTGAACATTTTGATGCATGTGCATTTACTTTATCATTGTAGGTTCTTTACAAAAGATTCTTGTGCGCCTTTACTCCCTTCACACACACTTTGTTAATTATGCCCTCATCGAGTGAGCGGTAGACTCACTCCTCCCATATTTTTTTTAGATGAGGCAATTTTTAAAAGTACTTGTAGTGGTTGGCTATACGTTATAGGCATATGGAGTATATGGTAAAGAGTTACTAAATTTTTTAGGATTTTATGATGTCGTGAGAGTCAAATATGTGATATTAATAATGAAAGTGATCTTTTTTATTATCTCATTTTGAGAATCTAATTTGTTTTGAATGATTAAATGTTGAGTAAAGTAAAGTTGTATTTTGTTGAGATGTTTTATGTAAGAGGCATGCGTTTAGGCTTGCTAGGTTAAGTTGAAGTAAATTAGCTTAGCGTATTGTTATGTCCCACATTGAAGGGACAACTTGAGGAGAGTCCTAACTATATAAGTAGGTACGCTGCACGTCCCAATAAGTTAATCTTTTGGGGAGAGACTAACAGCCTTGCGATAGCATGCATCGGTCACAACTCATATTTTAGGTCGTGACAAATTAGTATCAAGCTCAAATTTTATCTTGGTCATAATAGTCACAGGGCGAGGAAGTAGCATAATCTGGCCTGTAACTGTGTCCTTGGCCAACACAGATTACAAGCACTTATCTTCTATTGCCTAGTTCACATCATGGAATCTAATGTCAAAGTTAGTATTAGATATTTGCATTTTCTATTTCTTGATGAACTCAATTTTAACTTGTGCGTGTTTCATTCTAAACGTGAGAAACATGGGAGAAGAAGAAGAAATTGTGTCATAAATGTAATAGCCCTGAAATTTTAAAAATGATAATGAGAATGATAATGTATATATATAGATATAAAATTTAAGTGTATTTTACTAACTTTTGGAATAATTATTGCAAGAAGGAATGTTGGCTTAGTGGAGTAACGTCTGCCATGCTGTCCCCAGATCCCAAGTTTGAATCCTCACAGATGGAATGATTTTTATTTTGCTTTTACTGCTTTGAAATTACTAAAGCACCCCTCCTCAAATCTCTCTCTCTCTCCCCCCCGCCCCTGCCCCTTTTATGTCCTGACTTATTGGTGCGAACAGGGCAATTGGTGGAGGATCCAGAAGCTTCAAACCCTTCGTCCTAGACTCCTCTCCATCTTCTTCCTTCCTTTTGATTTGGTTTGCTTCTAGAGAAGACTTGCAACCTCGATCACCACCCTCTTCCTCTTTGTTGTAGCTTGTCGCTACGTGGAGAGGTACCAAAGTTCCGTCTGTCACTTGAGCGTGAGTTTCTCTTCTTTTTTTGCCGTCGACATTTTTCTTCTCCTTCTGTTTTTCCTCTTCCACGCTGGATGTTTGGATTTTCCCCTGTTCAGTGCTGCAGATTTTTTCTCTTCTTTACTCCTCTTGGTTCGTCTGCACAGTCTCTGTTCCCTCTTGCTCTTTTTCTGTTCCATTGTGCTTGGTTAATGTGAGGAGTTTTGAACCCTCCTCTTGTCAGCTTTGCGTGCGTATGAGTGTAAGATGTGATAGAGTTGAGTTGTAATTGTTCTCTTCAATTTTTGCTGCTGTCCGTGGCTGTGTGGGCAAGAAGTTAAGCTGAAAATTTTTGTATTGAAAGCATGATGATGATATATATGGGTCTAAACTTTTGAGTCAAATTGATTTACTTTGAATTGGTTAATGTTGAAGAGGATGGTTGGAATGAGATTTGGATAAAAAAGTCTATACTTATAATTTAAAGATTAGTGCCTATAAGATGCTAGATGAAATGTTCGTTAAAAGAAGTTGCGTAATTTGTATTTTTAGAAATTCATTAAATCACTTGAGAGACATAATTGATTTGGATGTTATTATTTTGTGAATTGATCATAGTATTGTGTAGAGATTGGCCTATGAAGTTATTTGTAAATCATTTGAATTTTTAAAAATCATATGATTATTGATAAATTACTAGACAAGAGAATGAATATTAGAAAATTTTAATTTAATGATTGAAAGTAATGTATCTAAGATGCTCGCTGCAAAGCTTAAGAGAGAATTATATTTCAAGTAAATAAATTAGTATGGCTAAAGCAATATAAAGGAAATTAATGATATAAATGATGATAATTGGACAAACTTTAAGATATGAACTTTGGTTTTTGAATTTTACATGGTGGTAGTTGATTGGGATTGAGTTAGAAGTAAGGGTGGAAAAAGGCCAGGCTCTTAGTAGGGGCTTATAGCCTGGCCTACCTCAGGCCTAGCCTAGCCTATTAACTAAATAGACTTAGGCTAGGTTCAAGTTTTTAATTAAGCCTATTTAGTTAAATAAACAAGCCTATTTTTTCAAAGCCTAGCTTACAAGCCCAACAGGCCGGCCTATTTTATATATATATATATATATATATATATTATGTACTATATCACAAGTATATCAGTTTCACTATATGATTTTTAATCAATTTATTCTTTACTACTTCTAGTTATATTTTCATTAATATTTGATTGTTAATTTTAATATTGTCACTTTATTTTTATATTATAGTGTAGTTAGTAAGTCTTTTTAATTCTTATATATTATAATTGATAAATTAGGTTATATATTGTATATTATAATAGCTCTAAAGTATATTTAAAACATTTAAAACCAAAATGTGAGCCTATTTAGAAGGCTTTACTTTTAAGGAGGCTTCTAAATAAGCTTGCAAGTTAGGCCAGGCTTTAAGTAGGCTTAGACTTGAGTCATAAAAAAAGCCTTATATAGACTTCAGGCATTTAATTTCTCATACAGGTTTAAGCTTATTTGGTCAAAGCCTAACTCGACCAAGCTTATTTCCACCCCTAGTTAGAAAACACTGTTGTTAATGGTAATTTCGTTAGCCCTTAGGCGCCTTGATTAATGACTAACTAATTTATTTTTGTGAGCGCTGTTCTCACGTCTATTATTCATGGGTCTCCTATTTGCATATGCATCGTGGCTTCGATCACATCTAGTTTGTTACCCTCATGGACTATCTGTTCACGTCTGTTTCGTGGTTTTGACCATGTTTGGTTGGTTATCTTTATAGACTGTGTGTCCATGTCTATTATATGTTCTGTAAAGTCCTTGTAAAAAAATAATTTTATTGGATTTGTGAAATACAAACTTTTTTTGATTAGTAAATGTTTCTATTTCTATTTAATTATTTAATTTATTTAATTTTTTGCAGCTAGGTGACAAATTATTTATATATTTTTATTTAATGGTTCAGTATTTGTGAAATACATTAGGATCTTTAAATTTTCTAATTTTGTGGCTCTTTTTAATTTTTTTTATGATTATCTGAAAATATTCATCTATCTCCTTTTGACTTTATTATGGGGATGTTATTCACTGAAAATAATTTTGGTATCAAATAATATAGCTGATGCTAAACCACCTGCTGAACATTGGGGATTCTACTATTGACTAGAAGTAGAGAAGATAAAGATTAAACTTTCTTTTGATATAAAGTTTTAAATTACAAAATTTTATTTTGTAAAATTATTTTTAGGTTCTCCACATGGTCTATAACTAGGTTCTTTATTATACTACATATTCTCTCTACTGGCTAGAAAGAGCTGAGCTCATGATTGAAATGATATTTTGTGCAAAACATTGTGTTGTAGGGTTTTTAGGAGATTTTATTTATAGAAGAGGTTTTGTTGAAATTTCTATAAAAATATTGAAGTTGTGATTAATAAGAGAATGGTCATGCATGTTATAAATCAATATAAATATAATTATATTTTAATGATAAAAAGATTTCTTGATTTAAGATTTGAGGGATGTGTGATGTGATTCACATTTTGTGTCGGTCACCCTTTATTTTTGGGGCGTGACAATAAAGTTTTAATGTGCTAATTAAGTTCTTTCAATACTAACAAGATACATTTATCTTGAGATGATTACAGGCTCTCATAACTTTATCTCCTTTCTTCTCATGGATGGATGTCATTGTAAACTTTCCGTTAATGAAAGTTGATTCCTAGAAAAAAAAGTGTTGTCTAAATAAGAATTTTTGTATATCCATTGATTTTTAGTTGTGAACAATGTGTTTGCATATTATTAATTCAATAAGAACAGAAATTAAAAAAATGGAAAAGATAAATCAACCATGTCTAGTAAAATTTTTGTATTTTGAGGGGACGGGCATTATCAATCACTTCAGCCAATCAACAACATCATCCTTGCCTTGTGGTTAAATTGAAAGAGTTGCAAACAATCTTGGTTTCTATTCAATCATTTGGATTCTCTCCTGTTTTAACGATCTTGTCAGAAAATTTCTCTACATCTTCTTAATTATCTTCTCATTATTAAATTAAATAATAATATCTCACTACAATTAAACGCGAAAGTTGTGAGCTCTGGTGTGTAACATGTATTGTTGTAAAATTATATGTCTCTCACGTCAGGATAGGTACAAAGTGTGATTTCTTTTCTTTCTTTCTCTTTGCCCTTTAAAGAGATTTTAAAATCTATGAGGAAATAGTTTAGAAATTAGATGATGAACACAAGCATCTTGTTTGGGTTTTCTATTTGAGATGTTATGATATGGTATGGAATGTAATGTTTCGGAGTACAAGATCAAAAAATAACATGTAAGGAGAGAAGTGACTAGTCTATCACTAACTCAATAAGGGCATAATTAACAAAGTGCGAGGAAGGAAAGTAAAAGCGCATAAGAGTTTTTTTGCAAAGAACCTTCAATTATAAAGTAAATGTACATGTATCAAAATGTTCAAAACTTCAAATATCTACTTTTACAAATCCTTCATGCTAGATAAAAATAGTATTTCAATACTTCACTAATAAGTCAGATAATTATATAATGACCACCAAACATTCAATCCAAATATTTTTTGAATCAACAAACAATCACTAATTTTAGTGAAAAATAACCGTTCCACCTGTAATATAGTATATGCATATTCCTTTCATGTATAATGGCAAGAAATAACCATCTCACCCTTATAATATATAATATATCATAGGATGTATAACTCATAATGAGAAATAACCGTCTCACCTATATAATATATCTTATAGGTAACTCGTACATAATTTTGAGGAAAAGTCATCTCAGTACATAGCAATACATATAAATAAAGATTTGAATAAAAGACCAATGGAAAGTAATTAAAAGAATATTCTTAAAGAAAAAAATCTAACATTTTATTGTAAAAAAATAGAACTAGAAATTAAAATTATTTTTAAAAAATAAAAGTAAAAAAGATATGGTAATATTTAGTAACAACAAATCAACTATCACTTTTCATATCATACAATCACCATATCAACCCCAAATCCACAAAGTCATAATTAATTAAAAAAAACATCAAGTTGAACAAGACAAAAATAATAATTTAAGATAAATTTTTCACTCTAATTGTTCCTACAATATAAAGATAGGAGAGAAAGAAAAATAAAATTTTGGATTTGCTTCTCAAGCAAAACAAATGGAAAAAAAAAAACGAGTTGTTGAAACTATAAACGATGGCACAAATTAAAAAAAAAAAAAACCTACTTTGCTAGTGATACACACTCACTGGTTAGAACCAATTGTAGTAATCCGTTGTGTTACCATTCAAAGACTTTGCTTCAATTGAAGAAAGTCTACCAATATCACCTATCATTTAGTCAAACATAAAATATTTTGATTATTAAGGTTTTAACTCCTAGTTATCATGCATTAAATACCTCCATGATATAAAGGTCCTAATTAACCTTTAGTTTGATTTATCTATTTTTGTTGCCAATCTAAAATCTCCCAAGGAAAATTCTTTTTTGTTTTCTTTTTTCAAGAATTATTTCATGGTTTAGAGAGTTGAAAACTAGATGAGTTTAAATCTTAAAAAAGATATTAAATTTCAAGATTCACATATGCCACTCTTAAAAAAAAATAAAGCTCTAAAATTTCAAGATGCTTCCTTGAAAAAGTAAAGTTGAGAAGGGTTTAATATTGAAACAAGATAAAAGCATGGAATGAGATCAACTTACCTCTTGAATAATTATAGAGAGGTTGCTTGGAAGGTGCCAGGAATATTAAGAGGATGAAAGGTATGGGAATGAGACATATGATGAGCAGTAAAGCATACATTATAAGAGTGAAGAGAAGGAAGGGAAAGAAGAGATAAGGGATGGGAGAGGTTAATGTGATTGAAAGGTGTTTTGGGTGTGATGGCTATAAAAATAAACAATGCAAGGAGGGCTGCCATTAGGATTTTTCACAACTAAATTGGGGCTTTCGCAAAGATAACTCATATTACAAGATTAAGTAAAAGAAATAGCTTATCCTTTCTTAAATTTCAAAAATGACCTTTTTAATATTTATATTATAATTAATTTACAAAATTTCCCTTTTAATATCTGCTTTTTTCAAATATCAGGAGATTTAAAACGTAAGAAATCTCTAGAATGGAAAAGACACATGGAGAAAGAAGACGGAACTTGAAGCCAAAGAGACAAACGTGAGGTGAAATACATCGACGGTACTTGGCGGAATGGAGCATGCTGGCGGGGAAATGAAACTATAGATTCATAATTTTTTATTTTATTAGTTTAGTTATTTGATTCTCTATGATAAGCTAAGAGCCTAAAATTTTTTGTGAACTATGTTTGATATATTTTAGACAAATGATTATGTATTTTTCGTATTACTGATCTGCAATACTACATCATTAATATATGATTGTCTATTAATTATAAATAAGTTTATATCTAATTATCTGGTTATGTTAATCTGCGATAGTATATGAGTGATGTACTATTATACATCACTAATATATAAGCCATATCAGTGAAAACTTGCTAATTTGTTTATCATTAATATATAGCTATATATCAATGATATAGTATTGTAGATCAATAATAAAATTTTCTCTTCAATGTCCAATGTCTTCTTTGTAATATCTAGGAGAAACAAAGAGGAAGAGAGAGGAAAAGCTTTGAGATAAAGATGGTGATTTAGAAAAATTAGATAAAAAATTTTGATGAAGAAAAGTATTGTACGAGAGATAAATATGATGATCCAGGAAAATTAGACTAAAAAATCTAATGAAAAAAATTTAGAGATGATAAATCAGGGAGGGAGCATACATAATACGATTTTTGATGATAAAAATAAAAGATCCAATCAGTTAAAAATTGATTAAATCAAATATATTCTATTTTAAAAAATAGGTAATAGTAGCTTATGAGATAATTATGGTTTTAAATTTATAATTAATTTTGACATGTACGAAGATGATTGGATATTTTTAACAAAAACCATGATTTTAAATTCATAATTAATTTTGGCATGTATAATAAGTGTTTGAATATTTTTTAAAAATATAATTTTTTAGTTCATAATTGATTTTAACATATAACATGGGTGTTTATATACATATTTTTACAAAATCATAGTTTTTTCTTATTTTAATTCTATTTTTCAGTTTTACTTTTCAATTCTGATTAAAATTAATTTTATTAATCAATTATATACCACATAACATAATTAATTATATTTTCAATCAATCATATTAATCAATATTTTTTATAATCAATTATAACCCATTAGAACACACTCATTATTGTCTAATTTTTGTATTTGCATTTGTGCTCATTCGCGAGCTCATCAAGGCTAGAAGCAATCTTAACCCTCTATTTCAATCCAAATTAATTCTTGTCATTTATTTAAATTAATTTTTAAATATTTTTAATGTTATATTATAGTTTTGATAGAATATTCTAGAAGGAAATTTCTTCCTCAATCCTATTCTCATGTGAACAGGGGCAAAGTTAGATGCATGGTGAGGGGGCCCATTCCATTGTCGCCTCTAATGCGTGTGTATTTGTGTGTGGCTTAGGTGATTGACCCAATATTTTTATTTTAAAAAAAATATAATCCCTCTCTTCATTCATATGCATAATTATTATTTTTTATTTGTATATCAAATGAGAATATTAACTTTTTATTAGTACTTGTAGTTTTTAGAGTTTCTATTATATCTATAAAAAATATATTATTTTATTTAATATTATAAGACACTTTTAAATAATTTATGTCACAAACTAAGTTAATGAAATTTAAAATTATATTTTTTTATGTATATCCTTATTTTATAAGTTACCTCAATTAAAAAAAATTATTAATCATACCTTTAATGGTTTTTTGGCCAAGCAAAAAACTATAATAATTAACTCCCTTTGTCCTTATATATAAAGTATTTTTAACCAAATCTCACATATTAATAAAAGTTTATTATTCAGTTAAACTCACATAAAAAATACAATAATTTTTCAATTTTACCCCTAATATCATAATTAATATCATGATGGTGGTAGAAAAAATATACAATTAATGATCTATTTCATTTTTCAAGACAAAGATAAAATTGTATAATTACTCAAAAATATTATTGCTACCCCTTATATTTAGGGATAAAATAAGTTTTTAAAAAATACCTTATATATAGAGACGGAGAGAGTATCTTGTAAGATTCAAAATGTTTAATATTTTTGAACTTAATTGCTCCCAGAAGATATTTTTTTCCTTATCAAAATGACATTATTTTTAAGAATAATTTCTGGAATATGAAAATAATAAACTTATTGATAGTGTCTTAAATATTTTTCTAGTTAACTTTAATTGTTATGTAAATGTTTATAAAGTTGCACGGAATTGTCGTGACATGACAAAATTGAGTAACAAGTTGACAATTCAAGATTTTGCATTTTAAAAGTAAAATAAAATTGACATTTCTCTTTTTATTAAAAAGCTAATGGAGTTGACATGAGCCAATTGAGATGATTGGATAATATATAAATATTGTTAATATAGAAATTTAATTCACAATGTCATCTCATTAGATCTGATTAGCAATTTTTTCGTTTGCAGAATTTTTTTGGGGAGATGGAAATAATGTAATTGCTGTTTTTCCATTATACTTGATCTCTTTCATCAACAACTATAATAAATTAATGAGAAAATTACGTATAAATCTTATAGAATATAATTATTTATAAATAAGTCTTGTGAAATTTAAAAATAATAGTCAAGTCCCTTAAAATATGAGTATAATTTGAATATGAAATACAAAAATAATACTGTTCTTGTTGAAAGTCACAATTGTAAAATATTGAAGTGTGAGTAATTATTGATGTGATAGTTGTAAATAATTAATACTAAACTTTGTCGAGAACACATGATTAATTAAATTATTAAATATGTAAAATTATTATCATAAAATATTAAAGTGATAGTTATAAATTATTAATAAGGTATTTGTATATAACTAGTATCAAACTTGTAATGCATAATCAATTTAACTATTGAATATGTGAAGTTATATTTGTAAAAAGTTAAAATAATAATTGTAAATTATTGATGAAGTAATTATAAATTATTTGATTGATATAATATATTTTTAATAAGGAGTATTATTGTCCTTGCATCATAATTTTAAATTACATTCAGGTCCTAAGGGACCTGTTATGATTTCTAAATTTTATGAAACTTCTTTATAAATAATTTTACTTTATGAGATCTATACATAATTTTTCCTAAATTAATCCCCACTCCTAAACTAATATTTGTTTGAATATTTAATAGAAAAAATTATATATAGGTTTTGTCGGGTTGGTTTATTTCTAAATAAATCTCTCAAAATTCAAAAATCACAATTAGATTCTTTGAGACTTGAGCGTAATTTAAAATTTGTATAAAAAGACAACAATATCCCTATAGAATACATATACATTACATCATTCAAATAATTTATAATTATTTCATCGGTAATTTATAATTATAATTTTAATTTTTTATAATTGTAATTTCATATATCAAATAATTAAATTGATCAGTTTAATTATTGAATATATAATGTTATAGTTACAAAAAGTTAAAGTTATAGTTATAAATTATTAATAAAATAATTATAAATAATTAATGTTAAACTTTATTAGTAATGAATGATTGTTTAATTATTGGATATGTGAAATTATAATTATAAAAATTTAAAATTATAGTTATAAATTACTGATAAAGTAGTTGTAAATTAATTATTTGATTGATACAATATATATTTAATATGAGTATTATTATCTGTAGCAAAATTTTAAATTATACCCAAGTTTTAAGGTATCTAATTATAATTTTTAAATTTTATGGGACTTATTTAAAAATAAGTCTGCTCTATGAAATCTTATATAATTTTTCATTTAACAATTTTATAATATGTCATCAACAAATGTTGGAGTTGGCTATTTCTCTCTGTTTTATAATATTTAGCAAGAATTAACTTTAAATGTTTTTTTAAAATATTATGCAGATCTAAATTATTCTCATGATTTTTTTAGTTATAAAAGTATTTAATAAAATTTTATTTTAAATATTAAAAAATTACAAAATAAATTATCAAAATTTAAATTTGATCCCCCACACTTCCACTCTTGGTTCTGCCCCTGCGTGTGAAAGACTTGGCTTGCTAGCAATTGGAGTCTTCATCAATATAAATATTTATATCTAAATATAAATTTATATCTACATTGGAACTGAAAAGTATATCAAAATTTTCTTTTGCTTGAATATTTATATTTTTAGCTATAATATTTTTATTTAATTATAAATTTAGGTTATTATTATTAATTAATTCAAATATATTATCCTGAGAATCTAAATACACCAAAGGAGAATTAAATAGTTCTATTATGCTACAATTAAATTGAAAGGAATAAAATGCAACTATCAAAATAATACTGGCGAGAGCAAAAAGTTGATGCAAACAAAAGGGAACAAACCTATAATTTTGTTTATTTACACATACACCAAGGTCTACATTTGTATTGAAACAACATATAATTAAGACTTAAAAAGACAATTTTACTCTTAAATTAAAACTAATCTTTTATGAAATGTTTTCCTCTTATATTTAAAAACGGTGTAATATGTTGTTAATAAAAATTAATTTTGATAGTTAGTTAACAAAAAAATTATAGAAAAGATTAAAAATTACAAATAAGAACTCAAAAAACTATAAATATGTACCATATTGAAAAAAAAAAAACAGTCTTTTTTGTCCTTTTAAAAGAAAGTTTTGACATTTTTTTTCTATATCTTTTGCATGTCTTTTTGTAATTTGTGATCAATCGTCAAAATTAATATTTGTTTATTATGGAGGCAATTTTACATGTTTTCAAATATTGTTACACTACAAATGAGTTTAGGATTTTAGACGGCCTTAAATCTATAATTTAAATGCCTAATTACCATTTGGCCCTGTAATTAATCAGCTAGCGGCCCCTGGAGGCAAATGGCTCGGTGAAAGTGAGAGAAGCAATAGAAGTCTGCCCAGTGGGAAAAGTAGAGGACGATGAAGATCCTTGACCAGACCAGCCACCAAAATTTCTAAACTTGATCAAGTCTGATAAGTTATCAGGAAACTGAGAATCTCCATCCAAAATTTCCACAATAGTAGAAATCGTAGGCCTAGCCGAAGCAACAGGGTGTGAACACAGCAACCCTAGTTTGAGCACCATTTCAGCTTCTTCCACCACATATTCATCCCCCAATTTGCTATCCACTACTTCACATAAGTTTCCCTTATCCCAACACACCTTGACCCATTCTAACAGCAATACTTTCTCCGGCGAAGTTTCATCAGTTTCGACCGGCCTTCTACCGCTGGCAATCTCCAGCAGAGACACCCCAAATGAATATATATCAGTAAATGTGCTTGATTTTCCACTATGCACAATTTCTGGGTCTATGTAGCCCGGAGTTCCCACCACATGAGATGTTTGAGGATCATTTCCATGGTCCCATAGCTTGGCAAGGCCAAAATCTCCCAGTCTAGCATTCATGTCATTGTCAATCAGAACATTGGCTGGTTTGATGTCTCTGTGGACGATGACTTGAACCCATTGGTGGTGAAGATACAAGAGTCCAGATGCCACATCTTTTATGATCTTGAATCTTTGTTTCCAGCTGAGTATGCTGTTTGGCATGCGGTAGAGGAACTTGTCTAGGCTTCCATTGGGCATGTAGTCATAAATTAAGAGGAGTTCTTTTTTTCTTCTGCAATAGCCAAGAAGCCTTACCAAGTTTGGATGCCTGAGACGGCCGATGGTTGCGATTTCTGCTATGAATTCTTTCATTCCTTGTCTTGAATCATGAGAAACTCTTTTCACTGCAATTTGAACATTGGAAAATGGTAGAGTCCCTTTGTATACTCTTCCAAAACCTCCTCTGCCAAGAAGTTGTCCATCTCTAAACCCTTTTGTTGCAATGAACAAGTCTTTGTAAGTGAACCTATGAGGCCCATACAAGACTTGCCAATCTTCAAGAACTTGAATGAATTTTCTCCTCCTCGAGATCATGATCGCTCCATAAATCAAGATTAGAAGGAAAACCACACCTACTAGTAGTGGTAACATAACTATCAAAACTTTCTTGTATCCTATCCCTCCTCCATCGCTTTCATTTGGATCTAAAATCCCAGGAATGTCAGGAAGGCGAGAAAGATTAATCTCCTTAGCTTGACCGTTCATCTGGAAACTCCAACCTAGTATGTAATGAGATGAATATGACCCGCTGGAGGATGAGAACCCAACATACATAAATTCAGAGAAATTAGAAGAAAGATCTCTTGTCATCAGTGTGAGAAGAGGAATCTCTGGTTTAGGTATGTTTATGGGATAAATTGTGACGCTGAGTTTCTGATCTTTACTGTCATAGTCAATCCAAACTTGCATCGGTTCTCTACTTGTAAGTTTTAGCTTTCTGAGAGGACCATGATCAGCATAGTATCCTGCAGGAGAACTATTGACAGAGGCCACCCCATTGATGTCAATTCCAAGATGATTATCATCAATATCATTTAACTGAAAATCCTTGTCAGTGTCAAGCTCTATTGCAACAATATGATTATAACTTTCACCATTGTTGGTAGCATTGAATAGGCCAAGATACTGGTTTGGCTGAGCTTGAGGAATACCTCTGGTAGGCGAGATAGCGAAGGCGAGTCCGTGGCCGTGAAATTCAGGATTGGTGGCTACTATTGCAAAGACGAAAGTGGTAGAGAAGGAGAAGATAGAAGGAGAGGCATTGGAATTCTTGAATTGAAGGGGAAGATTGTAAAAGACTTGCCAAGCTTCACTTCGGCCGCCATCAGTGCGTATTACTTTAGCCGTCAGATTGGAATGCTTGAGCTCTTGATCGCCCATCTTGAAGTATCCATCATACGTGAATCCAACATTATTCATGTTCGTGTCTGAATATGCTATGTTCAGGAACAAACACAGCATGAAAATGGTGATAGACATGGTCGGCTTCCTTGAACCTGTGAAAGTTTCTGTTTTCTGGTTTAAAGAGAATGGATCCTATGCTTATTTTCAACAAAAACATTGATTAGAGATAAAGAAGATAAATGATTATTTCGAATGCTTGGAGGACACGTGGGGTTTGATGACTTTAATTGGTAGACTATTTCTTCGTCAATATCTATGTTTTCTTTTTTTCTTTTTTCCTCTTTGATAATAATATCAGTGTTTTCTTCTTTCAAAGCCATTGAAAGTTTCATATCTGTTTTCTTCTTCCATAGCCATCGGAAGTTTAATTTACTCTTCTTTTAATTTTATACAATATTTGATTGTAATTCTTTAATTTTATAAAATATCTTTTTAATTATTTAGGATATGTTTAGATTTTAATTGGTTAAAATTGATTATGAAAAAATCAATTAACAAAACGTGATGTTATTTGAATAATATTTTTTTTTGAAATTGATTTTGATAATTGAAAATATTCGGATAACTTTTTAGAATCAATTATAAAAAAAAAAAAAAAAAGCTTAAATGTTAAGAATCAATTCTCAAATGGAGAACAAATGGCCTCTCCAAAATGAAGTTTCATAAGTCAAATGAAGTTTTTGCAAAATAACCTTACACTGTTAGTTTCTTCATAAAAAAAAAGTAGTTTACTTTAAATTTTTAAATATTAATAAAATATTATTACATATTGATATATTAAGTCTATTTTTTTAAATAATAATAATAATTAATACAAAATATAATCAGTTGAAACTAATAGGATTATCTCTACCTATGAATTTAGAAAATCTACTTATGAAACTAATAGTATTATGATTAAATGACTGAAAATATATTTTATAAAATTAAGAAATTAAACTAAAATTTTATATAAAATTATATGATTAAAAATATGCTTTAACTTTTTTTGCCCTAGGAGTTTCATATTTGAATGTCTTTTTATGGTAAAAAACATGAGAATGATTTTTCGAAATTAAAAAAGAGTAGACTAAACAAGTGGTTACTAATGGGTCGTGTTTTTGATAACCCTAAATGTTTTCTCATTGGGCAGGCATACATCATTAATTGTGAATGAATGTAAGTCATTTTCATTTCATACATTGGCTGGAGCGAATATTCTGCTTAAAAAAAATAAACTAATCTAATGTTCTCCGCAGTGTTGACGAGAACCGTTCCAAATCAGCTTATGAAAGGGATATTTTGATTTTTAAGAATGAAAATCCATTTTTCCAGGGAATATAATTTTTTTAAAAAAAATAATTATTAGAAAAAATATTAATGATTTTACAAGTTAAATTTTGCAGATTTACAAGTTGAAAATCTTAAATTATTAGTCTAACTTGTATATTTGCAAGGTTTAACTGGTAAATATCACTACTAAAAAATAGCCTATATATAACGTCATCTATATAGAGGTTATTTAAATAATCATTATATAGAGGAGGTGGGATTTCATTCCAAAAACTATATAAAGATTATATAAAATAACTGCTATATAGCAATTAAAAGTATACCCATTATATATTCTGTACCTTTTTTAAGTTTTGGGTCTCAAAAACTATTTAGCAATTATTTATTGAATATATTTTAAGACTATACAATGGTTACTGTATGTTGTATAGTATTTTTTTTGAATTTTTTAATATGAATACTATTTAGCGTTTATTTAAAAATAGCCGCTAAATAGATTCATTTAAAAACTCTTCGGCTTCCCAAATATTCGCAGACATTAAAGATTTTGAATCTTCAAACCTCTATTCCTCCGGTGAACCTCTCCCATTCTCTACGAAATCACTCCCATATTGTCAAAAACCAATTTTTGGCCAAGCCTAGCTGTCCTTCACCGTTTAAGAATCTTTCACCACCATCACCATTGCTTGCCGTGGGTTTTTGCTTTGACTTTATGGTGTTTTCATCATCTTCATGTCTTGTCGCTTCCTCCTCAACTCTCTTCTCTCTTCTTCAATATTTGAGACTAAGGTTAATGATTTTTTATCCATAACATCTATTCATGATCATTTTTATTCCGTTTTGTTTCATTCTTTGAATGTATACAGTATATATACTAATGTGTTTGGAATTGTTGTGCTCCTTTGTTTCTCAATTTTTAATATAACAAACGATATATTTAATAATTTGAACCTTTACTTTATTAAATTTTCTATATTTATATGTTTAATTTACTTGCTTTTCATAATGCCTGGCTGAATGCATATGTTGTGTGACATTATACATGTGATAGAATGAATTTCTCTGAAATTAGTACTATGATATTGCTCCATATTTGTTTTGAAAAACAAGGCATTATTATTCTTAGGAAAATTCATTTTTTTGTGTTGTTATGCTATTGAATTTTTGTTAAAATTATTGGTTTTGCATAGGTTTAAAGCATTTTTTTTTTGAAAAACAATACAAAGAAAAGGCATAAGGCCTAGGGTATAACAATTTTAATTTATTATGCTACTAAACATTTTTCAAGTGTGATGGGACATGATTAAAATCATATTTAATGTACTAGTGTTGATCCTATAATTAGAGAGGGATAATATGTGATGGCATATGACTGGAGCATCGACTTTTTCTTGCATTAATTTAGTTGCTATGATTGGTATTGAGTCACTGATCACATTTTTTTCTAAATGATTAACACTAGATTAACATTATATATAAGAGATGGATACATGCTAGGCATACATCTCAAGAATACTGGGATAGGGTTCAAGAACTCATTAAGTTTGCAAGAGAGCATGCTAGAGATTCAGAAAGAATTATTTGTCCCTGTTTGAAGTGTAATTCTGTGAGGCATGCTTCTCTACAAAACTTTGAAGACCACTTGGTGGAATTTGGAATCAATCAAAGTTATAAGTATTCGACACTGTATGGGGAGACACTGTATGAGATTAATTGTAGCCAGAGGCACAATGAAAGTTGTCATCCACCTAATTCTAACACAAATGCATATGCAACTGACAATCTTGAAAAGTTGGAAGAAGTTATGGAAGACGTATTTAAGGATTTTTCAAAAATGTTAGAAAAATTGAAGAGTGATGCAAAGACGCCTTTATATGAGGGTTGTGAATACATTATATTGTTTACAATATTAAGATTTTATAACTTGAAAGCAAAACATAGAAGGAGTGATGTACACTTCATGAAAAATCTCTCTATCATACAAGAAATACTACCAAAGCTCAATAAGTTTCCAAGTTAATCGTATGAGGCAAAACAAGTATTATGCTCTGTTAGCCTAAGCTATGAGGAGATATATGTTTGCATCAACGATTGTGTTTTGTTTAGGGGGATTATGAATCATTAACTCATTACCCTAAGTGCATGGCATCATGTTACAAGAAGAATAGGAAGAGTTCGAAGAAAGCAATGTGGTATTTTCCCATCATACCAAGATTCATTCACTTGTATGGCATACTAAAGTAGGCAAAAAATCTAACATGGCATGCAGATGAGCGGATTAAAGATGACTTGTTTTGGCATCCTGCTGATGCTTCTGAGTGGAAAAAGTTTGATTGTAAATACCTTGAATGGAACTTACACCTCGCATTAGCTATTGATAGGATGAAACTGCATGGGCTTCAAAGTAGTACCTGCAATATATGGCCAACGATGTTGATAATCTATAATTTTCCTCCATGGCTTTGCATGAAGCGTAAGTACATAATATTGACAATATTAATATCAAGACTTAAGCAACTTGGGAATAACATAGATATGTATTTAGCTCAATTGATTGAAGACTTGAAATTACTTAGGAGAAAGTTGCCTACTCAATGGAATGATAGAGGCAAGTGCATTGACTTAGACAACTTGGTGAGCTATATCAAAATGGTTGTTAAAGCTAATGCGCTACTCAGTATGGTAAATTGGGCAAGGGCACATCATTCATTGAAGGATTGAGTGTAGAACACAGTCTCGGCAAGATATTTCTTATTTGCCATTTTAAAAATTTTTTATATAGAAATTTCAAATAATCTAGAATATGATTAACTTCTTTTACAACCTAAATTTAAACTCAAAGAGAGTCAAAAGAAGTTTGTTTTATAAAAAGCTGGGACGCTTTATTGTAGTTTCAGAGCATAGGTCACCTAAAAATTCTTGAAGAACCTAAACATAGTTGGCATTGATGAAGTTCCCCTTATCCTACAATTTGTGATTAATTCAGATTAGTAGGCTGAATTTGTTGACTATTGTTGTAGTAAAGAATTCAAGGTAATATTTCTTCCTTAATGTTAGTTTTATTGATTATATATTTACGTTGACTCAAATATTTTCTATTTTCATAGGAATTAAATGCCATAAATAAGGTGAAGGAAAAGAAGAATGAATACTCCTACCTGAAAGGGGGCAAGAGCTATATTGGTGCTATTGAAAAAGACTATTTAAAGGAGCAGAGATCAGAATGTTATATCTCTGGTGGCAAGCTTTGGGCTTTAACCCAAATAAATAATTAGGAAAATATTTTAGACCCTTATGTGAAGGAGGTTACTAACAAAATTGTAAGTAGTGGTTACTTTCTTTTGTTGTGTGATAAGTTTTTTATTCATTTAAAATAGAGATAGAAAGGGAGTAATGGACGAAGATAGAGGCACGAGAGTTTTCTAAAAAAAGACTAAGAAATATAAAAACTAGAAGGAGAAGAGAGAGATCAAAGGAGGAAAAAAACAGAGGCTGAGAGGAGGTGACAAAAAGATTGAGATTGAGATGAAAAGGAGAGAACTCAAAACTGAATAGGAAAGCAATGACAAAGAAAAAACAGTGACGAAGAAGAGAGAGTTCGAGAAAGATAAAAACAGAGGCAAGAGAGGAGGTGACGGAGATGAGCTTTTTTTTTTTTGGAAAAACAGAGGGTGAAAAAATGAGAGGAGGGAGCTGTTCTGGTTGGAAAAAAAAAACAGAGAAACCAAGAGGATGAGGAAGGAGTTGTTCTTGCTGGAAAAAAAAAGAGAAATCGAAAGGTGACGAGAATGAGTGTTTTTTGAGAAAAAAAGAGACAGAGAGAGGAGGAGGAAGAGACCAAGAGAGACGAGTACGATCAGAGGGAAAGAGTTCTGAAAAGAGAAGGCTGAGAGCAAGGAAGAAAGAATCGAGAGAGGACCTGCGTTTTTCTAAAAGTGAAGGAGGAAGAGGTATTACATAGGCTTCATGATTTATTTGCCTTTTAATTTGGAATATTTCATAGTTGATTTCATTTCAGCTTGCATTTTGTAAATCTCTGGGATCTGTTGCTGCTTATGAATACTGCAAAGGTTTTATATATTGTTCTTATATGGCTTGGTTATAAAAATCATTTCTCTTCAGTCATGAGTTTAGATGGATTAAATGATTGAAAACATTTGATGTTCATGTCTTATGTGAAACCTTTCAATTTAATTACCATATATGTGGCTCTAGATAGTAAAAAGTGATTTGAGTTTCTCTTTAAAAATTAAGTATGTGCTTATTTTACAACCATTTGGGAATTAGTCTTTGTGATTAATCCTTAAAAAAAAAATTCACTCCATGCTGTTTGACAATGTTAGCTTCAATTAATATTGCTTATGTTGTTGGTAACATATGGGGAAGGCATTTTTCAAAATTACACTAGGTTGTTTCTTAAGCTATAATTGTAAAAATTGCTAGGCCATTTTAACAATTAAAATTTAAATTTGCATGAATGTGACTATATGTGTTTAATAGACATAGCTTCAATTGTCTCAAATAAAATTAGTTGTGTGAAAATTGTATGAGTCTCCATAACTAATTAAAATGATTTCATATCATGTAAATCAATAAGATTTTGCAGGCATGAGGATCAATCTTATACATATTTATATGGGTTCTAATGGCCAATCATTAAATTTAACTCTCTTTTTATAACCCAGATTACTAATTTATTTAAGTTTCATGTGAGATTTTAAGAATCTTTGTAGAGATTTAAATTAATTACATTATTGTGTGGGATAATGAGTCCTCACAGATATAGTGATTCTCACTTTCTATAATAAATAAGTGATTTTTGTAAATAATCATATAATACACAATTTAGAAAAATTAATCAAATTAATTTAAGTTGTAATCACATTTATCGATTATCTTTTAGTCACGTGAGATTTTTTGAATCTTTATAGACTTCTAAGATAATCGTATTATCGTATGAGTCAATAAGACTCTGCAGATATAACGATTAAGTTTTTAAATATATACATATAAATTATATATTAAATTAATTAAATTAAAGATGTATTTAAATTTAATTCCTTTATCATGTGAGATTTTGAAATCTCCATAGATATTTAGGATAATTATATTACTGTATAAGCTAATAAGACTTTACAGGTCTAATGATTAAAATTCCTTAAAAACATACATACATACATACATACTTAAACAAAAAATTACTAACACTTAAAAATATAAATAAATTAAATTTCTAAATTATTTTATCGTGTGAGATTTTGAAATTTTTACAGATATTTAGAATAACTGAATTATCATATGAACCAATAAGGCTTTGCAGTTATAGCAGTTAAAATTCTCAATCATAAAATATAAAAGAAAAATTTAAACTCTTTTCTTTCTTTATTCCAAAAATTCAAAAATTGAGAAAATAATTAAAATTAAATTACTCTTTGCAATTTAAAACACACATATCAAAATTTCAGAAATTATTTTATTTACAAATGGTGAATTATTTTTAATTAATTTTTCTTAAAAAATATTTTTACCAACAAACTTTTAAATCCGAACTACGTGACTTTGATCCCCACCACAGGGTACGTAGGCCTCCGACTCAAATTTTGAATCAAGTCTTCCCTCATAAATAAATAAATATTTTTCATTTAATTCTTATTATTTTTATCAAACACATGAATATAAAAGAGATAATTAAAATAATTATAAAATCATATTAATAGAGCACAACAAACTTCAGGTAACTGTGGGGTGCCTAACACCTTCCCCACACTCAATCGACTCCCGAACCTATTCTTTGATTTTGCAAACCACCCGATCCTCCTTTAAACGATTTTCTAAGATTTACCTCAAAATCTTGGTGGTGACTCCTCATTTTGTCTGGTTCTAGTCATGAAGGCCGGGACCTCCGCTCGCATGCCGTCCACGTCGCATTTTTTTGAGTGCGACAATGTAGTATCTTGATCCTATTGGAAGTCGTCTGAACAACCAAAAATATATCATGTTAATGTTTAATAAGTAAGTTAAATAATTTCTTTGCATATATGTAAATTATTATTTTTGTGTTTTTATATAAAGTTTTATATTATCATGTGTGTAGGTCTGTCCACTTGTTCAAAAGCCATAAAGAGTTTCCTTTGTAATTGAAAACTCTAATACATATGAAGACACATTTGATTGGAGGATAATTAAGGTATATATTTACCCTCCATATTTAGTTCATCAAATTAATTTTATTATACTACAACAAATTAGTTTGATGATGAAAAGTGTCCAAGGTAAAGTGACAAGGTTGTTGATTGCGACTATAACATCATTAGGTACATGAAAGACACTATCGACCATGTGCTGATTGATAGAATTTTGCCTAACCAAGTATGTCTTCTATCTGTACTTTCTTAACTTTAATTTAATAATTTATGTTACATTATACATATCGCTTAATTTATAGCAAATTTGATTTACGTTATGTTAACAATACTTTAAGGATTCATATTGAGAGGAATATAGTCCAGTTCAAATTAATGAAATTCCTAAAGAACTGGCTGAGAGTTTACTCAAGCAATGGGTGCAAAATAGATGATCATAAAGCATAAATTTTACTATATTCTCATCAATTTTACACTTTTTCAAAATAAGCATTCTTTAGCCAAATTTAAGCTTTTGATAACTTTGACCTTTTAAAAAAGTTGCAATAGGTTACACTTTTGGCAAATTTTTCCTTGTAATTGCTTTAGTATTTAGGCATTTTTTAAAAAGTTTAAAGTACTTTTAAATATATTTTAGAAGTTGTAACAAGGTTTGAATAATGGATTCAATTGCGTTTGAATTTTGGTTGAAACTAGATAATAATTGCTGTATAGTTCCATATATTTAGTGGTTATTTAGTTTCATATATTTAGTGATTATTTTTAAATAATTGCTAAATAGTTTCTAGCAAATCCTCCAGCTTTTTGACCAAAATAAAAGAAAACTATTTAATGATTTTTTAAAATAACTGTTGAATATGAAAAACTATTTAGTAGTTATTTACAAATAACTACTAAATAGTGTGCAGACACATTCATTACAGATAATTCTTATAAAAAGTATTCAATGATTTTCAAAAATAACCTTTATATAAATCTAAACTATATGTCGATTGAAAACTGCTATATAGTTGCAAATATAACCGCTATATATTAGCTATTTTTTAATAGTATATTAAAGTTGCAAGAGATTGATTGGTAAATATAAGAATTTTTATTTGTAAATCTTAAATATTTTATTGTTAATATGTGATGCTTGACTTGCAAATATTAAAGTATTAATATTAATAAAATATTTTTAAAAAATTATTGTTGACTGGTCAATGTTGGTGGGTGACCGGTCAACGTATGTAGATGATCAATCAATGCTAGTTAAATGAGTGAGAGTTTGAAGGCATTTGTGTCATTTTATATGGTAAATTAATTATAAATAAGTCTTATGAGATTTGAGTGTATTTTTACAAATTTGAAATACTTATTTGTAAATAAGTATTTTATATGAGACTTGTTTGCAATTTTTCCTTTAAACATTTAGTATTTTGGATTATATTTAATTAAATTTATAAATAATTTATACCTATATAATTAATTTTTATATATTTTCTTCTCTACAATCATTTACATGTATAAAACAAAGGCATAACTAGTCAAGAGAGTCGAATCATCTTATCTTAAAATTTTGAGTTTAACTCATATGATATACAGTAGTGTTAAATAAAAATGCTAAAGACATTTCAAGATACTTGTAAGGTGATAACTATAAATTATAGAATACAAAAATTCAAATACTTTGATTTCTAATGCCAGTGTTGTTCAGGAATTTGCAGATCTAGAAGAGGACTTGCCGAAGGCAATCATCCACAAACGAGGTTCCTGAATTGATCGATGGCTACGCAAAGAACTATTACCTTCACTATAAAAAATATGACTTTTGGCGACAACTTTTAGCGGCGACTACAAAAGTTGTTGCCACAAGTGGACTTTTGGCGGCGACAAATTGTCGCTGCTAAAAGTTGCCACCAAAACTATATTTTTAGCGGCGACAAATCAAACTCACCGTCAAAAGTTACTTTTAGCGGCGACTGTGATTTGTCGTCCCTAAAAGTTCACTTTTGGTAGCCACATTTGTCACCGCCAAAAGTATTTTTAAAAAAATAAATTAAAAATTAAAAATAATTAGTATAATTTACTTTTGGCGGCGACAGTTGTCGCCACCAAAAGCATTTTAATAAAAAATAATTTAAAAATTAAAAAATAATTAATATAATTTACTTTTGGCGGTGATAAATTGTTGCCACCAAAAGTATTTTTATAAAAAATAATTTAAAAATTAAAAAATAATTAATATTGTCACCAAAAACATTTTATAAAAAATAATTTAAAAATTAAAAAATAATTAATATAATTTATTTTGGCGTCGACATTTGTCGAAACCAAAAATTTTTTTATAAAAAACAATTTAAAAATTAAAAAATAATTAATATAATTTATTTTTGGTGGGACAAATTGTCGCCACCAAAAGTATTTTTTTATAAAAAATAATTTAAAAATTAAAAAATAATTAATATTGTCGCCAAAAACATTTTATAGAAAATAATTTAAAAATTAAAAAATAATTAATATAATTTATTTTTAGCATCGACATTTGTCGGAATCAAAAATTTTTTTATAGAAAATAATTTAAAAATTAAAAAATAATTAATAAAATTTATTTTTGGCGGGACAAATTGTCGCCACCAAAAGTATTTTTATAAAAAATAATTTAAAAATTAAAAAATAATTAAATAAAATTATTCAAAATATATTTATAAAATAAAATTTCTTATTTTATGTATAGAATTAGAAATAAATTATATATAGGAATGTGAAATAAAAAAAATAATAGTTAAAGTGTGCTAAGTTTAATTATTAAATTTTTTTAATTTTATATTATTCATAATCATTTTTTAGACATATATAGCTCATATTTTTTTAAGAAGTATGTTATTAAGCTAGTATTTTAATATGATAAATTTAAATCTTAATGGGTTATTACTTCAATTATAATTAGGTTAAGTTATACATAAATTATTACTTACAATCAAATACATAAATAGCATTAGGAAGTTAAAGTTGTACAAACATCGTGAGATGCTAATGATATTATAGACTACTTAACATATTGCTCACTTTATGCTTAGCTTGATATATATATATAGTATTTACTTCTTCTACTGAGCTCTAATGACTTTTGGACAAGGATTTCATGTAATTCCTCCTAGTATATTTAGGTTTTCATTGCTATAATATCATTTTATAACTAATTATTACTAAGAATAATATGAATAACTACTCAAATCCACCTTTCTATAAGATTGAAGATGATTAGATGTTAACTAGATTGATCACATAGAGATTCTTGTAATTATCATATATTGCAAAAGTTATTAGTATTCATTTTCAAAATTATTCAAAATGACTATTAACAAAATTTATGTGGTTAAAATTAATTTTTTATTAAAATAAGTTTTTAAGATATTGAAAAATTATCTATAAAATATATTTTATTAAAAGAGGGGGAAATATTTAGCTATTTTGAGAGAGGATAAAAATTTAATCATTAAGTTTATCAATTTTTTAGAAAAATATGGAGAAGAAAAAAGTAAAAGATATTTAACATAAAATAATATAATACATATTTATAAATAAATTATATACTTAATAATTTTCATTTAAAAAATAAAAATATAATTTAAAAATTTATTACAATGTATATAAGAATATTATTTTAATATTTAAAAATTTTTTATTTTAAGTTCATTTTCCTAAAAAAATATTTATTGGTAAAAAATAATATTTTATTAAAATTATAATTTAAATATTCATATAAATCATTTTTTCATATTAATAATTGAAAATAAAATATAATATATGGATATCATTTTAATCATATATTATTTGATATATGTGTATGCAGTTACATAATATATATTTAATTTCGCATATAATAATTGCAGGTACATTTCAATTCAACTGACAAAGAAGGGAGGTTTAAGGCTTGGAGGAGAGAGAGGTCAAGAGTTTAAATCTTGACTTTGTCATATTTCACAACAAATATGTGACGTGGCGCATGGTGGTGACGTGGCACGTGAGGTTGTTTGAGAAGGCACAAACGTGATAGGTGATGTGGCATGAACTGGTGGCGTGGCACATGAGGTAGCTTGACGGGGCATATACGTGACAGGTGCATACACCTGGCAGGTGACGTGACGCGAGATGGTGAGATGGCACATGAGGTGGCTTGAGGAAGTGCACATGTTATGTGACATGGCATGAGATGGCTAGGTGATGTGGCATTATCTGTTGAACACATGGACTGTGACATGGCACAAGATGGCAAGTGACGTGGCATAATCTATTGTATATAGGTAGGTGACGTGGCATCACTTAATGCACATGTGGCAGAGTAATGTGGCATAAAATAAATTATTATTTCTTAAAAAAAAGTTTTGGTGGCGACAAATTGTCGCCGCTAAAAGTCTTTTTGGCGGCAACATTTGTTGCCGCTAAAAAGACTTTTAGCAGCAAAAAGACTTTTGGCGGCGACAAATAAAAGTATACTTTTGGTGGTGACAATATTTATCATCGTCAAAAACTATTAGCGACGATTGTTATAGCGACGATTTTTAGTGGCGAAAAGTCACTGCTATAAACTTTTAGCGACGACTTTTGGACTTTTGGCGGCGACAAAAGTCATTTTTTTGTAGTGCTTTGGAAGAAGTAAATACTTGAACCATCTATTTTTTCCCAAAAAAATCACAATTTGAAGGTCAGATTTGGCTTTATGTTTCTTTTCATGCTAAGCAAATTCCAACCATCTTCAAGTAGTCTGGATTTGAAACATCAAAAAAAAATAGGAGATATTCGAATGTGAGTATTATAAATAAAGGTTTTTGGGATCACTCAATCAGCATCCCATCAAATATAATTAATTATCTGAATACTGCCCCCAAAATAAAAAACCTCCGAGTTATTTGGAACTCACAAAAACATTTTGAAAGTTGAGAGTTAAATTATTAGGGAGTTCTTTACATCTAAGTTATTATTTTCTACTC
Organism: Prosopis cineraria; assembly: GCF_029017545.1. NCBI lineage: Eukaryota > Viridiplantae > Streptophyta > Magnoliopsida > Fabales > Fabaceae > Prosopis > Prosopis cineraria. Next base: position 13,207,157 of record NW_026555335.1, read on the forward strand.
TTTAATTTTCTTTGTAATCTATATTCATGATTAGAGATTTTAGACCATTGTTTATTGCGGTTTCTATTACTATTTGAATTTGGTGAATGAAAAGATTGAAAAATTTTAAGACCACACAAATTTGTTATGATTATGATATATGCAAGCTCTTCATCTTCGTTATAATGATTGAAAACGTTTTAAAGGTAAGGATTGTAATTCTAACAATTATTTTGGAAGACATCTCTTTATTTTTAATGTACTAATTATGTTTCATTTTTTATAGTATAGAAGTTTCTGATGATGGAGGAAAAAGCACACAGTTGCAAAAATATTAGCACAAAACTCATAAAAAGAATATATTAGTTAATTGTTGAAGCCTATTTTGAACAAAAAGCTTATATATGTGTGTGTACATATAAATATGTAATTGATTCAGCTTCTGCTATAAATGCTGAAGATGTAATGAGGTGGATGGACACGCGGCTAATGAGCTAGTATATTATGAGGTGGAGCAAGGTCACGAAAAGAAAGAAACAAATCGGATCATGGGACCACAGGGACCATCATCATAGGATGAAGGACATTCTGCTACAATAGTGGAGAAGTGTGTGGTGGAGCAGGGCTTATGGCATAGCAATCGAATGTCAGAATTCACAAACCACCGCTAAGGTTCAGGGACGTTTGAATGTTATATGTACAGGGGAATGTGAGGGTTTAGCATAGAGAATTTTGTGCTCTAATCTTTTTGCTTGTAATACTCTTCCCTTATTTCTATGTGATTTCTTCCCCTCTTTCTACTGTAGTTCTTGATGCAAGAATCCCTTTCAGCTATTATATATATATATATATATAATTATAAGTCCTTGTGACTTAAGCTCTTAACATTTCTCTGAGTTTCATAATCTTTGACTCTTAATGTTGCAAGTGATCATTCAACTTCCATAAGACATGGTTATTGAATATGTTAAAAAAAAAAAAACTTTGTTCTTGCTATTTTATTTGAACATTAATGACAGAATTAAATGTTTTCACTATCTAAACCAAATCCTATAATTATTTGTTTTGTAAAAGAAATGTTCAATGTGATATTTATAAAGGTTATATAATGATGACAGTACCTATAAAGGATCAACCGATGAAACAAAAGATTAGCTGTTGTATTTTAAAAGCATTTGATATTACTACTGCACAATACCAACAGTACATATAATCTGTTTTGGATGTAATAGCTGTTAAAGTCATTTTTGAAGATCCATGCTTAATTTTGCAAGAGGTGAAGTTAGACTTTAAGGATTGGTACTCACTTGTACACCAAAAATGTGAAGGAAATTCAAATGAGAATTGATGGAAGCATATTCAATTTGATTTAAAAAAAAAAACTTTTGATCAGGTTAGTATAGGGAGTCATATATAAGTCATTTATTACTTATATATTTTTTTCTATTCTTGTGATTCTTTTTTTCACTATTATGGAGGAATTTTCAAGTCATTTTGAAAATAATGTATCCTAATTGTTTTCATGATAATTGGGTGAGAGATATAGTGGTATTGGATAGTAAAGGAAAACTATATAATATAAAAAAAATCTTAATATGTAATATTTAATATCTTAATTTTTTTTATTTTAATTGGCTTTATGTTTCTTTCTAAGTTAATGTTTTGTTTCTTTTTTCTAAACGAAACGAAGGGTATGTGGATGCTGTAAAAATCTTGCATCAATTATATTATAGTTTATAAAATTGATTGTTTATCTCATAAATTGAACTTTTGACACTACAAAAGATGTGAAATATTTAATAATTTGTTGCTATAGTATCCAATTTTAGAACTGAAACAAAAAATATATATATTATCAGAACCACATGAAAGTCAGATTTTCACTCAAGACCTAAAAGACTATCAACAAAAATTTTTTATCGTTATTTTTTTTAAACACTAATGACACAATTGAATTTTTTATTATCTAAACTAAATTATACAATGAGGATGATAATTATATATGATTAAAGGGTGAAACAAGTGATTGGTTGCAGTATTTTAAAAGCATCAGATATCAGTGTAGTAACATTTTGGAGGCATTTTTCTTTAGATATCGCTACTGCATTTGTAAACCAAAAATTTGGCAAAATAAGTGAAAATACCTTATTGTCACTATGTGTCTCACAACTATTCTACATCAGCAGACAATGAAAATGATTATGAGTCTCTAATGAAAGGGAGATTTTGCTCTAGAATTTTTTCAACTGAGGATATTGCCTCACCTTTCAATGTAGAGTGTCCAACACTCCTCAACAAAAATTAGAAAAAAAATGGTTTTTAACTCAATTATTAAAAATGTATTTGCAAAATTTGATTGTTTGGATAATTCATATGATAATTGGAATGCGCAGGACAAAAATTCTTCGCATTTTTACCTCAGACTATGCTTAAAAGAATTTTCATTTTTTATGTCCAATTTAGATAAGTTTATTGAATGACAATCTTTTTTATGTATTCTTCTTTGTTAACTTTTTAATATGATTTTTTTTTTTAACCCTGGTTTTTTTAAAGAAACTGCAGAAATGAGAAAGTTACTTTTGACATCCCTTTTTTTAATTATTCACATAAAGAAGGAACCTACTTTCTGAAAGGAGCTTATAATATATTTTATTTGAAGAAGATCTTATTATGGGATGATATCGGAGAAATTGTGAAAAGGTTTGAGAAATGTTTTGATATCAATAAGCTTTGGTGTAAACTTGTTCCAGCAAAATGGTCTTAAAAAGTTTTCCAATATAAAATAGATTGAGATAAAAAGTAGTACTAGAAATAGATTATGTAAAATTTTTAATAATTTATTGCTACACTAATCACAGATTAACATTGGAACAGCAGTATCAAAGTGATATCAGGGCCAGTTTTTTGCTCAATAACACAAGACTTTGTTCTTCCTATTTTATACATATGGGTAAGTAATTTGTCACCCGTAGCTTCAAGTTTATTCTTGTATCAATTTTCCTTCTTATATAATGCTATGCTTGTGGTTGATTCCATTATGAGGTAAATTTTCTCTCTTCATTTCTCAACTAATTTACATTCTTACATTAGCTTTACAATTTTATTTTTCATAATAAGAACTAATGGTGAGCATTAGTAAGTAATAATGGATGATCAATACATCTTTAGAATTGCTGTCAACACAATATAGTAAAATTTAGTACAACTTTTTTTTTTTTTTTGTATTTTCATATTTGACTTCGTTGGTGGATGCCTTAATAACCTTGCTTCAACTCCAAAATCCAACATTAATCAATATTTGAGAAAGGGAGGATCATTTTTTTATTAATAAACTCATTTTTTTATTAATAAATTTTATAGTGAAATTGAAATAGTTTATTGAATTTTTTATTTGTTCAATTTTTTGGTTGTTGATGAATTTGGAATTGCGATTTTTTACATTAAAATTTAGTTCACGTGTTTGATTAGTCTATTTGATGACGTTTTTTCTTGCTAAATTGTGTTTTGCTCTACAAAGTTTTTTGTTGTTTAATTAAATTCAATCCAACAATAAATAATGGTAGATAATATGTTAAATTATTGCTATAGAAACCACAGATAAGAATGGGGAAAAAAATTGGTATCAAAACGATATCAAAGTCGGGTTTTTGTTGGGAATTAGATGGCGTTCAACAAAATTTTTTTTGTTATTTGATATAAATGTTAATGACATAATTGGAAGTTTTGATAATTTAAATATAGTCCTTTAATTGATGCATTTATTTTATTTAATTTTGTGTCTATTTCTTATTAAATGTATGCTTGTTTTATCTTGATTTAAAAACATCATCAAAGCAATTGAGACTAAAGTAGATAAGATATTTAGTAGATATGAGATTTTTTTATTACTATTTGTTTATTCATTGATAAAGCTTATAAGAGATTTATATATATGAGTAAATAATTTTTCACTTATAGCTTTAAGTTATTCTTTTATATATCTATTTTTTTCTTGTACAGCACTGTGAAAAAAATTGATTGCAGATGGTGTAAAATTCCTCCCCCCAATATCTCAGCTAACTTACATTAATATAACATTAGTTTTACAATTTAATTTTCACAATAAGGATTAATAGGGAGAACATTTAAGAATTAATAGATGGCAAATACATCTCTTGCAATCACAGTCAACACAATATAATAGAACTGGTGTTTGCATTTAATGAAAGTCTAATGTACTACATTTTGGATATTTCTAGATCTTATTTCATTGGTCAATAACTCAACAGGTTTCAACTCTCAAAACCAACACTTGCTAATATTTGAGGGAGTGAAAACAATTTTTTTCAATAAATAAACTTGGTCTTTTTAATTTTTGATTAGTAAATTGTAAAGTAAAATTAATTTAGCTCATTATTTTTTTATTTGTTGAAGTGGATGCAAGTTCATTTCAGCATTGTGATTTTTGACCTTGGAATTTAGTTCATGTGCTTGATTGATAGCTTTATACTTTGTTGTAACTTATTCATTTGAGATAATTAATTGACTATGGTGTTTGTTTATTTGTAGGTTCGAAAATTGGGCGTGTGCATGTGTGTGTATTTGTGCAACTTAATCAATTCATTATCTGAGGTTTTTGGTTGCTGAAAAGCGAAGATTGAAGTGATGCCCATAAAAAAAGGCTCTTTTTTTTTTTTTTTTGCAATGGCCTTGATTATGTTGTAATTAGCTTACATCAATGGGATTAAGGGGAGATGATATTCCAACCTTTTATTTTTTGAATAGGGCATATGTCTAAAAGTTGCACAATTCACAGTTCACACTAGATGCAATACTTTTGTAATTTACAAGGGCCTTATATTTTTAAAAATTCCTCATGGGTATTAGTATGCTGTATGTGTATTCAAGTTAACTCAAAAACAGCTACGAATATTTTGTTTGGGTTAAACATCGAACTTTTAACTTAGAATGTCAGTTATTTCAGAAAATTAATTTTCTTATTTTATTATTGTTGAGCTTTTTTGGGTTTATTTTATAAATTTTATTCAAATCCAAGAAATTGGGCTTTATTTCACTACACAAAAAAAAAGGATAAATGACGGTTCTTTTAGTTTATAAATAACAATTAATATTTGTTATTTATGTAGTTGATATTTAAAGTCCACTAATAAATGATGGTTGTAAAAACTATCATTTAAAATAAAATTTTTACAGAAGCTCAAGCCAAATGAGAATATAAATGACAGGTAAGTTACCCATCATTTAAATCCACAATAAATGACAGATAAAATATTTACCCATCATTTAAAGTATGGTAATAGACTTTACCATACTTTAAATGACGGGTAAGTAGTTTAATTGTCATTTAAAGTCTAAATAAATGACGGGTAAATTATTTACTCGTCATTTATTGTAGTATAAATGATGGTTATTTATATAACCGTCATTGACTATATGGTTTTTTTAATATAAGGGTTATTTTTATACTAGCCCCTTATAAAAAGAAATTAAAGTAGCAGCAACTAGGTATTCTAAATTTGAATATCAACAAAATTTATTGTATTCAATTTCAAAATTAATCAATAAATAAATGTAATTACATAAAGTAAACTATTTCTAAAAATAAACTATCTATTAAAAATATAAACGTACTAGCTACTTCTTCAAGGTAGTTCTATTGATCTTCTTTGCATGAGATCCACACTTAAAAAATGTATTGACACCATTCTTCAATTATCTCATTTATTTATGCATCCCTGAATTCTTCAACATAAGAATCGTCATAGTACTGCAATATATAAATGATCCACCATATATTAATTTTAATACATTAAATATTTTTATAACTTAAAAGTTAATATTGTTGACATACCATCTCAGGAATTATATTCTCGTTATGAATAATGATGTCATTCATAAACTTCATGATGCAATAGCCACAATCTAAGCTATTTTTCTTTTATCTTGGACACTAAAAGTTGAAGAATTAATGAATATGTATTAATACATTAAATTTAATTTAATGAATGATTCTAATTACCTTAATTATATTTCAAGTGTAGGCCACATCAAAATTTATAAAGAACCTTAGAATTGATTATTTTGTGTTAGTGTGATATAATACAATCGCCCTAATGAAACAGTAAAAAATATGTTAGTAATGAATTTAAATAATTAAATAAATATGTAAAATACTTTATGCACTTACATATTAATCAACTCTAATAAAATTTGTTTCTTCCTTAGTTCTCCTCTAAGAGAATCGAGATAATATATCTTCGGAGTGTTGCTGAATGGTTTGGCGGCGATCAACATCTAATGGTCCCTAATAATATTAACAAGTGTTGCAAAATTATAATTAATCCATTAAATTAGAAATAAAAAAATTATTAAGATAAGTGAGAATTATGTTACCTTGACAGTATGGTATTATGAATAATGTTCCCTTTCGAGCCCTTGCTTTGAAATTTTCACTTAATGCCTTTGCTTGTTTTAAAATTTTGTTGCTTTTAATTAAAGCATGTGCACTCAGTTCATGAGGACTAATGAAGAAGAACTTCATTTGTAGATCAAAAGGGACAATAAATTTGTCATACAAGCACCTATTACAAATACAAGAAATGGATTAGTTTATATTTAAAATATTAACTATTCATATATGAAAAAATTTGCCATATGTAGAGGCTGAGAACAGTGAGACTGGATATATCATGTTAAAGTACTTCATTAATAACATCAAACGAAAGCATATCATATCAGTCTTTGCCATATATACTAACCTCAAACGGGATTTGCAGGACTAAAGGATTATACCTATGAATTGTTACATATGCCTGGAGTAAATTTTTGTGTTGGCTTGGCAATTGAGGCTCTTGTTCAGGCACAGCTTTATAGGAGACTGTCTTTTTAAAAGAGAGCCTAGATTGGGGTATCATCTTTTTTTTTTTACCGTGCATCTTTGCTAGTCTTTTTGAGACTTGGTATCCTAACTTGACTAGCTTGCCATCCAACAAAACTACCTGTCGCCTTTTTAACAATCCCTACGTCCTTAGTAGGAATAGGTAGCGGATAGTTCAAATCCTTCAGCACATCAATAGCAACACGTACATTAAGACGCAAGGAGTGACATATTATGTAGCATGTCTCCCGACAAATAAAACACCCAACCGATAGCAACTACATGATGATTTGAGCTATTTGCCAACAACTCACATAGGCGCTCACCCTATATTAATAAGTAATATACTATATTAAAGTTATGGAAAATAGAAATAGTGAAACATAAGTGAAATAAATTAATAATATTTTACTTTAGGGAGATTTTTAACAAGCTGCATAACATTATAACTACCTTTCCCTCTGGGACTAATATGAAACTCTACCTCCCACCTCTCCTTGTCCTTTAGCAAAGCTTCAATCATGTCCCATTACCTAGATAGCTCCTCTTTCAAGGTGACAATCTCAGCCCTTGCACCCACATCCTTTGTTAACCTTGCCTTCTTCTGTGATGCAAATATTTATTTCTTTGAAACATCGAAACCATATCCCTTAACTTGACCAGGGTGTTTGGGATTACCCAATGCCTTGCCCAAGACATAATCATCAAGTGTACCACTTTTATTAATCTCAACCTGTGCAATATATAGTAAGAAAGTTAAATTAGTTAATTGAGTATAAAAAAATATTAAGTTAATGTACTTATACATTTGTTGGCAAGATCCTGAACATGTTCATCAACAATGTTTCTTTTTTATTGGTTTGACCTTCTATGAAGAGTCTGTGACGTGAAACTAAGCTTGCCCCTAAACTCTCTCCTCAATCTATGAATTTAAATAAATTTGAATATGAGTATAGTACATATATCCATGAAATAAGCTAAAATTATATAGTATAAATATTAACTTATCATTTGCTGCTCAATTCTTGCGTATCCTATGTGCCCCTTCTTGTAAGGGTATAAATCTTTCTCATGCAACTCTTTATTTTTATGGCTCCACTCCTGTGCAAAACACATAGAATTATATCAATAAAATTAAATATGTTGACAATAGTAAAAAATTAATTCATCTCATTGTTCTTATTTAAAATTGTCTATTAAGACATTGAGCAACAAATTCATCCCACTGTTCTTATGAAAGTAATGGCCTTATCAAGTTGGAGACCTCAGCACTAATGTTTCCTCTTGATTTTTTAATGTATTTCGCTCCCATGAAATACCAAAATGTCCACAATGCTTTTACAACTTGTTGGATGACAAATTTCATCTAACTAGCATCAATTGCAAATGCTGATTGTAAATCAAGATAATTAATTAGATTTTTAGTTAAGTAATTTCAATTGACTACAACAATGTGAGTAAAGTATTTTACCTATACTTGCTCCCAAATATAATTTTTTGTAGTTAGACTAATATCGTTCCAGTGCCTAATTGTAATCAGCACATTTGCTTTTGCCACAAATCCTATGTAGCTAATGAATTTATTTCTGTTAGTCTTGATAGGTTGACCTCTAAAATTCCATTCAACTTCATATTTTTGTCTAGCAGTTCTTCTTCTATTCACCTCAGCCATCAATGTCAATCCTCTTGTTATTTGATTTACTTCTTGCTGAATTTGTTGGTCATTCATCTCAACGTTAGGATTAGCACTACTAGGTCCACTAAGACCAGCACTCTTTTAAGAAGCCATTTACCTACAAAAGTAAAAAAAATAATAAATAACAATATAAAAAGTAAAGCACATAATAAGTAATTTACAGGTTTAATGTAAATCACACATTATAAAATAAATATAGCACATAATAAATAACAATAAAAATTTAAATCACACAAAATAAGTAACCTACAGGTTTAAATTATTCTTTTTCTTTTTCTTGTACGTTCCTTATATTTGCTCGAATGCTTTTACCTCTTTTCTTTAAAATCTAAATACCTTCATTATGATCATTTCTCATATAAAAGGCTTCATCCTTAACTAAGTAACTTTCATATGATATCCCCATAAATAGATCATTTTCAATTGTAGAATCATTCATATCTTCGTTTATTTTACTACTTAATAAAATGATAGACCAATTTACTTTAGCTAAATCAGGAACAAAGAACACTTGTTGAACTTATAAGAGCCAAAATAAAAGGCTCATCTTTATAACCTTCTCTATTAAGATCCACCATTAAAAACCCTAAGATATCAACTTTATGACCATTTTTACGATCAACCCACTTACAACTAAAATTAAAACTTGAAATTTGATGTAATCTAACTCCCAAATGTGCTCAATTATCCCAAAGTATGACATTTTTGCATACAAGGTATTTTTGTCTTTAGTACTAAATATATGCATTGCTTAGGCTATAAGAGTTATACCACTATTTTGCATTTTTTTCCGATCATCTTGCTCTTTGGTATAAAATGTGTACCCATTAATGAGATAGCCAGTGAAGGAAAAAACTTGTTTATTTAGGACCTTTTGCCAATCATTTTAATTTTTCAGAAATGAATCAGGATCAGCAATCAACTTCTCAAGAATGTGCTCTTTCAACCAAATTGTAAAACTTTTATTATGCTTGTTTGCATACCAAATCTCTGATCTATTAGGGTTATCTCGCTTAAGCTCGGCTATGTACATCTCTACATACTCTTCAACCTCTATAGAGTTGTGCAGTACATATAAATGTGCTTGTTCCCATTGTAAGTTAGAGATTGTAACTACTTTATTGCCCATGATTCCTTCTCCATCAATTTTACCATCATACCGAGAACTCAAAAGACTAATATGGTTGACATTTGATAAGTACTCAGTACAAAATTTAATTGCCTCCTCACAAATGTATCGTTCAACTATATAACTTTCAGGTCGACTCCAATTTTTTACATATCCTTTTAGCATCTTCATGTAACGCTCAAATGGATAAATCCATCTTAAAAAAATTGGGCCACACATTTGTATCTCTCTAACCAGATGAATAGTAAGGTGACTATTATATCGAAGAATGCAGGCGAAAATATATTTCAAGTTCACATAAGATTAACACAATTCAGCTTTGCTATCTTGGCAATTTTGTTGGGTCAATCACTTTACTACATATAGACTTAAAGAAGAAACACAATTTTGTGGTTGTGGCTCAAATCGTATTGGTATAATAGAATGTATAGCCACTAGAATAAAATTTTTCATCAACACATGGCAATCATGCGATTTTAAACCCTTCAACTTCAAATCCTTTAATGACACAAGGCCCTTAATATTTGAAGAGTGCACCTCTAAAACTTTAACAGTAGCAAACGACTCACAAAAAATTTTCTTTTCTTTTCTAGATAGTGTATGAGCTACTATACAAATAAATGTGCAACTTCCTTCTCTTGTGGAGCCAACTCTTCCCTTGTCCCTATAGAAATCATGTCAAGTCTTACTTTGATGCCATCTTTGGTCTTTCTCAAAATATGAAGTAATGTACCAATCAAACTGTCGCAGACATTTTTTTTTCAATGTGCATGACATCAAGAAAATGTCTCACATATAAGGATTTTCAATATGGTAGGTCAAAAAAAATAGACCTTTTCTTCCACCCATATGTCCCAAGATGTTTTGCAAAAGATTTGCCAAACTTGATATTCAAATTCTTCACCTTATTAAAATGTTGTTCACCTATCAGTAGCAAAGGTGCCTTACTTTTTTCTGAATTCTCATTGAAAGCTTTTTCTAGGTGTCGATAATAATGATTAGGATGCAACCATTTACGATATCCGATATAGAAATTCTTCATTTCATGTTCTAATCTCACTGAATGTGTGCCCTCTTCATAAATAGGACATCCGAGTTTTCCTTTAATACTATACCTTGACAGATTACCATATACTAGAAAATCATTAATTGTGCCAAACAATAATGCTCTTAAATTGAACCTTTCCTCTCTATATCCATCATATACCTCAACACCGTGCTCCCACAATAATTTTAAATCTTGAATTATAGGAGCCAGATATATATATCTATATCATTTCCTAACTGTTTGGGCCCTGAAATTAGAATAGATAGCATCATATATGTTCACTTCATGCATAGCCATGGAGGTAAGTTGTAAATTACCAAAATAACTAGCCATGTACTGTGACTGCTACTTTGAAGCTCGTATGGATTCATTCCATCAGTAGATAATATGAGGCAAATGTTTCTATCTTCTGCTCCAAAGTCAGGGTAATTAAGATCAATTTTTTTCCATTAAGAAGAGTCAACTGGATGTTAAAGCTTCCCATCTTTGATCCATTCATCCGTATGTCATGTTAAATTTTTTGCATCCTCTAAACTACTGTACAATTGTCCAAATCTAGATACAATGGAAAAATACCATAACACCTTCTCTAGACTCTTCCTGTTCTCTTAGTAGCGCAAGGCATTACATTTTGGACACTCCATTAATGATGCATATTCATTTCTAAATAATATGCAATCATTAGGACAGGCGTGTATTTTCTCATAATTCATGCCAATGGAGCGTAGCATTTGTTATACCTCATACATATTCATTGGAAGCTCGTTATTCATAGGTAGAAGTTGTTTTATAAGTGTAAGATTTTCTATAAAGCTCTTATCACTTCATTCATTGCTCACTTTCAAGTTGTACAATTTCAACACCACTTACAACTTTGTAAATTCATTGCAACCAACATACAAGGACTTCTCTGCATCACTTTTCAATATCTCTAACATTTCAGGACAATCCTCAAATTCTCTTTCAATTGCGTTGGCCATCTCTTCAAGACAATCACCATTATAAGTATCTGTGTCATAATCATCTGATTCAAAGCTTCCTTTATACTCCTAATTACTAGTACACTAATTCTTTATAGTCTCTTCATGCTTATGCCAATACTTGTAATTTTCATCAATTCCATAGCACACTAAATGATCTTCCAACTCAGATGCACTAATTTATTTTAAAAGACCACATCTTACGCAAGGACACACTATTCCTCTAGAGTCTTTTTCATACTCAAGAGCAAACCTCATAAACTCTTTCAGACCATTCAAATACTCTTTATTTAATTGATTGGCAGACATCCATTCTTTATCTATAACTTTTTAATCTAAAGGACAATTCATTTAACGAAATGTGATTAGTGACTCATGAATATAGAGAGAAAAGAATGATAGAAAGATTCTCAATAAAGAAATTGACTACTTTACATATAATATAGAGTAATTAATGAATTATGAGTCACAATACATGAGCATTCACATATTCCTTTAACCGTTGAAAAAAATTCGGCAGCATAACAGCATAAAAAAAGTATTTTTCAAGCTAAATCCTTCTTTTTAGTCCTGACATCTCACTCAACAAACTAATTTCAACTATCTACAATCACAACACTAACAAAATTTTCACAAAATAGCATTTTCAAATTAACTCTAATTATTATAAAATTATATTTAAAATTCTTTCAAAAATTATAGAAAAAAGAAAAATACTATAAACATCATTTTGAATCAATATTTTCTATCTCATTGATCATTCTAAGGTTACACATATCCTATATTAGCAATCCCAAGCCAAGAACAAATCATTCTTTACCAAATGTAAAAATATCAATAAAATAACAATGATTTTTAGAGAAACCGTGCGTCAGTTTTAGTCACTAAAATGAACTTCAATTATAATGAAAATTGGCACACTAGTACATTTAATATGTAGTTTTGAATGATAAAACTACTCTGATCAAACAAGGCATGAAATTTAAATTAAAAATTATTGAAATAAATCAGTCAAAATTCATAGAAAAATATAATCATCATAAATATCCCATTTTGATGACTAGTTTTCATCTTAATAGTCATTCTAAGGCCAAGTATATCATCTACTATTATTCTCACATCAATAACACATCAAACATTAACAATTTTTGACACCCCATAATATCAAAATGGGCAACAAATGAGGAAAATTTAAACAACCAAAATTAACTAATAAAACAATCCATAACATTAAATAAATCAATCTCATAATTTAGAAATCTAAGGATATTGGAAGAAAATGAAGAAAAACTATAGAAATCACATGCCCATGTACCTTGGAGAAGAGAGGATGAAACACAAAGAGAAAGCAAATGAGAGGGCAACAGACTACGTAGGTGGTGGCACATTCATGTTAGATAGGACGAAGGTGGTTGATAGCAACAATGGAAGAAGATTGAGAGATTTCTATCGATTTTGTGTGCAAGTGGAGAAGAAAGAATGCGCGAGAAGACGAACGAGAAGGAATTAAAAAATAAGACTGAAAACTAATTAAAAAATAGAATAAATGACGAGTATTTTAAGAAACTAAAACGTTGGACAACAATAAATGATGGGTGTTTAAAATACCTGTCATATATTATTCAGACTTTAAATGATGGGTATTTAAAATACGGGTCATTTAAAGTTTAAGTTTTTTTTTATTTTTTTCCTTCTCAAAAATGAAACATTGGGCTAAAATAAATGATGTAATGATGGGTGTTTAAATATCCATTATTTATTTTCTGATCATCACCCATCTCTCTCATATGTGACGTATTTTTATTTAACTGTCATTTTTTATGACGTTTTTACATTTTTATAGTAGTATTTTTCTAGCCCAAAATAGTAGGTTCAGAGTTGACTTGATCAAGGAAAATAACATCAAGGATCAAGTTTAATAATCTATGACCCATTAGAAGATTCCAACTCATGTAATAGAAATGGTTATTTAATGGTGAGGTTTATTTGAGCTAGGCTCAATTCTATATAAAACATTCTATACAGCCCAATCCAACCCAAACAAAAATTTATCAAAATGTTCTTTTGTATAATATTACCTTCATCCCAATTTGTAATATATTTTTAGATAAAATCAAGCTTACCTATAAAATTTATTAAATATACTTTATAATGTTATTTTTTTAAATATAAACTTAAAAATATTCTTAATTTAATATTCAATTTATGAAAAAATATTAAAGAGAAAGAAAATTTAATGAGAAGTGTAAATTGAAAAAGTATCAATAGTAAAATATTTTTTGGTCAAAGTATCTTCTATTTTAAACATTAAATTCCTGTGTCTTGTAAATTAGAATGGAGGGAATATTTACTTATGTTATATCCTTTTCAAATTGTAAATATAGATTATTATTATTATTATTAATTAGTTCATATATATCATGCTAACATTGTAAATACACTAAAAGAGAATTAAATAATACAATTATATTACAATAAAATTTGAAGGAATAAAATGAACTATCAAAACTTTTAGGATAAATATAATTTTTGATCACTATACTTTATTCACATTTTGTTTTTGATACTTATACTTTTTTTTGTGTTTTAGATTCCTACACTTTTATTTTTTATTATTTTCAGTCCCTCTATGAGCAAAGTATAGGGACTTTGGAAGGACCCAAAACAATAAAAAATAAAAGTATAGGGACTTAAAACATTAAAAACAGTATAGGGATCAAAAGCAAAATGCGAGTAAAGTATAAAGACTAAAAATTTTGTTTACCTAAAATTTAAATACATGATAAAATTGTAAATTTGTATCGTAGGATTCTTTTAGGTGCTACGCTCGAATTCAAACTTTCAAAATGATTTGGACATTAGCATAACACTATGTCAATAATAAATTTTTATATCTCAAGATTTTCAAAAGTGGAGCCGATAATATGGGCGAATTGAGCTTATTTTTATTCAGATCGAATTTAAAATATCCTATTATTTAAAAAAAAAGCTCATATAATCAAATCCAACCCTACCTTTTTTTTCAACTGGGTTCAGGCTGGCACATTATGCTTAGCCAAAATTATCGACTTTACATACATATAGAATTGGTAATTTTAACGGTATAGCTTATTCGAGTTGGGCTCAATACAGGCCGAGCTTAGTCAAATCAGTTTAAAGTATCTTGCCATTTTAAAAAATTCTACATACTCAAGCATGACTTTAACTTTTTCAGGTGGGTTCAAGCTGACCCGTAAGCTTGGCCTGACCGGCTCTATTCAAAAGCAACTAAGAATCTTCACCTAAAATTTGCAAATAGAAGACCTAGTTGAAGTAACAAGGTTTGAACACATTAACCTAAGTTTGAGCACTAATTTAGAGCTTGCTTAAAACTACTTTTATTTTATTATTATAAAAATTGGTGCTTTGTAGAATATGTTTTGAGAAGAAAAAATATGAAAACATGTATTTTTTGCATTCTTTCTTGTTATTCAAAATGATAATCCTATAACATTTAAAAGATGTTTTTATTTTTCTCTTCTCCAGAATAATATTTAGTTTTTTTCTCCAAAATACTTTCTAAAAACATGTTATCAAATAGACTTTTTTTAATTCTAGAAAACAGAAAATTGTTCCTACAAGTTGCCAAACAAGCCCTCAGCTTCTTCCACCACATATGCATCCCCCAATCTGCTATCTACTCTATCTTGACACATCTTAACCCATTCTATCAGAATAATTAACTTCTTTTTGTAGAATTCCTTTGTCATTTGCCTATTTGGAGGTATTTTTGTGTCATTTTCCCTTATTCTTTTCTTACATCATATTTTGGGGTTTGTCTACAGAAAATTCTGATGAAACACTGGATGAAATATTGTTGAAGTGCAAAAATTATAGAATCAAACATTAAACAGCCAGATTGTTGCATTTAAGCAGGCGGAAAATACAGCCAATATTAGAAAAAAAATTTCAAACACAATATCAATAGGAACGTAGAAGTGAAGAGTGGGTTGGAGTTGATTCATCAATAAGAAAAAGCTGATTCTCATTACTCAAATTGCCGGCTCTATGGTTCAAGTAGCCAAATAGAAAAATAATAGGAAAAATCGTATGTACAAGATAACCACATATAGAAGCTACGACAAACAAGTTGCCTATGGGATGATAAAAATACCCAAAGAACATTTACAAGAAGAAAATAAATGAACATAACTTGCCAGTTTGTAAATCCTATAATTTATTTTCCTTTTGCCTGTGCTTCTTCGAGAACTTGTAAATTCGTGCAATTTTCTAAACATATTTCATCTGGAATCTCACCCTTACTCATGAACAATTAAACTTATAATTAATTAACTAGATTTTACACCATGCGTGATGTACAGGGATATTAACCCTTTATTTAGTTTAAAAGAGTTATAACGGATTAGGAAAAATGGAGAAGATTTTAATGAGTTCTTTTTTTTAAAAAAAGAAGACAAATGGTGTTATAAAATTTTAATAAAGAGAAAATGTAAGATGAGAGAATAAGAAAAAAAAAAAAAAACAATTTCATGTATTCTTTATTTAAGGAAAAATTACCATAAAGTGCCTCACAACCATTCAAAATACCCAAAAGTTCCACCAAATCCATAATCAACGAGTAGAGGATCCATTTTAATGCAAATGAAGGGAATGAATATTTTCCTAATATTTGGTATACAAATAATTGAATGATATTTCATAATGTGACTCATTACTAAAATGAGTATTGCAATATGCATAAAGGCACACACACATCTAGAATCATGTTTATTTTCTCAAGATGAGAAGATAATACCTCAAATAATTTTAATTATCATAAGCACTTCAAATACATGTACATGAATTAATATTTATTGATACAATACTCGCAATGGGGGGCGGGACTCATGTGTGCGTCTAATCCCAAAGACCCTTGTATCTTAGTGCTACATGATATATTGATCCAAGTGAGGCCCATAGATGCTTCTCTTAGGCAAACTCAGGTCACTTTAGGATCTTCAACCCCTTAACACTTCAACTCACGGATCTCTAAGTATAGTGACATGGGCTCACACACACATGGATCATCAGTTGGATTCTTTTAATGCACAAGTACCTTGTAGAGGCAAGTATACAGCATATTTGACATCTATGCTTTTCTAAAAAGGGAGTTTAATGAAAAACTCTTTGTTCTTCCATAGAGGAGATAGATGCTGAAATTGATCATGACTTTCATAGTAGAATTCAAGAAGTTGATCCCTGATATGTTCATATCTTGGAGAAGCTTCTTGAATCTCCATAATACTTGGAATATCAATGTATTTCTTGAAAAACTGTTTGAATCGAATACCCATAGGGAGTATCTATAGATCTTTAGTTTGTCTATATACATCAAATCCAATAAGAATATCTTTAGTAGGGAGATGAGTTCTAAGGACTTTTGTCCATTACATACATCTAGGCAAAAATATTTTACCATTTTTTCTTTTGATAATAAGATTTATCTTGTAGAGTTTATCATTATAACAAAATATTCATTATGAAGAGCTCATTCTTCTCGAGGAAGAATATGGGTTTCATTACAATTTTATAGGAGCTAGTATTCATGAAGGCGATGACAGCAACAGGGACATCATATTTAGACGGGAGGATTTAGATTTTTACATGGGCTTTGACACTTGAGGTAGATAAGGTGGTTGGTTGAGATCTATAAGACCTGCGGGAGTTAGGTTTAAAGAAAATAGATTAAGGCTTTTTATTGGGCTAGGCCCAATGGCATAGAAAAGTTGATATTGATGGGAATACTGTTCATCATTTGAGCTGTCATCAGAGAATGGTAGAACATAGTGAGTATTTTCATTCTTTTTTGATTGTTCTTCAAGAATGGATTCAACATCCTGATCATCATTAAGAGGAATGACAATCTTAAGGGACCGTAATAATTTCATATCTTTTTTTAATTTGTTAGGACATTGTTTTACAGAATGCTCCTTTTGTCCATAAATAAAGCATCAATTTGACCTCTTGGTCTTTGAAGTTCTTTTCTTTAAGAATTTGAAGAGACGACGCTTTCTTAGTTTAAATGGTTTATGCCTGTATTTATGGAAATGAGCCTTCTTTTTACAACAGCAAAGATCAACTTCTTTGTACTTGATATTTAAATAAAGTTTCTTACAGACTGATTGTAATCTTGGCTTCTCTTTCAATATGAACTTCAAGAATTGTTGTTGTTCATAAAGCTTATCCAAAGTAGATAAGGTGAGTTAATAGATTTCTTTGCGAGAGATTTGTGACATATCTCTCCTTAATGCATTGATTTCTCTATGGAGTTCTAGTTAAAGTTCTCTTGGTAAGGAAGCAATAAATGTATGCCTAAGATTAGCATCATTGGCACCATTTGGCTTATAGTACTTCTCAGACACACATTGGAAGTGTTTATGAAGATCTAAAACATATTTTCTAGCACATTATATTAACAAAATAGACTTTGAAACAGAAATCCTAAGATAAACTTATCTAGAAATTTTAAAATAAGAATTTCCTTTTAAAAATGAAAATTAAGAAGAAAAATAAAATAATTTTCTAGAAAAACAAATTCTTTTAGAGAAACACACAGCATGAGACATTTATCATGGGTACATAGCCCATCTAAGCAAGTCACTAATCAGGTATGGTCATAAACCATGAGCAATAGGAATTGCTCATAGACCACAAGAAAATAGGCATGGCTTGTAGACTACAAGCACTATTGGAAAAATGTGAATTAGTGAGGGATCATCTATTTCTCTCTAAAATATAAAATTAGTGAGAAAATTAGTAAAAGATGTCAATTTCATAGCTCGACTTAAAATTAGTGAGGGACTGTCAAGTGCTCTCTAAAATAAGATAATTAGTAAGGAAAATAATGACGGACTACCAATTCCTTTCTAAAAGAAGACAATTAGCAAGGATTCTATTTCTAGCTAATTATTGCAAAAAAAAAAAAATTTGGCAATGAGTTTTAATAATATATTAATTATTTTCATTTAAAATAAAAATTAACCAAAAAATTAATAAAAGAATTATTTAATATTTAATATTTTCTTTATTAAGTTGATTTTCATTGATAAAATAATATTTTATTAAAAATATAATATGAAGAATAATTTAAATAAAACAAAAATATTTTTAACATATTAATAATTGAAAAAAAATTTAATATGTATATATGTGAGTATTTTTATAATATATTATTTGATATGTTTATGTAATTAAATAGTATATATTTAATTTTTCATATAATAACTACAAGTAACTTTCAATTCAACTAGCAAAGAAGGAGAGCATAGGCTTGGAAGGTATGAGGTTAAGGGTTCAAGTCTTGATTTTGGTATAAACATAATGAATATGTGATATAGTAAGAAGCAAGTGACATGGTGTAAGGTGGACAATGATATGACGTAAGTTGTCACACATGTGACATGTGATAAGGCACAAGATGGTAGGTGACTTAGTAATTGATGAAGCATAAGTTTGTTGGTGACATGTCACAAGTTGACACATGTATGGCGGGTGATATGACATTACTATTTTTAAATATAGACACATTTAGTGAGAGATTAGAGAGAAACTAATTCCTCGTTAAAGTTGTTGAATTTGAATAGTTTTAATGAGAGATTAGCTAGGGATGTGGCCCTCGCTAAACATTAGCAAGGGACTAAATCCCTCACTAATTAGCGAGGAAAATATGATTCTTTGTTATATTTGGTGATCTTTATTTTAGCTATGAATTTAATAAAGGACAAAATCTCTCGCTAAAATGCCATTTAGTGAGAAAAAATAGCATTTAGCAAGGAATTTGTCCCTTACTAAATTTCATTTTTCTAGTAGTAGAGTAAGGGCGTAGCACAAGCTACAAGTATGGGTCCTTGTAACAACTATATGAGAGGGGGTCTTGCGAGAAAAATATAGCCCTAGTGCCCTTACAGTTTACTAGATTAGACTTTGTTATGGCTTTCCTTGTTATTCACAAAGGACACTCTTGTTTTTTGCAAACAAGAAACTAACTTGGTTGCTACCTATTCATTTGTTCTAATGAACAAATTTGATTTCTCGACCAAGTTTGAATTGCTTAATTGTACACACTGGAATTCCAGTGGGACTTTCGTTTCATACGACATGTGAGTTGGCATGGAGCAACTATATAGAATCAGAAGAAGCATTTGTTCCCTAAGTCCTTTGTCTCTATCATCTTTAAAGAGTGGGAAATTAGCGATGAGGCTATTGAAGTCGACAAGCATCATGTAACCAGTTTCTTGGATTAGTATGTTTTTGAGCTTCAAATCTCTATTCACTATGTAGGTTGTAGCAAATAATCAAGATGAATTGGATCACTAACTCCGAACGATGACGATAACCACGGTCTTGCTTGGAGGGGCTGAGCCTAAGAGGAAGGGCTTCTCTGAGAGGAGACAACGGTAAAGGTATGGAGGAGAGAGGGGGAGAAGGAATGGAGGAGAGAGATGGAAAGTGGGGAGAGGGGGGGAAGAAAAGGAGATGGAGGGAGAGAAAGTGTATGAGGTGGATTTTTTATTTTAAATATTTAAATTAATGGGTGTGGTGATGAGGAGATAAATCTTTAATGTTGAAAGATAGAATTAATTTTGAGTTGAGTTTAAGGTGTCTAATGATTTTTCAAGTAAAGTTGAGGGACAAAAATGACCTTAATCCATTATCTTTTAAATATTAACATCTCAACTAGTTTTTCAAAAATTTATAAGTGATTTGTGAATTAAAATAAGATGCTAAATTATAAGTCTTCCTTCAAAAATTACACTATCCAAATTTGATATTTTGATATTTTACAATTTTGTATTAAAAAGGGAAGAAATAAACCTCCAGATTGATGGATAAAATTAATATTGTTTTGTTGAATTTTCAATTAGTTTTTTCAATTTTAAAATTGAAAACATATTGTATGATATGAAAATACCAATTAAGAACTTAAGACTTTACCTTGCATTTTAAAATTTGTTTGGACTTTACTTGAATAAAATAATTTTTTAAGTGTCATTCCTTCTCATGAGTATATTTTTAATTAATATATTTTTAGCCTAGTTGAAGAGTTGAGCAAGTGACACTTTACTCCTAATCTTCTCTTCTTTTTATATATTAAAAACAAAGCAATATCACCCCTCTGTTAAACATTTGTTGATTTGACCATTAGCGACCGAGACAATTACAGAGAACTTAAAAAAATTTAAGGGATTTAATCAATAATAATTTTTTATAAGATTTTTTTCTATAATTTATTTATAAATATTATCATTATTATTTTTCATAAATCTTCACGTATAATTTATAAGTCGCCTATAAATTTATGAAAAAATTAGTTGAGATGTTAGTATTTAAAATATTTAATCTTTTAACAAGAATTTATTAAAATAATATTTTTAGAAAAAAATTAGGAAAAAATTTGCTCTTTAATGTTACAATAATAGGTTAGGTCGGATCCATAAAATACTCATAAGCAAGTCATCATGAAATTGACAATTCTTTAAGGGAAGTACAAAATTGCTCTTAGAAAGAATGAAGGAAAAGATTACTCTACTTATCAAAATAAGATATTCAGGACTCCTCAAAAAAAATTTATACATGTTAAAAATATAAGTAGAAAATATTTTATGTACAATTTGTCATTCCATATAAATTAAGATTTGAAATAACAAAACCTATTTATTAATTAAGTTGAACGCAACCTTTTAATAGCTAAATTAAATTTGTAATTTTCTTGTTGCAATTTCAAAGCCACTTACTTACTGTAATATATTTTTAATAATGGGCCCACATTCTTTCTGCTTCTCCTAATTATATAAAAAATATAAAAAAGCTATCCACAAAAAAGTAAAATTGAAACTTTCATGAATATAGCCTATCTTATAAAACTAAACTAAACAAACAGCTAAGTATTTATTATATTTTACATTATAATTAATTTATTATATTTCAATAATATATTATTATATATCAATAATAAATTTTTTATAAATTTTAAATTTTTAATAGTAAAATTATTAATAAAAAATTTCTTGTACATTAATGTGTGAATCGGCCATACTTTATTTTTAAAACAAATTATTTATTTTTTTGGACATAAAATTTTTTTAAGCTGTAAGCCAGTTTGTCAAAAAAAAAAACAAAATGATGGAGTTAACTGTTCAAAACACTAAACCCCACAATCTTTCCTGCGCCTGTCAGCGTTATTTTTTTTTTCTTTTTCTTTTTCTTTCTTTTCTTTTCTTTCACTTTCGATGATCGAGCCCAGCTTGCACTTAACAAACGGGAAAAATAACAGTGAAGGCCATCGAACTTTACAATATGTAAATATAAAGATTACATCAATCACACTGGCTTTTCTCTAACCAGCACCAACCATCCATGTCATCTCCAATGTTGCAGCCCAAGCCGTTCGCCTCATCTGAATGTGGATCTCTGTAAACGTGAATAAAAAAGTCAAACATTGGACAAAAAAGGTAAGATAGGTATCGACATGGAAGAGACCAATAACACCATAATTTCAATAGCAATTATCATGTGATCATGGAGACATTGAACACCATAGACCAGTGCTTGAGAATCCATTTCTGGTTATTCACCAAAACGAGACAATTCACTGTTCTAGTTTTAAGTTGCACGTTGTATTATAATTTCATCGTCAAAATATAAAACTCAGCAAATAAAAAATAAACTGTTAAAGAGGCAAACTAAGCAATACAAGCAAATATAGTGAATGACCATTATTAGAAAAATGGGTTTTAGTGATGTTTAAAATTTTAATTTTGCAACATTTGTAAAACGTTATAAAATTCAATATTATATTAGATCTTATGTGGCATTTCAGTAATTAATAAAATGTCATAAGAAGCTAGCAACAGCAGTGATATTTTTTCAAGAAAACACCATATCTTTACTTACTTTTAAAAAATAAAAGAGAAACAAAAAAATTTCACCTCTCTACTACTTTTTAAAAAATAAAAAGAAAAGAAATGTCACTTCTATATTTAATTTTTAGAAAATAAAAGGAGATATGTGGCATTTTTTGTATAAAAAATGCCACTAATCTCCTTTTATTTTTTTAAAAAATTAAAAATTATCACTTTTTAATATATATATATATAATATAATTTCTTATATATCTATCAATTTATATACATGATTTTTTTTAGTAAATACACAATTAATTTATACATTAAAATTTATTCATATAATTAACAAAAAAATAATTAATTTCAAACTATAGAAAACTACAATAAATTTAGCAAGGTCATAAAAAATTAAAGATAAAGAAATAAATAAATTAAATATTAGTTAAGAGATGCAATGAGGTTTATCAGTAATTTTTGCAATGTATTTGTCAAAACAATACTTACAACAAAAAATAAATAAACAATAAAATCAAAAAAATTATGGCTAATATTTAACAAGTTTCTTCATCAATGATTAATGATGATTATTATCATTACCTTCTTAAAAGTGTAAAATTTGACAAAGCCAAACCTTTTATTACTGAAAGCAAAAAGACTCAAGATCTCACTGTTTGTTTTTTCAGATCTAAATAAAGTTTTAAACCTAAAGAATTGTTTCCAACAGATGTGCTTATTAGCAAATTAAAAGAACAAATTCTTCAATAGTGGAAAGAAAAATTGTCAACTAAAGATAAGCAATAGCAAAATCATAAAATCCAAATAAATAAATATGTGTGTGTGTGGATAGGTAGATAAGAGGTAATTAAAATGGAAAAAGGAACCTGTTATTAGTATACTTGTATAAGTAACCTTAGCAAAGATAAGATGACGAGAGAACCTTTAACAATTAGAGAATAGATAACTTGTAAATTGCAAAAGAGAAAAGCAAACAGTTGGATGGAGAGAACGACTAAGATAAAAAAATTAGGGTTTAAAAATTCTAACAAGAGTTAAAAACTATTCACAATTTTTAAGAATAATTAAAAATCATAGCATGGAAGAAACGTCACCTCTCTAATTTTTTTTTGAAAATTAAACTAATTAATAAAGAAATTTAAAACTATGAGGTGATGTTTATTGAAAATAACATATATTTTAATAAATAAATAAAAAATATTAGGTGACGTTTCATCGTAGAAAATGCCACCTAAGATTTATTAAATATTTATTTAATATCATATTTTTATAAAATATAAAATATTTATTAAATTAATAAATTCCAAAATAAAATAATTAATTGTAAAAAAAATTAATTGAAGCCACAGAGGAAATATTATATAAGATTAAAAAAATAAAATATTTATTAAATATTATACTTATTATAAAATAATTATTTAAAAATATATTTTTGAAAATAATTAACAAAAAATTAATTAGGTGGCATTTTAAAAATATTTTTGAAACACCACCAACAATTATTTAAATAAATATTTATTAAATATTATATTTAGTATAGACAGTAATTTAAATAATATATATATATATATATTATATAAATTAATTAGGTGGCGTTTAAAATTAAGTATCATATATATTACAAAATAATTAAGGAAAACGTCAATATTTAAATCAAATAAAGAAAAATTATTAGGTGGCGTTTTGTCCAGAAGAAATCGCCACCTAAGATTAGTTAAATAAATTATTTTTTATATATTATATTTATTATGAAATAAATGTTGATAAAATATAATTGTAATTTTAGTTTTAAGTTATTGTGATAGATTAATAATGATTTTTAATTAACTACTTAATTTATATTATAATGTGCTCTAAAACTAATAATAATATTTTAATAATTATTATAATAATTGTATTAATATGTGTAGTAATAATAATTATAATTATCATAATAAATAAAATTATTTTTTGCAATATTATCATAACTATTAGGTGGCATTTCATTTTGAAATGCTATGAAATTATTTAGTAAAAACAAATTGTGGCATTTCATAAAGGAAATGACACCTCTTGTTATTTTAAAATAATTATAAATAAAAAATAGTTGATAAGCAGTGAAGAAATGCCACCTAATATATTTGAGCTTTCATTTTAATAGCGTTTCATTTTTAATTGTTATAAAATGTATGTTACCAAATCCCATTTTTGCAATAGTGGAGTAAACATAAATGATAGAACAAAATCCCTCTTTTTCTATATGGCCATTGAAGACCAAGGTTTCACTTGCAAATCAAAGCATGAGCTTTTAATTAAAAAAAATAAAATCCATCAAATGCCAAAAACTCGAAAGAACCAAATTCATACCAAAAATGAAAAAAATAAAATCAAAGGGAGAATGCAACATGGAGCAAAAGCAAATTCAAAAATATACTTCTAGGGGAAGTTCAAATCAAAATGATGTAAATGTATTTAGGCCAAATCACACAAGTTAGAGGATTAACTTACAGTGCCACAACATTGAGTAGTCTAGAAACACCAATCGTGAAGCGCTGCGTGTCCTCGATAGCAACGGTAGGCTAAGGTAGATGATGAGAGATTGAGAATATAATGCGATATATTTGGATTTGATCGACGACACTAATGT
The DNA here is from genome assembly GCF_029017545.1 of Prosopis cineraria. NCBI lineage: Eukaryota > Viridiplantae > Streptophyta > Magnoliopsida > Fabales > Fabaceae > Prosopis > Prosopis cineraria. The sequence goes on from NW_026555335.1 coordinate 13,232,390, forward strand.
CAACATCCCAAACGATGCAGAACCTATTCTTAGAAATGACAATGAATTCGATTTCATAACGGTCGCCACCAAACCTGCAGAAGGATTGGGGAAGGTCAACCATATAAAATTCCTTCTTGTTGCTAATATTGTAATTAGTCAATTGCTTCCCATAACTAAAGATGCAAAGAATCCCATCATAAAGAGCAGTGAGGGCACCTGATGGATAAGGTAAATCCTTCTTATAGACACTCCAGTTGCTATTGTTCTTACAATCTGGTTGATACAAAGTGCCTTCTTCCTCTATGTAGGCAATAAGTGTGCCTGGGGATAAACACACACAGAAATCTGAGGGATAAATAGAAACACCAGGTTGGCTAATTTCTCTTAGTTGTCGGAACCATCACAAGCTCCCATAAAAGATGGGTAAAGGGGCAAAAATACTCACAAAGTGGATAGCCAGGGGCACCCAATATCCTTAAGTGACGAAAAGGGCAAAAATACCCATAACGTCACATTTATGGGTGCAGAAGTAACCAATCCATCTCTTGCCTCTTAACTCCATTTATTTCGTGCATTAACTACTTATCTAGCCTGCCACCTGTTGTCTGACTAGTCTAACGTTGACGTGGCTTATTATGCACAATCGCTCTGTGTTTGTTCAAACTAAAAAATTGAGAGGTTTGTAAGGTTCATCTGGAATCGAGATTTTTGTAATGGGGAAGAAAAAAGGAAAAGCGCCAATGGTCGACACACGAGGTAGCGAAGGAAGCGGGGCTCATGTGATAGAAGAATCGCTTGCCAGGGTTTCAGAAGAAAAAGAATATATAGAAGCACGGGTAAGCACCAATTTTCATCTTCATATTTTCATCATCTAATTTTTGTCCTTTGAATAGTGAAATCCCCTTGAAATCTTCAAATTTTCATCCTTTGATTTTTATCTTTAGATTTTCATTGTCAGATTTTCATCCTCTGATTTTTGTCTTATTTTTTGTGGGTAGAGTAATATGGCCAGAGTTAATGCTGTAGAAGAAGAGGGCAATGACCAAGGAATGTTGAGTAATGTAAGGCGAGCAGAGCTTCTGGCTATATATTGCCAAATGGTGGATGCAGCAGACAAAGGATGGGAACAAACTAAACGGCGACTGAGAGGTGGTTATGATTCAATAATTGAAAATATGTTATATGGTGATGGGTTAATTTCTGGGGAAAAAGTAAAGTTAACTTCTAAAGATAAGATAGACAGTGTGCAAGATGTAATTGATGATGACATAAAGGATATAAAAGGTCTTGATAACATACCTGAAGACATGGAAAGGATGGTAAAAGTAATAGATAAGTCTACGGACTAAATTATTCAACATGATAAGGACTTGTCTAGTAGTGATGTATCTGAGAGGGATGATAGTGACTTGTCTAATAGTCAGGATGAGAGTTATAAGGGAGATTCTGTGGATGATGATACCGAGGAAAGTTTAGATGATTTGTCTCCATATTATGAAAGTGATGCATCTGTTGGGAGAAGTAGTGAGGATTCATTGGGCCTTGAGGCTGACCAAGGGCCCGTTGAAATGCTTAGAAAGCCTATAAAGGAGGGAAGCAAGCCTTTTTTAATGTGGGCATGACTTTTCCTGACAAAAATGCCATTAAAATGGCTGCGGATAACTATGCAGTACACACTGTTGTGATTTTAAGAATAAATAGGAGTGAAAAAAATAGGATCCAGTATATATGTCAAGAGGGTGTCTATTTATTCTCTATGCTTCCAAAGATGGATCCAATCCAGGTATGAAAGTGAAGACTTTGTGTTATGAGCATAAGTGTACTAGGGTTTGCAAGAACCCACAAGCCTCTATGTACTAGTTGGCTAACCAGTTCAAGGGTAAAATTCAAGAGAATCCTTACTTCAAGCTAAAGGACATGAAAAGAGATGTGGAGAGGGAGATGAAGGTGCACGTGAGTATCCACAAGTGTAAGCGAGAAAAGAGGAAAATACTTTGAGAGATGGAAGGAAGCTGTATAGATAAGTTTGCCAAGCTAGAAATCTAGTGCAATGAGTTGGGATCTCAAATCCAGGAACTAAATCAAGTGTTGAGGTTAGCAATGAGGCCCTAGAAGCTGGAAGAAGAGTTTTTAAGAGGATGTACCTCTACTTCAATGCTTCAAAGGTATGAATCTTGTTTTTTTAGGAATTTATTTATTACCTTGTAAAAGTTGTTTGACTTATATAAATAATATGTTTTAGGTTGGTTGGAAACAGCGCTGTAGGCCATTTATAGGAATAGATGGGACATTTCTTAAAGGAAAAGCTAGGGGCATTTTACTTACAGCTGTAGGTTTAGATGCTAATGATTCCTTATACCTGTTGGCCTTCAGATTGACTAAAAAAGAGACTGGCACAAATTGGACATGGTTTATCCAATGGCTACAAAGGTCATTAGATCTTGGCAATGGGTCAAAAGTGACTATTATGTCAGATATGTAGAAGGTAAGATATACAAATGTTAATGTATGTGCTGTGTTGATGTCTAGTGTTCTTAGCATGTTTAATATTCTTGTGTAGGGCTTGATGACTGCTGTATCTGATGTGCTGCCAGAGGCTGAGCATAGGCTGTGTGCTCGGCATATCTATGCAAATTGGTCTAAGAGATGGAAGGGGAATGAATTGAGGAAGATCTTCTTCGCATGTGCTTGGAGTTTATTCAAGGCATAGTTTAAAGACAACCTTAAGGTTATAGGCAACTTAAGCAGCCAAGTAGCAGAGGCAGTGTTAAGTTATCCAATACAAGTATGGGTAAGAGCTTAATTCTAGATGTCAAATATGGTTAGTTGATAACAACTCCACTGAGAGTTTTAATTCATGGATTGATAAATATAGGTATTTACCTGTTATTAGCATGTTTGATAGTATAAGAGTAAAAATGATGCAAAAGTGGGCAGAGAGTGAAAATCGTGTGACTAAGTGGCAAAGTGATTATAGTCCTAAGTGTATGGAATTGTTTGATGGAAATAGAGAACTTGCTTTTGAGTATACTGTTGTATTTAATAGGGATGACGGCTATGAGGTCACCAAGGGCGAGATAGGCACCCAGTGTTTTTAACTAGGAAGATGTGTACTTGTCGGGCATAGGATTTGACTGGAATCCCATGCCAACATGCTATTTGTGCCTTATATCATGCGAAGTTAGACCCTATTACCCAAATTTCACCCTTCTATCACAAGGACTCATATACCATTAGCTATAGGCAAAAATTATAGCCTGTCAGGGGTAAGAATTTTTGGGATAATGAAAATACTTTCGTATGCTATCACCACTTGTTTGCATGTTGCCTGGAAGGCCTAAAAAAAGAGAATTAGATAGGAGGAAGGTTAGGGCTGGAATCAGACTAGAAAAATTGAGCAAGAAGGGTGGATCCATCACTTGCAATATTTGCAAGAAAAAAGGACACAATAAATTTCATTGTAAGGAGTAGGGCTGCACAAAAGACTGGACGGCACTGGACTTCACCCTAACCCGAAGTCCGGTCTCTTTCATGAAAAAGACTGGGTTAGGCAACCCGTAGTCCAGTCTTGTCCAATAATAACCCGAAGATTAACAGGACCGGACTTGGTCCATAGGACTGGGAGACTGGTCCTGTCAGTCCAGTACTCACTTAGCTTTTTTTCCCTCTTTTTATTCTATGAGAGGCAATAATCCATTCCAACATAATAAACTCAATTAAGATAGTAAAAATACTTATAATAATAATAAATCCATAATAATTTCTAACAATAAGAAAAAAAATATTTTTGTTATAGTCTAAATTATTTAAATTTATAAACTTTAATAAAAACAGTACTCAAAAAATTCAACAACACTATATTACAATAACAATTTAGAAACAAACTTAATAAATCTTTATGCAATCATCTCCTTAGCATCAATTACACTTTAAACATTTGTCAAAAATAAATTAATTATAATTATAATAAAAAAAATTAATAGGACTGGACTGGACCAAGTGGTCCGGATGCCTGGTCTCTTGTCCAGTCCAACCCGAAAAAATAGTCTGGTCTTTTTAGTTCTTTTGGTCCTGAAGGACCAGTGACTATACAGACCGAACAAGACTGAGACCATCTCGGGTTGGACTGGACCAGACAGGACTGGGAGACTTTTGCACAGCCCTAGTAAGGAGGTAAATTGAAATTCTCATTTTTGTTCTGTTAGACATTGTATTTATGAGATTTGAGCAAACATTATGCTACATGCTATTATTTCAGAAAGCATCTTCAACTGAAATTCATGTGAGCCAACCTAATGAGAGTCAATTGACTCAAGCTATGCAACCCCCTGTTTTAAGGATAAAGCAACCAATTAGAAGGAAGCAACCAAGTGGAATGGGCATCATAATAGACGAGCACACTTGCAAGATAGTGTATAATGTGAGCATATTTCAACAATTGTGTGACTTATTTCAATACTTGTTATAACTGCTTTAAGTAGAATGTGTGTGACTTATTTCAATATTTATTTTCATTTCTGTCTAACCAACAATTTTCCCAAACATTATAGCCTGGAAAAATTTCTAAGCAAGTAATTATTGAAGGCTCTGGACAAGAATATATAATGTGACATGCTGACCCTGAGACACACTTCCCTATACCTAATGAGAAAGCAATAAGAAAATCAAGATGTTACACATCTAAGGTTGGAGAGGGATCAAGAAAAATACCCTTAACTAATGAAGTGGCCTCTACATCGTAACATTTACAACTTTCAATCGATCCCCCTAGTTGAAGATGGAAGGGCAAGGCATGTGTGACAACCTCACAACTCTTGGTGGAGAGACAGAAGAGAATTGGCAAGACTAAGGGCAATACAAGGAACACATAATTTGTGTAATAGTCTATTAAGTTGTCAAAATTAAGTTGTCTAATGTAAATTGTAGTTGATAGTATTTTGGCCATTGTGATGGCATATTTTGCCTTCTCTTTTGTTACACTAATAGTGATGCAAGTGGTACACTGATGTAAAGTGGCATTTCTTTTAGCAAACTAATCTGTGTACTTTGGATGATGAAAATCAACAAGGAACTTTATGTTCCATTTTTGTCTCATTTTGTGTTAAGTCTATTTTGTGTTCAGCAGCAAACTTGCACGTTAATTCTCATTTTGTATTCATAAAGACAGAGATTTAACATCATAACAGGGGATCAACTCTTTTCATTACAACTTGTAATACAATACATAAAAACTATATCCATTTAGTCAACCTCTCTTGTAACAAAACAAGAAGATTACCCATAACATTAACAACATTGCCATTGCCAATTTAAAGCTCCATCTATAGTTCCTAAGTTCAATTTCATTCTTCCTATATCTTCCCTTGAGCTTCTTCAACTCTACTGAAATGGCACTAATCTCTTCATCAAATCTTTGACCATCTAATCCTCTTCTCAGCAAGGCATTTTCATCATACAACTTATATATATCATCACGTAACTCTTTATTACAGCTTTCTCCCTCTTACTAAAATCACTATCGTGCCAACTAAAGAAGCTGCACCCACCCCCCTGTGATGTTTAGTATCGACATTAGGTAGCAATTGAAGAAAATGGGAAATAAATAATTTCAAATCATATTACTTGGTGATACCTTGGACACTCGTGAAATCTTCTCCCTGGGTTAGCATCCGTCCATACTGTCCATCTAGGAGCAACTAAGCCACAGTGGCAGCGCCTAGCTGGAATTTCATCTTCTTCCTCGTGCTGAGCTCGTCTGATCTGTGTCACCCTCCTTTTGCTAATTCTAGTGGTTGACGATGAAGATGACGCCATGTATTAGGTCAGAAGCAAACAGTGAAGATGACGAAAGATTGACTAGAGCGCTTATGTGTAACAAACACAGATTTTTATTTTACCATTTTGTGTTTATTTTCAAAAATCGTGTGTCGACTAGCTGACTCATCATTTTCAAACCTACAACAATAAGCCACGTTAGCGTTAGACTAATCAGACGATAGGTAGCAGGCCAGATAAGTAGTTAACGCACGAAATAAATGGAGTTAAGAGGCAAGAGACGAATTGGTTACTTCTGTACCCACAAATGTGACGTTATGGGTATTTTTGTCTTTTTTATTACTTAAGGATATTGAGTACCCCTAGCTGCCCACTTTATGGGTATTTTTGCCCCTTTACCTATAAAAGACTGATCATGTAGGACATTAACCCTACGGATCACGTAAATGTAGGAACCAATTGCATCACAACCGGTATGCATAAGAGCAAGGCTCGGGCAATTCAAAGCAACTACATCTTGAAAAACTTGTGACATTTCAACACCACCACCACCATCACTTCTTTGTTTGATTACATTCCAGTCGTTTGTTGCATCATTGTAAAATGAAGCATAAAAATCTTCTTTTGAATAATTTCCCATCTTGGGAACGTGAATATAAATCAGCTTCTTCATCTCCTTCACTGTGCGTCGGCGATGATGATGATGAAAAACAATCAAGTGCTGTGGCTAGGGTTTTCACCAATCGAGGCAATGCGGTCACCAATTGATCTTATAGTTAAAAGTAAAGTTGTTAATTAGGATCAGATTGGCCCTTTTGAAGGGTCAAGACTTAAATAAGCTGGCCTTGTTAAGTTTGACTATATTTTAGAGTTTCATTTTGACTAGCTCGACCCCAACCCTCAAGGTCAAAGGGTCGGCTCTCAAGGCCTTAACCCTATATTTTTTATTTTTAATTTAAAAATTTAAAAAACATATCTAAAAACTTAAAAAAGCTATTACACATATCATTAAGTCTAGAAATATAAATTTAAGACAATATACCACAATAACAAATTCAAGCCTAATCAAAAGTATAATGTCACGAAATCAACATTAATAACAATTAAACTTTGCTAGCATCATTAACTAAATCTTGATATTTTTATTGTCATCAACATAAATATAATTTAATTCTTCTCCTTATAAAGCCTCATCAATTGTAAAAATATTAACATTAAAAGGGCTAGCCGTTTTAAGCCCAATTTATCATTTTATACCTCAAAGAAGCGGCTCGGCTGAAAATTGTTTCGGGCTTAAAATGGCTAGCCTGATAGACTCTACCCTAATTGATAGGTCTAGTGAAAAGCCCAACCCTGTGTAGCTTGACTATATGTTGATATTTCTTTGTTTTTTTTTGGGGCCGGAAACTACCATATGTTGGCATTTCAGTCGTAAAAAGTTCTTAATATTTTTCAAATTAGTGATAGGTACTGTTTTAATGATACAATAAATTGTCTAACTTTAATATATAAAATATAATAATTAATCAAACAACTCATATACGTGTCATATAATCAATTAAAATATAAATTTATAAATATATAATACAAAAAATAAAATATAATATAAAAAGATAGTGAACATCAAGCGATCTGATCGACCAAACCACTTTAATTATAGAATAAAAAATAATATATGTAATAAATTTAATTTTCAAATCACTTGATTGTTATAACATCAAGTGGATTTGTTAAGCCTTCTTTTGTTCTTGGATATAAGCTACCAATAAAAGTTTTTTATTTAGTTGAAATTCCATTAAATCAAATTAATTTTTTAATAGCCCAAATATGTCAATTAATATCATTGTGGTGTTGAGTAAAATCTATAATTAATATCTCTTTTTTTTAAGACAAGGGTATAGTTGTTCAATTACTCAAAAATATCATAACACCTCTTATATTTAGGAATAAAATAAGCTTTTAAAAATAATTTATATATAGGGACGGAGAGAGTAATTTACTCAACTTAACATTTTGTTAACTTTAATTGTTAATATGTCGGGGCTAGTTGCAAAATGAAAAATATGAAAATTTACAGATTTCATTAGTTTCTTTTGTAAATTGAAAATTAAATTTTAGTTAAATAACATGTTGAAATGGGTTCATATGAATTTTATAATCTCTCAATTTGCAACTAATTATTTTGTAATTAATAAATAAAAGTTAATAAAATGACAGGTTTAGTAGTGATTTTAACTAGTCAACTTATATATTCAAATGTGCTTGCAAATGATTTTGTAAATTGACAAGCACTCCTATAAACAAAATATAAAATGGTTATTTTAACTCATATTTAACAGTTTTGAACCGTTGAGTAATTTGATGCTGAATATTCTTGAAACCTTTATTCATCTATTTTTAATTGTTGAGTAAAAAAGCTATTGAATGTTTGCTTCACAAAATTGGCAATATTCAATGGTTCTGACCTCAAAACTGTTGAATAATTTGCAACATAAAATAATTGTATGGTACAACTCTTGTATATTTGTTCAATGTAGAAAATATTCAACAGTTTTTCCTCATAACCATGGAATATTATAACCAAATTTTTTAAAATAAGGGAGCTTCATTTCTAATAATCCCTTGTATTGTAAATTACAGAATTATATTCTAGCACTTAGAAACAAATTTCAACTAACAATTACCATACATATACATGAATATATGATAAATTCAAAATTTAATAATAATAAAATGCTTTTCCAAGCAAAATCACTAAAATAAATATTTTTCTCAAAAAAGTGAGATGTGTTTGAAAAATGCAAACAAAAATACTACAACTAGCAATCTGGTAGATGAGGAAAAAGCTTTTATACCATAAGGAAATACCCTTGACACATTCAACTTTACTCTTTTTCTTGGCCTAGTAGAGGATGGAAAAGCTTTTTTTTTTTTTTTTTTGGGGCTTGCTCCTTTACTCTTGTTTTCCCATTCAACTTGAGCTTTCTTCTCCTCTTCCAATTCAAAAGCTATTATTTTCCTTTTCAGTCTGATCTAGCCAAAAAAGTAATATAAATTAATTAATTTTTATATAAATGGAGAATACCATTAAATCCATGAACAATAGCAGCAACTATGTCCTTGGTACAATTTTAATATACTTGAAATGTGTTATAATTTTTATGGAAAATTTGATCTGCAATGTGTAATGTGTAAAAAGAAAAAAGAAAAACACAAATGAAAATTACTGTGCAAAGTACTTTGAAAGCACAAATAACATCTTAGATTCTTTTATATATGAATTTTTTAAAAAAAAAAACCTAACCTTTTTTGTGCTTAAAGCAACCCACAACGAGAATGGCTTGGAGAAGAGAAATCCACAAATGGAATGGAAGAGGAGGATGAAGCTAGGAAGAGGAAGACAAAGACAAAGAGACAAAGATGCCACAAGATCCATGTACGAACAAATCCATGATGGTGTAAGGAGAATTTGACATTGGCAACTCACAAATGACATTTCAACAGTGGAGGAATGGTGGGTTTGGCTGGAAATGCAATCTTAAAGCTTGGGAAAGGAGTTCGATGAGAGTATTTGAGTTTTTAAAGAGAAAATGAAAAGTTTTACATAGCTTAAAATAAATGATTCAAAAAAATTTAAAATAATTTAAAATATATTATTTAATAGTTGTTGAAAAGCAACTGTTGAATAAACAATATTCAACAGTTGTTATAAAAACAATTGTTGAGTATCTGAATTCTTTACTCAACAGTTAGATAATATAATCATTGAGTATTGCGATGCAATATTCAACAACTTTGCTAAGCACTATTGAAAATTTAAATTTTAAATTTTAACTTATGTATATACAATAAGTTTCTTTTAAACTATTGAATAAATTGCTATATATTGTCATTTTTTTAGTCGTGAAGTAAAACTTGCTAATACGCACACAAAGTGAACTTATCAAATCCTTAAATTTTCATATCTCACATAGATTAACAAGTAAAGTCAATGACAAATTGTGTTGATTGTTGAGGGTTTAACAAGCCCATCCCATATAATTGATTCTAAATCTATTATCCAAACAAGCATTAAAGTAGTTTAGTGGTTTGATGGTTACTATCTTTTTGGTGAGCTCACAGGTTATGAGATCAATTCCAAACCCTATTGACCATTTCGAGGATTTAAATGGTTTAATGATCACTTGCGCGGTTCAACTACTGGCCTTGTCATTAGTAGGGGGTCTCTAGTGATTGGTGGCTGTTCGAGATAGTCAGTGTCCACAACTATGAGCAAACTTATGTTTTCTTATTTTTTTAAAAAAAAAGAGTATGGGTGTTTTTGTCTTTTTATATATAAATTTATTTTCATTGTAGTTCTAAGACCTTGTAGCGTAAAATTAGAATTTTTTTGACTTTTTTTTGGGTTAAAAAAAGTGCTTCAAACATCTTTTAGTGCGATTTACTTCAAAATTTTGACTTGCTTCAACTTTAGTGCGATTTACTTCAAACATCTTTTATACCAGCCGGAAACTTCTTCCTCCTTAAAAAGTTACTTTTTCTTTAATTCTTATCCGCGCATTCCACCTCCCCCTTTGCTAATTCAATTCTCATCTGAAAGGCTTGACTCGCTAACAATCGGAGTCATTCGTCAATGTAGATATACTATATATATTATATCAAAATATAAATCTGTGATTATATAGATACTGAAAATTGTATCAAATTTTTGTTTTGCTTAAATATTTATCTTTTTAGGTTACACTATTTTTATCTAATTATAAACTTTGGTTACTATTATTAATTAATTCAGATATATTGGACTGACAAGCTAAATTCACCAAAAGAGAATTAAATAATTTCATGCGGGGACCCTTGACCCAAGATAATGAAAAAGAGAACCCTACAATTTTTAAAATTTTACTGAAGGACATTATAGAATTTCTTATGAATTTATGACATAAATGATAAAATTACCTTCTTTTAAATGAACAACATGAACGATTTGTTCATTTTCATATTATATATTGTTTATTTATTTACGAAATATTGTTCATTTCTCTCCTTCACTTGTTTATAAACTTAATTTCACTTGATTTCATTTCAAGTATTAGTTTTATGATGAGGTAACATGTTTATTCTTATACTGTATGTTATTCATTTACTTATAGAATGTTATTTGTTTCCTTACTTCACTTGTTTATGGCTCTTGAAATTAATCAAGTGAAAGTAGGCCTATAAACATGTGAAACAAGGAAATGAACAACATTCAGTAAGTAAATGAACAACATGCAATATGGAAATGAACAAGTTATTTATGTTGTTTATTTAAATGAAAGCAATTTTATCATTTTTGTCACAAATGTAAAAGAAATTCCATACGGGTCCTTCAGTGAAATTTTAAAAAATTTGAAGTCTTTTTATCATTATCTTGAGTCAAGGGTCCTCACCCAAATTTTTTCCATTAAATAATATTATTATATCTTTATCTATTGTAATTACCATTGAAATGGTACTGTAGAACATTTTGACATTTTTTTTTACTTTTTTCTTTTTAAACTTATATGGTTAGAGAAGGTGGAAGTTGTGGGGTTTATATTAAAGAAATATGGGGTATGAGTCATGTGGGGCCATAGTAAAAAATTGAACATACAAAAATTTTTAATTTATACTTTTTTCAAACCATAACATATGATATCTTTTAAAAGTTCTCTCTTAAATTAAAATATTGGGTATATTTTATGTTTTTCTATTGATACGCTTATTTTATACTTTTAATTGAGTTAGAAAAATTTGTTGGTATGTAAGATAAGACACTTGGTGGGGTATTAATTACATTTTCATAATATTATTTATATTTAAACTCATTAATTATGAGAGAAGATATCATACAAATTTTAAAAAAATTATTTAAAATCTTATAACACTATTTGTCTATCATCGAAATAATTAAAATGTATCTTCCATTATAGTCTTATCCTCGGGCATCACATGGGTGTAATATTAACTATCAAAATAATACAGGCAAGAGAAAAAGCAGATAAAAATAAAAAAGAACAAACCTATAATTTAGTTTATTTACACATCTACGTAAGTTTACATTTGTATTAAAACTACATATAATTCATCACCTAGCGGCCGTGAGAGGCAAATGGTTCTGTAAAAGTGATAGAAGCAATAGAAGTCTGACCAGTAGGAATGGTAGAGTATGATGAAGCACATCCTTGACCTGACCAGCCTCCAACTTTTCTAAACTTCATTAAGTCTGATAAGTTATCAGGCAACTGAGAATCGCCATCAAAAATTTGCACAATAGTAGAAATCGTAGGCCTAGCTGAAGCGACAGGGTGTGAGCAGAGCAATCCAAGTTTGAGCACCAATTCAGCTTCTTCCACAACATATTCATCCCCCAATCTGCTGTCCACTGCTTCACACATGTCTCCCTTATCCAAACACACCATAACCCATTCTAACAGCAGTACTTTCTCCGGCGAAGTTTGAGTTTCGATCGGCCTTCTACCGCAAGCAACCTCCAACAGAAACACCCCAAATGAATATATATCAGTAAATGTGCTTGATTTTCCGCTATGCACAATCTCTGGGTCTATGTAGCCCGGAGTTCCCACCACACGAGATGTTTGAGGATCATTTCCATGGTCCCATAGCTTGGCAAGGCCGAAATCTCCCAGTCTAGCATTCATGTCATTGTCAATCAGAACATTGGCTGGTTTGATGTCTCTGTGGACGATGACTTGAACCCATTGCTGGTGAAGATACAAGAGTCCAGATGCCACATCTTTTATGATCTTGAATCTTTGTTTCCAGCTGAGTATGCTGTTTGGCATGCGGTACAGGAACTTGTCTAGGCTTCCATTGGGCATGTAATCATAAATTAAGAGGAGTTCATTTTTTCTTCTGCAATAGCCAAGAAGTCGTACCAAGTTTGGATGCCTGAGACGGCCGATGGTTGCGATTTCTGCTATGAATTCTTTCATTCCTTGTCTTGAATCATGAGAAATTCTTTTTACTGCAATTTGAACATTGGAAAATGGTAGGGTTCCTCTGTATACTCTTCCAAAACCTCCTCTGCCAAGAAGTTGTCCATCTCTAAACCCTTTTGTTGCAAGGAACAAGTCCTTGTAAGTGAACCTATGAGGCCCATACAAGATTTGCCAATCTTCAAGAACTTGAATGAATTTTCTCCTCCTCGAGATCATGATCGCGCCATAAATCAAGATTAGAAGGAAAACCACACCCCCTACTAGTGGTGATATAACTATCAACACTTTCTCGTATCCTTTCCCTCCTCCATCGCTTTCATTTGGATTTAAAATCCCAGGAATGTGAGGAAGGCGAGAAAGATTAATCTCCTGAGCTTGACCGTTCATCTGGAAACTCCAACCCAATATGTAATGAGATGAATATGACCCGCTAGAGGATGAAAACCCAACATACATAAATTCCGAGAAATTAGAAGAAAGATCTCTTGTCATCAGTGTGAGAAGAGGAATCTCAGGTTTAGGTATGTTTATGGGGTGAATTGTGACGCTGAGTTTCTGATCCTTACTGTCATAGTCAATCCAAACTTGCATCGGTTCTCGACTTGTAAGTTCTAGCTTTCTGAGAGGACCATGATCAGCATAGTATCCTGCAGAAGAACTATTGACAGAGGCCAACCCATTGATGTCAATTCCAAGATGATTATCATCAATATCATGAAACTGAAAATCCTCGTCAGTGTCAAGCTCTATTGCTACAATATGATTATAACTTTTACCATCGTTCGTTGCATTGAATAGGCCAAGATACTGGTTTGGCTGAGCTTGAGGAATACCTATAGTAGGCGAGATAGCGAAGGCGAGTCCGTGGCCGTGAAACTCAGGATTGGTGGCTACTATTGCAAAGATGAAAGTGGTAGAGAAAGAGAAGATAGAAGGAGAGGTATTGGAATTCTTGAATTGAAGAGGAAGATTGTAGAAGACTTGCCAAGCTTCACTTAGGCCACTATCGGCATGTATTACTTTAGCTGTCAGATTGGAATGCTTGAGCTCTTGATCCCCCATTTTGAAGTATCCATCATACGTGAATCCAACTTTATTCAAGTTCTTGTCTGAATATGCTATGTTCAGGAACAAACACAGCATGAAAATGCTGATACACATGGTCGGCTTCCTTAAAACCGTGGAAGATTCTGTTTTCTGGTTTAAAGAGAATGGATCCTTTGTTTATTTTCAACGAAAACATTGATTAACGATAAAGAAGACAAATTATTATTTCGATTTTCTAATGCTTGGTTGACACGCGGGGTTGATGACTTGAATTGGCAGACTATTTCTTCCTCAATATCAATAATTTTTTTTTCCTTTTATAACAATATCAGTGTTTTCTTCTTTCACAGCCATCGGGAAGTTTCATATTGTTTTCTTCTTCCATAGCGATCGGAAGTTTAATTTTCTCTTAGTCTTTTAATTTTATACAATATTTTATTTTAATTTTTTATTTTTGTAAAATATCTTTGTAATTATTTAGGATGCGTTTCAATTTTAATTGGCAAAAATTAATCAACAAAACCTGATAATGTTTGGATAATATTTTCTCAAATTGATTTTAATAATTGAAGATATTCGAATAATTTTTTATAATCAATTATAAAGATGAAAAAATAGATACTCAAATGTTAAGAATTTATTTTCAAATAGAGAAAAAATGGCTTCTCTAAAATAGAATTTCACAAGTCAAATGAAGTTTTGCAAAATAACTTTATACTATTAGTTTTATTAAAAAAATTTACATTAAACTTTTATATATTAACAAAATATTATCAAATATTAATATATTAAGTTTAATTTTCTAAATAATAATGATTGATAAAAAATAATTATTTAAAATTAATGGTATTTGAATTAAATAACTGAAAAATATTTTATAAAATTAAAAAATCAAATTAAAATTTTATTGAAATTAGAGGATAAAAAATATATTTTACTTTTTAACTAGAAGTTTCATATTTGAATGTCTTTTTATGTTTAAAAACATAAGAATAATTTTTTTTCCAAATAAAAAAGATAGTAGAGATAGTTATTTAATGGAAAAACAACATATACATATATAATAGTTGAATAATATTGTTAATTTTTAAAAAATATGATATCATTTTAAAATTTATTTTTAAAAATATTACGAAATTAATAACAACTAAAAAACAATTATTTTATCTTTATAAGTTCATAAGCTTAATTTTTTAACTTAGTAAAAACTTTATTTTTTGTTCACTGAGTTTCCATTCATTCTTTCAACACGGATGATTGTTCTTGACTCTCACAAATATTTCTTTTCTTTTCTTCCTCCTCTCTCTCTCTGCCGTCCTTTCCTGTCGCCTTTTCTTCTCAACAAACATCTGTCCCTGTATGCATATCGGATTCCCTCGCTCAGTACACACGCGCCTCCTTCTTTCTTTTCCAATTTGACAAGTCTCAGTGTCTCACAAATCCACTCCTTGTTGACTATCAGATTTTATCTCCAATAAAATATAAGAAGCTGCAAAACCCAAAAAAAAAAAAAAAAAAATTGCAAGTTGTGGCATTAATTAAAAAATTAAGGGTCATTTCTGTCCTTAAATTATATACAAAAAATTACAAATATTCTCATATTTAATTATAGATCAATTCTGTCTCTCAACTTTAAAAATTTTTTCTATCATCATCTTAACGTTAAGTAACGTCCATTAATTATCAGTAAGTCTCACTATTTTTTAATATTTTTTATTAGGTTAAAGATCATTTTTGCCCCTCAACTCAAATATTTTATAATAAAAAATATAATTTGGGCCCCACAAATAGTCAATTAATGGTGAGAAAATGACAAGGTGATGTGAGGGAGAGAATTTTTAAATTGAGAGATAAAATTGACTTATAATTAATTTTAAAAGCATTTATGACCTTTTGAGTATAATTTTGAGATAAAAATAATCCTTAGTCCTTAATTAAACATAACCATTATATGTATACTTATACCCCGTGGTGATGTCAACTTTTGAAAAATTTTGTAACCGCTTCAAAAACAAATCTAGCTTTGGTAATGTTTTGCACATATATCTTATACTTTTTCTGTTTAAAAATGTAAGATATTTTTAACTGAATCTTTCTTCTCAATAAAATAGTTACCTATTTTTTAACTAACCCTATCTTTTCATATTTATCCTTATTAAACACCCTATAATAAATATAAAATCATTATCAATAGGGATACTTTTGAAAAAAAAAGCAAAGATTATATATTAAAAGACTAAAAATGCTTTATAATTTTGAATATCAAACTTCCAAAAAAATGCCTTACATTTTTAAACAGAGGGAGTAATATTTTACACACACACATCTATATAATAGGAAATTAGATTAAAACTTAAAATTTATAAAAATGCATATTTAACTTATATAATTGAAGTTTAGCATGAAATCCAAATATTCCAATAAATTAATTAAATTATAAAGGGACATGAATTTTAGAAAAAGAAAAAAAAATTGGGTTCTCTAGTGTAGCTTTGAAATCCTAATTAATTTTTTATAGCAACTTTGGAGTAGCTTTGGGGTAATTTTATAAGTTTGGATTTTATTTTAATATTTTTTATATGTATGTACTTTATGTAAACTCTCACAGAGAGCTTTTTTTGTTTGATTTTGCTATGTGACTGCTTGTTAACTCAAGGTGAATAGATAATTTAAAATTTTTTAATATGTGTGTGTCACATCTAAAAAAAGTAGATGTGATTGGCACAAGATATATACAAAAACATATATCCTTTAAGTCTTTATCAAGAAAAACTCTAATTTAATATCTTATTGCATTTGAAATAAGACTAGAAATCATTGTAACACTTTCTTCTGAACAAAACAATCCCAACCTTTTTGTAAAAACAAAATTTCGACAGAACCTCTCATACAAATAAGTCTTTTCAAAATTTCCACAACAATCATCTATTGAACCAAATTAATAATATTGAGCTCTATTCCTATACAACAGACAGATAATATAACTTACAATTCAAGATTCTATCTATAGTTATTGTGAAGTACATGAAGCAGATTATAAAAATAATACATAAACTCATTTAAATGGAGTTGAGGTTTGTCCAAAGAAATTCGTCTACTTTCGTTTAGCAATAAATTCTCTCAATGATCAATAGGAGATCTTAAGTACCGATATTATTTAAGGCCAAAAAATTTTTCTAGTGAATGATGTTCCAATTTAAAATTAAAAAAAATAAAGAGAAAATGTACTAAAAAAATACAAGAATTTTATGGGAATATCTATTTGAAAGAAAATTAGAAACTCATACCTCAAGTCACATGATTCTATGTAAATATATGAATCATATATTTATGAATCCAAATAATGATGACATAGCATTAGAATTTCATTTTTTTCATACTACAACATATATTTTAGACAATTACTAAATATGAAATTCTTTACAAAAATCTGTGTGAAGAAATACAATCTATTTAACTAATGTCATTTTGCACAAATGGTAAGTTTCAAAACTCAAATGTTTTGTGAGACTTAACCAAATAAATAACAAGCGTGGATACAAAATCCACGAGGGTAAATAAATAACAAGCGTGGATATAAAATTTATGAGGGTAAATAAATAACAAGCGTGGACACACAATCTATGAGGATAAGTCACCAACAAGCATGATTTGAAGCCATGAAATAATTAAGTGCAGCTAGAACCCACGAAACAAGTGCAGGCACAAAGCCCATAAAATAAGTGTGAGTATGATGCTCATGAATATTCATCCCTCTATTCCACATGTGTTGGCTTGTGCATGGGACTAGCACCTCTTACAAACACCCTGTTAGCTAGGTGTACCATGGTGCATCAAGAGCTAATATGACTGCTGTTAGTAACTAGCATTCTATATAAAGTCCTTTTTAAATCAATTTTTGAACATGCAAGAAAGCAATCGCTTTCAAAATAAAATTTTCTCTTCTTAATATCAAACTCATATGAATTGTCAAAGCTTTAATCCTTCTAATCATAAAAGTTCATAACTAATGTCTCATAAACTAGTTCACCAATTTTCATGAACGTCTTTTTCAAATAGAGAATAACTTAGAACTTGAAAAAGTATTTTCGTCGACTTTAAAAGCATATGTCATGACTTCAAGAGCTAAAGTAAATTCATTAACAAAAGAAATCAACAATAGAAAAATATGTAAATATTAATAACTATAGATTATTGAAAAAAATTGATAAAAAGAAAAATTTGTAAATAAATTGATTGAAATGTTATCCACTCACTTGAAACATTCCCAAACATATACCTTACTCCTAGTTAGCAATTTTTGTAATATTTCCCATGCCTTACTTCCTTAATACCCAAAGGGTCATTATTATTATTATTTCTTTTATACATTTTATAAATCAAATTTTCAATCTAAACTAATTTAGAGAAATAGAAAAGAAAACTTCATCATCAATCTTTCACCAATAAAATGCCCTGTCAAGTTTAATCTATAAAACTATGACATACATGCATATAAACTATATTCCAAGTTTTCAAGTCTTTCTATAGAAAATAAATACTCCAACTATGACTTATTCAACATTTCCAAACATGTATATCCAATTTTCGTAATTTTCCTTTTATAAACATTATATGTGCATCCAAAAACTAACATAAGAACAAACAAACAAACTTGGCCTCTAAATTATTAACCAACTACCTTTTTCCAAAATTTTCTAACTTCAATAATTAAATTTTCCAAGCTTCCCAAAATCATGTTCTCATCACAAAACAATTCAAACAAATTGAAATTTTCCAAGGTTCCACGCAAGTTTTGATCACATTGAATGGCCTTGGCATTCTATTAGCCATTTCATGTAAGAGAGTGTAAGAGTTCCATGCATGATTTGTCACATAAAATTGGTAATAGTTTTTTATGTGCAAAACCACGCATGAGAGTAAGTAGTGTACTCGTAAATTTTAGCACTTTGTTATGATAGTATATTAATAAGTGCAAAACCATGTGAGAGAACAATGAGATACCATATGTGATTAAGCACACAGAACTGAATGATTATTTATGAGTGCTAAATCACACGAGAGAGAAATGAGGTATCACGTGTGATTAAGCACACAGAACTGAATGATCTTTCAGAAGTGCAAAACCATGTGTGACAAGACAAGGTATTCACACGTGATTTTTCACATTCAGCTTTGTGAAACTTTTTTAATGCAAAAACATTCGTGATTATACCAGTCACTCACAAGAAAATGCACCAACAGATAAAATCACTATTCTAATGGTTTGTCAACTTTCAAAAACTATATAAGTGATTTATTTTAAACCAAAACTGAGACTAATAATCTTTGAGAGAATAAATTATCATTTATGCATCTAAAGAACTTTCGTATTGTGATTTTGCATATTGCATTCATTCATTATTCTTAAAAAGAATTGTGAAAATCTCTCAAAAGTTTATAAGCTTTCAGTTGTATTCTTATATACTCTTTTTAGAGAGTTTTCTATAAAAGCTTTCATTATCTTCCCAAAATCTTAAAAAGAAATTTTTCAAGTGTTATAATAACTTGTTGGATTGTAGTAAGGTATGTTAAATGAATCAAGATAAGATTAGTCTTCAGAGTTGTATTGTAGTGGCAAGTATCCATTGAAGCTTGTGATTTTAGTTGAAAATCTCAAGTGTGATCTTAAGGATTGGACGTAGGCCAAGTCTATGGCTGAACCAGTATAGATCTTGAGCGTGTTATCTTCTTCCTTTACTCTTTAACACTTTACCCTTTTTAAGTTTCAAAAAGTTTTAAATGTTACCCAATTCACTCCCTCTTAGGTGCTAGCCTATCCTAACATTTGGTATCAGAGTTTGAACTCTTGATAAAAGACTTAACAGTTTAAGAGGATCCTATAGCTGGTTTTGTTGATAGTGTTCTCCCTAAAAGAGCTGGAATTAATAGGCCTCTAGGATTCAATAGTGAAAACTATATTTTTTAGAAAGGTAAGATGAGATTATTTTTGAGGCCTTAAACCTTGATTTATAAGAGATTGTTGAAAATGGTCCTTACATTCCATAGAAAACTATAAAAGGACAACTTATAAGAAAAGAGATGAGTGAATTTACTGAAAAGGAAGGAAAAATTGTGTTGCTCAACTCTAAGGCAAAGCTGATTATTGTAACTGCCTTAAGTCAATAAGAATATTTCAAAGTGAGTAATCTAGAGACTGTAAAAGAGATGTGAGATGCTTAAAGATTTCTTATGAAGGCACCGAAGGAGTCAAGGAAAATAAAATGAGCATCTTCACTCAATAATATGAGTTATTCAAGATGAAACCTAGAGAAAACATCAAAGACATGTAAGTCAGATATACTCACATGATGAATGAGCTTACAGTACTTGAAAAAACTTACACTCAAAAAAAGCAAGTCAAAAAAATTATGAGAGGACTCCTAACAGAATGGCAACTCAAAATCACTGCCATTGAAGAAGCAAAAAGCGATTTCATGAGGTTTGTGGCAGCTCTATTTTGAAGTCTTGCCAAACATGAAGGAAGATGGTCCATGCTGAAGGAAGATGCTCATAAAAAGAAGTTACTAGCCTTACAAGTGACAAAGGAAGAATCTAAGTCTGAGGCAAGTGAGAATGATGACTCTGATGAAGAAATGGCTATATTTGTCAAGAAATTTGGCAAATTTTTTAGAAAGAAAAGTTTAGGAAGAAATTATCAAAAAAGAAAGAAAAATAGATAATTTGCTACAAATGCAAGAAGCCTAGACATATCAAAGCTGATGACCCTTTAAAGCAAGAGAGTAAAAGCTACAAGTATGACAAGAAGAAATTCAAAGCTTATCTCTCCTCAACTTACGGTGACAGTGATAAGGAGCCCACAGAAGAAGAAGAAGAAGAGCAGCAGCAGCAGCAAATTTGTGCCTAATGGCCGAAAGTCATTATGATCAAGTAAATGATTTAGACTCTGACTCTAAATTTGATTTCACATTTGAAGAGCTACAAATTACTTTTAAAGAACTGCTCAATGAATCTTTTTTGAAAAATCTTTTACAAGTTAAAAAAACTTACTATTTCTAAAAAAGAAAACTTGTTTCTCAAAATTAAAAATGATACTTTGAAAAGGAATATTACTATTTTGGAAAAGGAAACGTCATGCACTAATTGTTCTCTTCATATTTTTGAAAAAGAAGATTTGAAAAATACTCTTGCAAAATTTGTTAAGGGAAGAGATAACTTAAACAAAATTTTGAGTCAATAAAGAAGTGTGGTTAATAAAGCTAGCATAGGCTATAAACTGAATAAAAAGCAAAAATATTACAAGAATTTCTTTATTCTTGCCACAATGACTAACTCACTCAAATCTACTTACTCTTATTGCAACAAGAAAGGACACATGGCTAAATCATGTATCTATAGGAAGCAAGGGTTGAGTAAAAATATGAAGTAGGTTCCAAAGTAATCTGCTAACCTACCAGGACCTAAATAGACTAGGTACCTAAAAAAATATGACATTTGTGCAAATATCAAGGAGAGCCATAAATGAAAAGTGGTATCTAGATAGTAGATGCTCTAAGCACATAACTGGTGATAACTCCATATTTTTGTATATGGTGGAAAACAAAGATAGTGGAACTGTTACCTTTGGAAACAATGAAAAAGGAAGAATTCTTGGCATAAGTAAAGTGAGAATGCATCTAACTCTCCTTGTATTGATAATGTTTATTTAGTTGAAGGTTTAGGATATAACTTTTTAAGCATAAGTCAATTATGTGACAAAAAATTGAGGTTATTTTTAATGTTGTGCATTGCATTATGAGAGATGAGCAAATAGGAAAATCAATTCTAGAAGGAAAGAAGTTCAAAATGTATATTCAATAAATCTTTGTGATAATGACTCACTGAACATAAAGTGTCACATCTCTGTAAATGATAAAAGTTGGTTGTGGCACAAAAAATTAGCCTATGTTAACATGAAGCAGTTAAACAAGCTTGTAAAGAAAAAACTTGTCATTGGACTGCCAAAGATAAAATATGAAGTTGACAAGTTATGTGATGCTTGTATGGAAGGCAAACAAACCAAGATTAAATTTCAAAGCAAAAATGTAGTATCCACCTCAATGCCTTTTAAATTGCTTCATATGAATCTAATCGATCCTTCAAGGGTAAAAAGTCTGGGGGTAATTTTTACACTTTTGTTATAATTAATGATTATTGTAGGTTCATATGGATTATCTTCATGTCTCACAAGGGTCAAACTTTTGAATATTTTGTGGCATTTATAGCCAAAGTATAAAATGAAAAAGGTTTGAAAATTGTAAAGATAAGAAGTGACCATGGTGGAGAATTTGACAATTTCAACTTCATTAAGTTTTGTGAAGAATAAGGAATTAGTCATGAATTCTCAGCTTCTAGAACACCTCAACAAAATGGAGTTATAGAGAGAAAGAACAGAATATTAAAAGAAATGGCAAGGATCATATTGAATGAGAAGAAACTTCCTAAATATTTCTGCACGGATGTATGAGTACAACATGCTACATAACCAGTAGAGCACATATCTAACCTATTTTGAACAAAACTCTTTATGAGCTCTATAAAGGAAGAAAGCCTAACATCTCTCACCTATATGTTTTTGGCTGTAAGTGTTTTATACTTAACAATGATAAAGATAATCTAGATAAGTTTGATTTTAAAAGTGATGAAGTTGTATTTTTTGGTTATTCCAACAGAAGTAAAGCTTTTAGAGTCTTTAATAAAGGAACCTTATATGTTGAATATTCAATTTATGTTAGATTTGATGAACTTTTTATCAGATGAGAACAAAGAAGAAGAAACTATAAATCTTCCTCTTGATAATCTCTCACTAAAAGAAAAGGAGAAAAATCAAACCAAGAATGATACTATGACTAATGATCAAAGTAGAGAGGAAAATATCTTCCAAAAGGTTGGAGGTATTGTAAGTCACATCCCATTAATCAAGTCATTGGAGAAGTTGGTAATAAAGTTAAAACAAGAGATTCACTTAGAAAAGTATGTCATTTCAGTGCATTTCTTTCTAACATTGAACCTTCTAATATTAAATAAGCCCTAACTAATGAATATTGGCTTGTAGTAATGCAAGAAGAGTTAAATCAGTTTGAGAGAAGTCAAGTTTGGGATTTGGTACTAAGACCAAGTGATCATCCTGTCTTAGAAACAAACTTGATGAAAACTAGCATTGTGGTAAGGAATAAGGCTAGGCTAGTAGCTAAAGGTTATAATCAAGAAGAAGGTATTGATTATGATGAAATCTTTGCTCCTATTACTAGACTAGAGGCTATTAAACTTGCCTTTGCTTGCATTCAAGATTTTAAACTTTATCAAATGGATGTTAAAAGTGCTTTCTTAATGGACTAATTAATGAAGAAGTTTATATAGACCAACCTCCAAGATTTGAGGATCCATCAATGCTAAATCATGTCAACAAATTGAAGAAAGCATTGTATAGACTGAAGCAAGCACCAAGAGCTTGGTATGACTAGTTAAGTTCTTTTCTATTAAATAATAACTTCAAAAGAGGAATGGTAGATAAAACATTATTTTATCAAACTAAAGCTAATGATATCCTTATAGTTCAAATTTATATTGATGATAGCATTTTTGGAGCTACTAATAAGGTTCTTTGTAAGAAATTTGCTAAGATTATGCAAGGAGAATTCAAGATGTCTATGATGTGAGAATTGAACTTCTTTCTCGAATTGCAAATCAAGTAAATGAGAGATGGAATCTTCATAAGCCAAACCAAGTACACTCAAGAATTGCTAAAGAAGTTTAGATTTGAAAATTCAAATCCTAGCAACATACCTATGAGCAAATCAATCAAAATGGATAAGCACAAAAAGGGACAAAGGAGGAGCAATTAAAATTTAGGAAAATGATTGGATCACTACTCTACTTGACTGCCAGCTTATTTTTAGTAGCTGTATGTGTGCAAGATTTCAAGCTGATCCAAGGAAATCACATTTAAAGGCTGCAAAAAGAATCTTCAAGTATTTAAATAGAACTACACAGCTAGGATTATGGTTTTCAAAAGGAGAAAAGCCTAAATTGATTATTTACTTAGATGTTGATCATAAAGGGTACAAAATAGATAGAAAGAGCACTAATAAAACTTATTAGTTCTTTAGTGACTTATCAATATCATGGTTCAGCAAGAAACAAAATAGTGTGTCCTTATCATCATGTGAAGCGAAATACTTAGTAGCTAGAAGCTGTTATGCACAGATTTTATGGTTAAAACAACAATTGAAAGATTTGAAAGTTTATCTCAAAGAAATTCTAATCAGATGTGACAATACTAGCACAATCAACCTAGCTAAGAACCCTATCCAACACTCAAAACCAAGCATATTGACATCAAACATCACTTCTTAAGGGATTATGTGTAAAAGAAGGAAATCATATTGGAATTTGTACCTACCATTGAGCAACTAGCAGATATATTCACTAAACCTCTGGCTGAAGAACAATTCACATTAATCAAAGAGAATTGAGAATGGTAAATCCCAATGAATTGTAAGTTTTTTGAATTCAAATAAATTACATTTTGAATCTTTCACTAACTTAAACTTCAAATTACCTTAAGTTATTTTTGCAAGAAGAAATATATGAATCTTGACTTCATTGGAATAAATCAAAGCAAATCTTAAAGAAAAAGGTTAGAAAATCAAGTATAATTCATTTAAAAAGATAGGTTATTATTGTTAGAAAATAATTCTTGAAAATTTAAGTCTCATGTCTTGCGTGAATTTGCCTACTTTTGTGTTTCTCTCTATTTTTCCTGTATTTTCACTCGTAAAATAGGTATGCTCACCCACGTGAAATAGCACCTAGGAAAGCTTCACTTCTGAATTGTGCTAAATCACATGTGAAGGCATTATTCTTGCTCATGTGAAATAATACCTAGGAAAGCTTTACTTCTGAGTTGTGCTAAATTACACATGAAGACATTATTCTTACTTGTGTGAAATAGCACTTAGTGAATCCTTCTTCCTAAGAGGTGTAAAACACACAGGATAGTGGAAGGCTTACTTGCGTGAAAATCCTTCCCGAGAGCATGGTTTACAATTTTTGGTCATTTCACACTGAAAGTAATTTATGATCACGTGTGACTTTACCTGTAGTTATTGTGCATTATTTAAATGTTATTATAGTTGCTAGATCACGCATGAAGCTTCTCTATTACAGATAAAATTTAGCACCTTGTTAGTTAAAAGTGCTAAATCACATGTGAAACTAATCTCGTCTCATGCGTAATCTTGCACGACTTATATATATCTTTCTCGTTTGCCTTCATTCTCATATGTAAACCAATATTACTCTTTATAGTTGTTACGCAATCCTTCCTTAACTTAACTACCTTCCTAATTCTTCTCTGGCCATTTTAGCATTTGAATTTCTTTGCCCATCATTTCTAATCTGCTTCTTACATCTCACTTCACTCTAAAATCAACTTTTTCTTCAACCTAAATTCTTCAATTCTCTAAAAATTCTCTGTGATAGTAAGAAAAAAAGATATTAGAAAGAGAACCAATGAAGAGGTTTGAAGAAGAGAAAATTCACAAAAGCTCTGATTGGAGAAGGTAGCAAATCACCTTCTCGATCATCGAAGAGGCTTAGAACTCTAAGAAAATATAAGAAGCTTGCTATAATATATCAACAAGAAGAAGCTCTGACTAGAATTGTCAAAGACTTGTCCGATGATAGTAATGACATGCGTCCAAGTGAATTTTTAGAGGCAAATATCAGAGATGGAAAGCTTTTAAGCTTCGAGCATCAATCCAAATTCTATCAGTACTTCTTCTTTACTGTGATGGTCATGAGTTATTATACTAAATATCATTTTTTTTTATCAAAGCTCATAACTTTGATACAGATAAATATTTGAGTGACCACAAGGACCTACTAGAACTTAACTTCTTGTACTCAGCTAAAGTAGTGAAGGCCTTTTATGCTACCTTTGAATAGGATATGCAAAAGAAGACTCATAAGGCCAATTTCCAAGGATGTCCAATATACTTTACTCTGAAGAGTTTAGGACATATACTTGGTCTTAAGGTAAAGTGTCTGAAGCTTCAAGAGTTTGATCATGCAAATCAAAGGAATGCTCCTAAACAACACACAAATAAAGAGAAATATAAAGTAATAATGATGACAGAGGATGTACTTGAAGAGACTTTAAAGCTTGGTTTCATCTTCAAACCAACTTTATTCCCTTTCAAGCATCGAATGCTAGCATACATGGTAGCAAAGTTCTTTCTCAATTAGAGGATAGCCTTCAACAGTTGCATTGAGTTTGAGACTGACTTCCTTACTAAAATAATCAAGAAGTAAAAGATCAACATGTGTCACTACATATTGACTAAAATGCTGCATATTTTTAAGGTAGACACCAAGAGGAAGAAGGAATAGAAGACTAAAATCTCTATTTTGCATCAGTTATATCATCTATCCTAAAAAGATTTCAAGTTAAATATAATAAAGGAGCAGTGCTGCAGCTAGAAGAATTTAAGGACATTACTATTTACAAGATGAAGTTCAAACTGGAAGGGAACATCTTTGTTCCAAAGGAGGAAGAAGAGCTTGCTTATCCTATTGCAGTAAGGAAGAAAAAAAAGTTACACAAGAAAGCTACTACTGAAACATAGAGCATTTTCATCTCATCCCCCTCTTTAGATGCTCACTCTACCTGACATGTTAAATGCTTTCCTATATAAAATTCTCAATAAAATTGAAGAAAAACTTAACCAGGTAGTGGTGCATCTTAAAAATGACATTAAAGAACTTGGTGACATGATGTTATACCTAAACAACAAGCTAGATAGAATCATGGATCACCTTGGAATCTTAGAGACACAAGGAGGAACTACCAGAAAAGAAGTTGAGGCTAGTCCTTAAAGATTTAGAGAAGGTTTGGTGTACATAGTGGATTCCTCCTCAACCTTTAAAACACATTCTGATCCACCCCACGTACCAATCACCATTCAAAATGCCCTCACCAATTGATCTTTCTTCTCAAGAGCAAGAAAATATTCTTTCTCAAAGAGATCAAGGATCTTCCATTTATCTTAAGCAAGAACACCAACCTTTAAACTCCTAACCTAAATATCAAAACCATCTAAATATCTCAAAGCCTATTTATCCTTTTGATGGCATGCCACATCCTCATATTTCCTCTCTACCAAACTCCTCAGACATAGCCAAAACTATAGAAATACCTTCCTTTAAGGAAATGTTTGAGGATATTAGTGATATGAGTCTTACCAAACTTGTTGGTAAACTTAATAAAAATGTTAGAGAGCCTACCACACATTCATCTATGCCTAAGTCTATGGCCTCTCCTACCATCTCCTCTGCACAATCAGTAATAAAAACTTTTCAAAAAAAGAAATCCATCCCCAAACACGGACAAACCAAGCCTTTTCTTTACCAAACTATTGAAAAACCCATTATTAAAGGACTTGAGGATTAAGGACCTGAAGATTAGCCTCAGCTCCATCAAACTCTTGTACCTCCAAAAGGGCAAGTTGAGGATGCTGCTCCAGATTCATCTCCATCCCTTCCTCGAGCTACTAATAGCTCAAATGAAGCATTGGATACCATTCCATCTATGGATTAAAATGATTCTTCTACTTGGGCAATTATTATATCAACTCCTGCTTTTAATCTAAATTCTCTGTCTAATAGAGAAATCTTAAAAGCCCATCTAAGATATCGAGTTTCCTCTCTTAAGAAGGCCTACGTCTTTTTAATAATGCCAAAGGGGGAGAAGACTTGTGTAAGTAGATAAGCTAGGCTTAAGGGGGAGTTCTATAATTAAGCCTTAGGAAAAAATTCTCTTTGTTTAATGAAATGATTGTAATCTTTTTTGTTATCAATGAAATTTTATGTTTTTCATTTATTTAATTCAATCTTTTTACTTAAATTCTACACTTTTATCTTTCATTTCTCCCATATCAATTTAAGGGGGAATTTTATATTAAATAGAACTAAGAACCTTGATCTTAAAGTTTTGTCATCATCAAAAAGAGAGAAATTATTGGATCATGTATTTTGATGATTACAAAACCAAGAAAACGGGTAAATGTTATATATGTAGATATAAAGAATCATGGACGAAGACAAAACCCACCTTAACAGCATGAAGAATTAAGAGAAGATAAAGAAGTTTAAGATAAATAATAATTTTAAATTTCCTTAGATTCAATATGAAAACTTAGAGAGCTTAATTACCTTTCTTAAATTATTAAATGGATTTCATCATATGTCTCTTTTATATGCATTAAAACCCATCTAAATGTGTTAAAGCTTGCAAATAGTTTGCATAGTAAAGAGGTAGAATTGCACGTGATTCTGCAAGTCACTCATGAGTTTTTGCATGTTAGACACATTGACTACTAGAGATCACTTGAGTGTGAAGAAGTGCTTCACGCGTGATTAAGCACTTGTGTGATATGTTGCCTTATGCTTTGTCTCTAAATGCAAAATCACGTGTGAAAGGCTTTAGTGCTCATGCAAGTTTTAGCACTTGAGCTTCATTGAAATTAAACTAAATGCAAACCATGCATGAGACAGATGGTATCACGCGTGATTTATCACTTATTGAACAATCACACATTATTTTTTTGTTGATTCTTAAAACCTCTCAAGCCAAGCTAAAATTGTTTGCATGTATGATCGTTGATTTAAAAATTCATATCTTTTGATCATGCAAAATCTTGCTTGAGCTACGCTAAATTCCATGATTGAATATGCATTAGATAGATTTATACATTAGCATTTGAAATTTCATGCATGATATGTTTATGGTTCCACACAAGTTTTGATCACATTGAATGGCCTTGGCTTTTGTTAACCATTTCACGCAAGAGTGTAAGGGTTCCACGCATAATTTGTCACATAGAACTGGGGATAGTTTTTTATATGCAAAACCATGCATGAGAGTAAGTGGTGCACTCATAAATTTTAGCACTTTGTTATGATAATATATTGGTAAGTACAAAACCATGTGAGAGAATAATGAAGTACCATGCATGATTAAGCACATAGAACTGAATGACTATTCATGAGTGCTAAAACACACGAGAGAGCAATGAGGTACCACACATGATTAAGCACACAGAACTGAATAATCTTTTAGAAGTGCAAAACCACATGTGAGAAGACAAGGTGTTCATGCGTGATCTGTCACATTTAACTTTATGAAACTTTTTTAGTGCAAAAACATGCATGATTATACCAGTCACTCAAAAGAAAATGAACCAACGAATAGAATCACTATGTCAACAGTCTATTAACTTTTAAAAACTATATAAGTGATTCATTTTGAATGAGAACTGAGACTAATGATCTTTTAGAGAATAAATTATCATTTATGCATCTAAAGAGCTTTTAAATTGTGATTTTACATATTGCATTCATTCATTATTCTTGAAAAGAATTGTAAAAAGTTCTCAAAGGTTTATAAGCTTTCAGTTGTATTCTCATATACTATTTTTAGAGAGTTTTTCTATAAAAGCTTTCATTATCTTCCCAAAAATCTTGAAAAAGAATTTTTCAAGTATTATAACAACTTGCTGGATTGTAGCAAGGTATGTTAAATGAATCAAGATAAATTAGTCTTGAGAGTCGTATTGTGATGGCAAGTACCTATTGAAACTTATCATTTTAGTTGAAAATCTCAAGTGTGATTTTAAAACTGAACATACGCTAAGTTTATGGCTAAACCAGTATAAATCTTGAGCGTGTCATCTTCTTCCTTCACTCTTTAACACTTTACTCTTTTCAAGTTTCAAAAAGTTTTAAGTGTCATCTAATTCACCCCTTCTTAAGCGCCAGCCTATCTTAACGGTTCAGCAATAGATAAGACAGAATAATGAACAAGGAGATGATGTATATGTGTCTGCAACGTATACTTTATGGTCATCGGCAATTAGATGAGTGACAGGGATGAAGGTAGAGAATAAAGGTTTAAGGATTGAGGAATTAAAGCTTCTGGAATGAAGATTTTCTCCATTATCCAGAATACTTAAATCTTATTGAAAGAGAGAAGAAAGAGGAAAAATATTTGATAGTAGAGTTAGGGCAATATGGTAATTTTCTCAGGTTTGAGACAAAAATAAAATTCACCTATGTACACTAAGAAGGTTTGTGCTCCAAACTTGAATTTAAATACCCATAGCAGATATTACTAAGTCACCCTTCCTTCTTATTGTATTTACTTCAAAAGAAACTTAATAAAATATAATCAAAATACTTAATCATAATTTTTTAAATTTTTCTTAAAAAGTTAGGTCATTGTATTGTGCAAACTTTGTCTTTGATAACAAATGCGAATAATCATAAATTTAATTGTGAGAAATTCATATGTTACTTGAATCCTCTCAATCATGCTTGGAGCTTGGTCATATATTATTGTTAGCATTTCTTTCAAGCATGCTTATGAATGCAAATTAATAATGTTTATTTGATGAAAATTTTATATTATTTAAAAGCAGTTTATTTCTTTAAAGCATGCTTGTAAATTGAGTTGATAGAAAGAGATATTTTCTTTCTTTTCAAGCAAGCTTGTATGCCATATAAATGTTATATTTGTGCAGTATGAGTTAGGGAATAGGTTGATAAAGAGATAATGATGTTGATGTATATATGATTTAGTGACCATATGGTTTGCCTCCACTGCACACACAATGATTGGCCTTTTTTAAAGCCTGATTCCTCGATACTTACTTAGCTAGGTTTGTAAATGGGGAATATAGGATAATGACACCTCCTGGTTGGGTTTTTCAAGGAGGGGAGCCATGGTCTGGGCTTGGACTTTATACTATAGTTGGGTATATCTTGAGCACAAAGAAGCTTGATCAGTCTAACATGTAGGCTAGAATGTATTTGGCCTATTGTTCTAGTTAGTGGAATAAGGATGGACGAAGTAATAAAAGAGATTATTGGAATATGGTTATTCAGTCAATATTAGTCATTCACAACTAATCCCTGTATGCTCCCCATTATGTGATAGTAGGAATAGGTAGAATAAGATTGGAAAGCATTTATGCAAAAGTAGTATAGCGTTGCTTGCTTGCATAATAAGTGAGCTGGGAAAGGGGAAGAGCTAGCTGACAATTCAATATTTTTATATTAAATCAATCCTTCACCTTTGAAATTATGCTAGCCTTTATATCATGAGAAAAGGTAGAAAAGAGATGGAGCAACTACCTTTAGGGCCTTAATCAACCTATAAATACCAACACCCCTGAACAGTGAATTTTAAATGGTAATAGCTCTCTCAGGCTCTACTAAATATGAATTTAGCTTAGGAAGGCTTGCATTAGGCTTTGCAACTAACCATCTTGATTCCATCTTCCACCCTGATATATGGTAAACATACCCAAGGGAAAACTATCTGTGTGGGGACATCCCTAGGCCATAAGCGCTTTTATAGGTAGGTGCCCTTAACACTAGGGTAGAGCTTATTATCTTTTAAGTAATATGAATTGACATGCAAAGATTATTTGATCCTATCTTTACTAGAAGCAATCCATATCTCTAAAAGGGGCCCTTTCCCATAATTTGTTGAAAAACATCCATTTTCTTGCTTGGCTGTGCCAAATCTATGTTATTGGCTACCTTCTTATAGGCTAGTTAAGACTTGTCCTACTTGTTGGCTATGTTTAATAGCTACAGAGAAGTCTTTCAAGTTTGGATTAGTTGATGGCTTTGTTTGAGCTTAGTGCATGATTTCATAAGGTATTCAGGGGCATGCTTCTTTTAAAGATTAAGTTATCGACAAAACATCAAGATGCTAGGAAACTTTCTATATATCTCTCTTAGTCTTTAGTTACCTATGTGAACCTATAGGATATGTTGGCAAAGAAAACGCTAAGTGGAAAGTGGTAAGGGGTAACCATAATAGCCTAAAGGGCGATAGCCATGTCATAGAATCAATGCCAAGACTACTTTTAGTAGATCAAACGCCTAAGGGCACATTAAGGGAAGACTCTTAAGAAAGAAGGCATAGGATGGAGATGGGTGCTAAGCTCACTTAAGGTGAAAGTCAGAGGATTATGCCCTATAAAGGCAACATAACCATGAGTTTACAGTGGGTTTTAAGTCATGCTAATTGAGGGTGAAGACCAATGGGTTAAGGCACTATGGAAAGCACTATTTAAGATTATTAGAGTGGGTTCTAAGCTTGAGTAAAGAGATCACCAGGCATCAAGATTGAGGTAAATGAAGAGAGATACTTGTTCTGATAAGTGTAAATGAGGTAGCACTACAACTTTAGGGTGTTCAATTGAGGCACTAATAGTGGCATCTGTGGGCATTACAACTATGAAGTTGATTTTCTTGTAGGCACAAGGGTTAATATAGGGTAAAGACTAAGGTCATACACATTCATGAATTTGAGGTAAAGATGAGTAGAATGCTAAGACTTTTGGGGTCAAACACATCTGTGAATTTGAGGCAAGGATGAGCAGAATGCTAAGACCTCTTGGTGAGGCATTGAGTATTTGAGTTTTGAGGTACAGAGATTGTGAATATTATATTTTGTCTGGAAATTTTTAAATATAATAATAATAATAAATATAAAAAAAATGAAAGTTAATCCTTTTAAGGATTATTTTTAAATAAAAAGGAAGATAAATAAATTTGATTTGTCTATAGAATCAATTTTGAAAAATAGAGAAGAAAGTATTGCTTAAATATTTTAAAAGTATCTTCACAAAATTATTTCAACAATTAGAAAATCATGAAAATCAACTTCTTGAAAATTAAATCATTTTAAATCATTTTAAATCTCATTGTTTCCCCTTAAAAAAATATATATTTACACCTAAAGAAAAATCCATAAGTAATGATAATTAAAAAATTAAAAAAAGAATAATAAGTGATAATGAAACGCTGATTGCTCCAGTATTTCACTCAACCCTAAATCCCCCAAAGTAGTCTTAGCAGGAGGAGGGAATGCATGCAGGTGTAGCACAGAGGAAAGAGGAACATGTTTTCTGAGAGCAAAAATGGCAAGGAGGAACATGCATTCGATCTCCTACGCAAGCCTCTGAAAGCAACTTGATGCATCCGCTTTTAGGATTGGACAAGGAAGTTTAGCAATAAGAGAAAAGATCAAAATGACATTGAAGAAGGTAACTATTGTAGTAGATGAAATTTGACGCCTTGTGATTGAAAGAGAAGCCAAATTAGGTCAAAGTTCATAGATTTAGGCAATCCAGTATGATATTCATCTTCTATATAAAGGGAAGAGATAATTTGAGTTCAAGGGGGTTTAAGCTTAGAGAGAGAGAGAGAGAGAGAGAGCAAAAGAGGACTGAAAAAAGAGGAGAACAGAGGTGATTGAAGCTTTGAGAGGAAGAGAGAGATTTTTTGGAGGGGGACGAAGAACAAACAGAACTGAGGAGATAAAGAAAAGAGAAAGAACAAAGAACATGGAGAGCTAGTGAAGAACAATCAAAGCACTCATAGAAGAGGAACACAATTAAGGCAATGAGAAAGGTGGAAGAAGTGGCCTAACAGGTTTCCAAATCTGCCTATGTTGATAAATTCAAAATATTTGTGCTTGATTCCTATTCTTAATTTTAATCTTAGGGTTAGGGAAGCTTGAGTCAATGTCATGTTTTTTAAATGTTTATAATAATTCTTTAGCTATCATTTGAGAATTTTCAGCCATGAGATTGTTGTTTAAGTTTGGATGATATTTTTTGCTTGAATACATGGTAGTGCTATGTTAGATTTTGTGTGCATATATGCTGTAGAATAGATGGATGGATTTTTGGCTTATGGATTGTTGGGGCTATGCTATTCTTGATCGCCTTTTGTTTTGATTCCATGAGGAGTATCTGCGCCAATAGTTAATTTTATCCTTATTGTTCTATCAATGACTGATGGATTAATAGTTGTATCTTTTAAGCCTCCTTGATGAAATATTGCACTTTGGAAGATCACTTGTAGTTTTCTTTCTTCTTTTGTTTGCTAAAAATTCAAGATTGAACATATGCCCCTTTGTGTATCACCTTAAAGCCTTAGGGAGAAAGGGAAGTTTGGAAATTTGTATAGAAATTTGTAAGCGGGTATGTGATATCAAGTGACGTTTTGAGATTCTCCATTGTAAGCTGATTGAAGTTCCATCTTCCTAACAGCTTACTTGGTTGATTTTTATCTATTTGTGCTCATGTGGCCTTTAAATGAAATTTTGCATAGATATTCGTCTTCCCATCAGGTTTAATGTCTAAAATTTTTAATATTTTTGGAGCCCATTTACAAGGTCAAACATGTTGGTTTTTGCAGACTAGTTATAAAAATGATTTTTCTCCGTTAGTTGTTACAGCTTGATTCACATATTTTTACATGTTGATACAGAGATGACTTTAGTCCAAAATTTTGTATTGATGACATTCTCTAACTGTTGTTTGAGACATAAAATTCTTAAAATTTTTAAATGTCATTTACCTATTCAATTATATTGGTTTCTAAGAGTCGGTCAATAAACCTATAGCTTAATTGGTGAATTTTTCTCTTCCTATACAGAGGCACTCAATAAGCTAAATTTTTTTATCCATGTTTCTTTACATGTGCAATTTGATATATAAAATTTAAATGACTTTTAAAGTTCATTTGTAAGGTCAAATACAATAATTTTTGAATGATAGATAACATAATAAGGATATTCTTAAATAATCAATATCACAAGAGAAAATCAAAATCTCTATAGGCATTTAAAATAATCCTCTACTTTGTAAATCAATTAGATTTTACAGGTTTGAAGATCTAATTTATGTATATTAAATATGGGTTCCAATAGCCCATTATTCAAATGAACAATTTTGTTCTTATCTTTTCCCAAATGTAATTTAAATCAATTGAAAACATTTAACCGATATCATGTGAAATTTGAAGAGTCTTCATATATATTTAGGGATAAATCATTTATCATGTGAAATAATAAGTTCTCACAGATATCATAATTATTAATTCATATAGTAAACGACTAAATGGATTTTGTAAATATTGATAGAATACATATTAAAAAAACTAATTAATTGAATTAGTGTATTTGAATAATAACCATTAAATTTTTTAGTCATGTGAGATTTTTGAATCTCTATAAACTTCTAGGATAATTTATTATCGTGTGAGTCAATAGAGTTTCATATGTGTGACAATTAAGATTTATGTTTATAAAATATATAGGTTATATATATGTGTGTGCATAAGAAATAAATTAAATTAAAATATATTTTAAAAATATCATTTGATCCTTTATTGTGTGAGGATTTTGAATCTCTGCTAAAGACTTAGGATAATCACATTACCATATATGTCAATAAGGTTTTGTAGGTATGATGATTAAGATTCTTTAAAAAATATGTATATACACCCTTAAAAAGTTATAATTATTATTAATACTTGAAACTATAGATAAATAAATTAAGTTGTTAGGCTCATTTGCCCTATGAGATTTTGAAATATTTGTAGACATTTAGAATAATCATATTAATGCATGAGCCAATAGGGCTTTTGTGGGTATAGCGATAAAATTTCCAAACAAATATAAATATAATAAAAGAAAAAAAAAACAATGTTAAACTCTTTTCCTTTTTCTTATTTCAAAATTTTAAAAATTAATAAAATAATTGAAATTAAATTACATTTTGCAATTTAAAACATACATATCAAAATTTCATAAAATTATTTGATGTGCAAAATAGTGAATTATTTCTAATTAATTTCTCTTCAAAAACATATTTTCATCAACAAATTGATAATCCTAAACTATATGAATTTTGATCCCCATCGTAAGATGTAAGCCCTAGAGCTTAATTTTGGATCAAGTCTTTCCTTCTAAATAAATAAATATTTCTCATTTTATTATTATCATTTTTTTATATATCAAACATTTGAATAAGAAAGGGATAATTAAAATAACTTTAAAGCTATGTTAATTTAGCACAATTAATTTCAGGTAACTGTTCTCATGAATGGGTGTTGTGGGGTGCCAAACTTCTTTCCTACATAGAATCAACTCCTGAACTGTTTTCTTATTTCATAGGTCATCCTTATATCCTTTAAATGGTTTCCCAAGACTTTCTTCAAAATTTTGATAGCGACTCCTATTTCACCACTTTTTGCTCTGAAAGCTAGAACCTCCACTCTTGCTTGCCATCTATGTGCATTTTTAGGTGCAACAAAAGGTACATATTGTATGAGCCAAGACTTCCAAGAGTGGAGGCACATTACTAGAGAAGTAGAGGCAAGCTTAGAAAGGCACAATGGTCAATAATAGCCACGCGAGATGAGTTTCGTTCCTAACACTTTATAGCAACTCAGTTCTTACTATCAGTGGATTAATCATCTGCTCCTTAGTGCTTCCCTTTAAAGTCTTATGATCTAGTAACTTGTTAGTGATTTATTAGAAGGTGTTTAGCCTTCTACCAAGGTTACTTCATTAAAAGATGGCAAGCCATTTAGCAAAGACCAATAAAGTCTCTGCCAGACAACACAGTGAAGATAAATGCAGGGAGAGGAACAAAAGCCACAAGCCAAATACTTGACACCTAACTTCTGGCAATTGTTATATTCTTATATGCAAACATAGGTAAAGGGCCCACGAGTGAGACAAAAGCAAGTACATCATTCCTATCATAGTAGGGTGTGACGGAGCGACCAAGATCATTGACAAGCATCGACAACCTCAATGACCCAATCAAAGACTATCAGGGATAAGGACGCAAGTGGCAACGATAATGGATCATGATCAAGGGTAGAATAACCACACCAAACCCATGACCATATCGCCATCCTTAATGAAAGGAAGCCACCTAGGATGCTAACTACGTGGAAAATTCACTTGTTTACAATGTCTAAAGCCATAAGTAGTAATATTAAAGGCCTGCTAATGAAAAAAAATGGATCTTTCCTTTCACACGTATGCTCTATTAAGCCATAAAAATCATAGAGAAAACTATAGACTTGTGCAACTGAGCTCAAACTCCTCATAGACATAATAACAGC
Organism: Prosopis cineraria; assembly: GCF_029017545.1. Classification (NCBI taxonomy): domain Eukaryota; kingdom Viridiplantae; phylum Streptophyta; class Magnoliopsida; order Fabales; family Fabaceae; genus Prosopis; species Prosopis cineraria. The sequence goes on from NW_026555335.1 coordinate 13,269,217, forward strand.
TAGGCAATCCATAGTTAAATTGTAAATTGTATAGCTACGAGGATTAGGATATATAGAGCACATTATTCACATAGATTCTTGTGCAAGTAAGCACCCCACTACTTATACAATTACAGATGACTGTACATCAGATTGTATTGGCTAAGGATTAGTGACTGTTAGAACACAAGTCATATATCTCTCAAGGACTCGGGTAGGAAAAGTCTTCCAAACCTATAAGAATCGAGACATATGTAACATGCATCACCTTCACAAAATATACAACACAAGTAACACATTATAACGACCTGATATCAAGTTAGCACAAAACTATACCTTGATATAAAGGTATTAGCCCGCACGCCAGAGTAACCATAAGGCAATGCCTGTAGTGCATAATTAATACATTACTGACGAGTAGACAATGAATAATCCTCAAATAACATAGCAAAAACTATATGATTTGAAGAGTATATGTTGCCAACCATGTATCCCTTTTCTTTCTAAGGAGTTATCTTTATTTCCAGAGTTCTTTGGGAATTCCCCTTTTCTTTGATCTATCTATCCATAAAAGAAGATTGATTTACTATGTTCAATAGAAGCACTTTAGCTTGACTTTCCACACACTAGTGTAATTATCTTGTTCATGTTCAATTGAATCTATAGCATTTCTTTCTTCAAATGATGGAATTCGATACTTTACCAATTCCTTGGTTCTTTCTTAGTTTAGCTAAGCGTGCGATAAAGGAAGGAAGACCCACATAAGGATAAATCCTATTCTATGAAAAAGCTAGAGCTAAACTCTTCATTATTTCTTTATAAAGAGTAGTTCGCTAATCTATCATCATATATGAATTAGGCCTATTTGACTTTGACTATTAAAAATCTTATTTTCCACTACCCCATAGGGTTTCTAAGGGAAAATTCATTAGTTCATGAAAAAGTAGACTAAAACTGGTAATGGAATGAAAAGAGACTTTTTTAAAAGCAAGTTAAGGATTGGTATAGACTTTAGCCATGACATTATATTAGCCTCACTCTTTGGATGCTTCTCTAGTTTCCTATCTCTGTCCAAGCACTCTTAAGAGCCTGTCCCCCTATCTTTTTCATGGGGTGTGCTTTCGATTGATTGAAGTCTATTTTTTTTCAATATATTTTTCTACATCTACCAACCTTTAATATCACCTAGTTTACAGCCTTGTGTTTTTGCTATATAAAAATAACTACTGGGTAGGCATACATGATTAATTGTGAATGAATAAAATCATTCTCATTTGATAGATTGGCTGGAGCAAGTATTCTGCTTAAAAAATAAACTAATCTAATTTAGAGTGAAAATCCATTTTTCTAGGGGATATAATTTTTAAAAAATAATTATTATAAAAATATTAATGGTTTTACAAGTTAAATTTTGCAGATTTACAAGTTGAAAAATCTTAATTTACATGTCTACCTTGTATATTTGCAAAATTTAATTTGTAAAGATTAATGTTGAAAGAGGTTCACTGGTACATGTGAAAAGTTTTACTTGTAAATCTTAAATATTTATTTGTTAATATGTGATATTTGATTAGAGTTAGTAATTCAAGCAAGTTGGGTTTATTCAGAGTGAGCTTAAAGTATTCTATCTTATATAAAAAATTTATATAACCAAACTCAATCCTAACACTTTTGGGCAAGCTCGAACAACCCAAAATTTTTTTTCAATTTCTTTTTTTTTTGAACTAATTTTATTTTTTAAATAACTTTGTTAAGCATAAAATATTACGTTGACTTTAAGAGAATAAAAAATAATAAATTATTAATTTTGTACTTAAGTAACTCTATTACTGTTTTTATATTATATGTAATTATGTGTAATTATTCATGAGTAGTTCATATACTTGTAAATTAATGTCTAAGTTATTTAAATATTGCTTCTATCATGATCATATATAAATATTTTATATATTTTAATTAAATTAAATTATTTTAATTATGATCAAATTGACCTCAATTCAATCACAGTTAGACTACTAACGTAAAATTATTGTCATAAGTTTTTCAAAATTTTCAATAACTTTTAGGTAAACTATACTTTTTACTTTTAAGAATATAAGAAAAATAATCATTATTATATTATATAAGATAAAATCATTTAATTATGAGTAAAATACAATTATTATTATTTTTTAAATTCTTTTTTCCTTAACTTTTTCGATTGCTTAACTTCTACATACAAGATGTATTTGCTCTAGTTTATTTATAATTTTTAAATATGTATGGCATAGACGATAACCAAATAATTATCTAAAGATATTGTTCAATTTATTAAAATTATTTTTTATTTAATTTTTACTTAAAAATTAATTATCTTATTTGGATACTCAAATGATGTATAGGATTCAAAAAATTTTTAAAAAATTAAGTGGGTTTTAAAATATAAAAATTAATATTAAAATATATTTTAAATATTATTTTGATATATCTTATTGATTAAAAATAAAAAATATGAAAATATAAATATTTTTTATTTTTTAAAAAATAATGTAATACACCCAAATATAGACCCTGTCTTATCTTATTTATAAGACACCTTTTAAAAATAATGTTTAATCTAAAATATAGGATATCTTGTAATAATTAAATTACCTTTTCTAATTTTACTCCTTCTTGATTAGCATAAAGGTATTTAATGTAATTATATTATTATGTAAAGCAAGGGTAAAAATAAAAATACATTCTACTTTTTTATGATTATAAAAAAAACTAACTTTTCTTAAAATCTATGAAATGATTGAAAGTGTTCTATAATAAGAACATCCCTTTCACATTCCTTTTTTTACAAAAAGTGATATGGTTTCTTCAAAAACATTCTAGGTTGCCAAATTTATGTCCCCCATAATAGTAATGTGAAATGCTCTAAAAAAGCGATGTAAAAAGCATTTTTTTTTTGTAGTAGTGACCACCCCTATGATTCATAGTCCCAAAGGCCTTCCTCTCTTGGACTACATCTCCCTTATGTCCTCCCCTTTCCCATCGCCACTACCTTCTCCCTATGCAACACCAAGTGCATCACAACCTACATGTAGAAATATAGTGCCACTTACATGAGAGGAGTGAGAGAGAAGAGCAGAAAAGGGGTGGTGCTGGATTGCTGGTGGACTTGAAAAGAGAAGAGAGAGGAAGAATAGGGAAGGGTTGAAGTACAAGGTTGCCCATACTAATCAACACTTAACCATGACTCCACAATAACTACATGACTAACTCAACTAGATTACCCAACCATGGTTGAACCCTTACTAATCAACACTTAACCATGACTCCACAGTAACCGCATGACTAACTCAAATGAATTACACAATCATAGTTGACATGTTTGAAAGTAAAATTGAACATTTCAAATCAAGTTTATAAACTTCTTCAAGATTTGTGGATTCTTCAAGATTTGGGGATTCTAAGTTTATACTTCAAAACAATTGTAAATATAGTTGTAATAAGTCTAAATTAGAGTAAAAATAAATACAAAAGCATAGGATATCATTTTATATTCAAACTATGCAAAACTGGGTTGAAAACAACAAGTTAATATGAAAAAGGAAGATGCATCACGACATGTTACACAAGTGTCACAGCTTCCTGCCTTTGTGTAATGCACCGCACCGTTTATGACAACACCTTAGGCTAACTTCCAAATTTCCTTGTTTCTTCATTTGACATCTGATTGAGGTAATTTAGTTATTTACAGAAAGCTTTTTCCAAGCTCTAGCTAATGGCACTAGTTTCATTCTCAAATCATTTATAAAGCAAAAGTTAGATACATGTTTTCAATTTCACTCATTCTCACACTTTAAACACAACTTGGGTGTCTGATTTCCCAACCAAATGCCATAAGCTTATAACCACCCCTAAACCATACTCAATAGACTCAAAGTAACTTATGTAATAAACCATAGCAATACGAATGCACATCTATCACATTTCTAACCTTTAACCCCTAAATCTTAAAAATAAAAGGGAAGGTCTATTGCACATCACATTTCAATAAGGTCATATAAAATCTTTCATATAGTCAAATTTATACATGCACTAGTACTTGGCCCTAATGAATTAATTCAATTACAACACAATGACTCTTGGGCCTAAAGTACAACCTAAAGCATGCATGTAACATTGTGTAAGTATATTCAAAATGAACCCCTAGTTGGCAACATCAATATAAATACACATAATAAATCAAAATGGTGGAGGCCTATAGTCAAGAATTAATATTCTTAAGCCTCCAATATTTTCCCTCGATCTTCACTCAAGCTAGCACTTATAAATATTGAAGAGAGAAGAGTGAGTATAATCACTCAACAGCCAAGGTTAATCTAGTTTATACAAATATATGTCAATTAATTATAGTAATACAAGTGGCATAACCAATGTTATGATATGATCACAACATGCATAAATCATTCACAATCATAATACTATCAATCATATGTCTAAAACATCATATTATGCAAGGGTCACAATAATAACAATATATATAACAATATGCATGGCTACAATAATAAGAAACATGTGTCTATAAAATGATATGCATGATCAATTCCATCTTTCTATCCTCATGATACTTATGATTGAAATTGTCAGCTATTAATTAAAGGGCTTTATTCATATGAATAGACTACCCAAGCCTCCTATTATGAAGAGCTACCCGACTAAGGCTACTACATTCACTTTGGGATAACAATTTTCCTTAAATCACACATTATGAGATGTCATACACCTAAGCTAGCCTTATAGTAAAACAAGTAGAATTAAGTTAGGTTCAAGTCCCTCAAAAAATTATGGGACAATCTTTAATAGAACAAGTAAGACAATAAAAGAGGGCAAACCATTAAGGTTAAATGGCTGTTGTACCATGTGGATTTAAAATCTCTACTTTTCTCCTTAGGTGAACTCCCGCCTCATATAATCATGTAATACAACATATGCTTTTCACAACATGTATTCTCAGTCATATCATACTTTTTGTGCAAACCTAAATCGTCATGTTCACAACATGAAATTTCTCGCAAGTAATACTCATCAAATCTCATTTCACAAACTCATGCTAAAACACAAGCACTTATTTGACTATAACACATCTACACCATAAGACATGATTATCTATCTTGTTTCTAATATTTACATATATGGCTTTTCAACAAACTCAATAATAACATTCATCATGTAATTTGATCGTAGCATGACACATTTGCATTAAAAAAATTTCACATACTGTTGAAAGTAGTTCATAAACTTATATAACCAATTAACAAATAAAATGCATAAATAAGATTTCCTTCAGTTACTTAAACCTTTTAGAGTTCAAAGGCTTATCCCTTAATACAAACACACTTCCAAAGCTCTTGCCAAGCTTGAATGGTGCTAGTAGGTGATTAATTTATAATTAGTCATACCTAAAATCATTAGTATCATTATTAATTAAATTACAACCCTTTAATCAACAATGCATCAACCCAAACTTCTACCTTCTTGCATTTTAAGCATGCCCATTTGGTTTATTAACTCCCATTGGCTCCTACTATCATCAGTAAACTCCTTACTCACGATTAATGGCACTAATCCTTGATGTAACTAACTTAAACAACTCTCATTAAATCTATTTAAGTCAATGAGCTTGGACTTATAACCTCTAAAATTCAAAAACCCATAGCTTCTAACTCAAAATTTTAGAAAAATGGAAGAGGAAGGAAGAAGAAAACTTAGAAATTACTCTAAGAGATAACAAGCTCCAAAACATCCCAAATCCTTCAAAAATACAAGCCCTAATAAAGCTCCTCAGTTTCCCCATCTCCTTCTCACTCAAGCTTTCTATTTATTTCCCTTTTTTTTTACCAATACACTCGTATTTCTATCAAAATCTGACCATGCAACACAGCGTGTGGATACAGAGGCTCTTCTTCATAAGGTGACCCATGCGATGCAGTGGACCTTGCATAAGATGCGATGAATGGCATAGCGATCCCTCTTTCATGCTTTCTTCTCCTTTTAGGGCTTAGGTAGGCCAACACTACTTCAAACTAAATCCTCAAGTTGCAACCACAATTCAATAAGCCCATTAGCCCTCTCTAACAATTTACTAATTATATATCACATTAATTTACTTAAGTACCCTCATTTAGCTTTATTAATCAAGGGTTAAATTTTCATAATGTTATACAAAGCAAGTAGGGGAGGAGAGAAGGAGATGGAAGGGGAGAGAGAGTGAAAAAAAATATCAAAATGGATGAACTAAAAGGCTAGAGACAAAAATCTTAACATCTGAGGAATATAAATGATCTATAATTGAGTTTAGGGTCGCTTGTGAGCTTTTGTATTTAGTTGAGGGACAAAGCTTGTGACCTTTTGTATCTAGTTGAGGGACAAAATTGATGCTTAACCCTAAATATACTAAAGGCATTCTCAAGCTAGTCATAAAGCTGTTACCAAATGATAGAATGAAAAAATTGCTACAAAAATCTATTCATATTTTCTCTTTTCCGTACAGTAAAATGACAATTGCAAAAGAAGAAAAATAAAAGAATGAAGAAAAGAAAGAAAATAAAGAGAACACGCACAAATATATATATATATATATATATATATGTATAATTTTATAAATCCATTTAAATTGAGTAGTCTGGATTTGAAACATCTAAAAAATTAAGGAGATATCAGAATATGAGTATTATAAATAAAGGTTTTTGGAGTCACAGTCATCATCCCATCAAATATATGAGATACTACAAAAAAACTGTATGAGATACTTGGAGCTCACAAAAGCACTTTGAAAACTAAGAGTTAGATTATCAGGGAGTTCTTTACATCTAAATTAATATTTCCTACTCCTTAATTTTCTTTGTAATCTGTATTAATGATTAGGAATTTTAAAACATTATTTATTGCTATTTTTAATTACTATTTGAATTTGTTGAATGAAAAGATTCAAAAAATTTAATAGCACACAAATTTGATACGATTATATTATATGCAAGCTCTTTGTCTTCGTTACAATGATTGATAATGTTTTAAAGGTAAGGATTTTAATTCTAACAATTATTTTAAAAGACATCTCTTTATTTTTAATATAATAGTTATGTTTCTTTTTCATAGTATTGAAACTTCGGATGATGAAAAAAAAAAGAACATAGTTTTGAAAATATTAATACAAAACTGAAAAAAAAAAAAGATACTCTAGTTACTCGTTGGAGCCTATTTTGAATAAAAACCCTATATATATATATATATATATGTATGTATGTATGTATGTATGTGTAAATATGGATTCAGATACTCTCAGCAGCATCTCCCCCAGTATCCCAAAATCTCAACCCTTCAATAAATATCCAATATTCCATATGAAAGCTATCAGAGATGAGAAAGATCAACTAAAAAAGCATTGAAAAATATCGTATATGTTATTAAGATGAATGGTACATTATATATACAAAGAAAATAGATAATACAATAATGACTAATTATATAATAATATCAAATAATATTTTCTAATAATGATTGGGATATATACACAATAATGATAAAAGATATTTAAAGAATATTCTAGACAACACCATATTTTGCCACATTATCTCATATAAAAATAATGTTATTTTTTATTTTATTTTCTATTTTCAAAACTTCTTTCTAAAAATCCTTTGTAAAAATTTGAAGGATAAAATTTACAGGGTAAGTTAAACTCTAAGCGAATACTTATGGTCTGGTTTATTTACAAATCTATTTAAAAAGATCTATAAAATAAGTTAGACTCGAAGTAGGTACTTATAGTCTGATTTATTTAAGTTTTGACATGATCTATTTAATAAAAATTTATTTAAAAAATTTACAAAGTAAGTTAGACCATAAGCAGATACTTATAGTCTAGCTTATTCAAACTTTGACTTGATCTATTTAATAAAAATTAATTTAAAAAATCTAAAGAGAAATTTTTTTAGAATAAGTTTTGAAAATAAAAAATAAAATTATTTTTATATGAAATGATGTGATAAAATATGAGATATTGAATATTTATTAAAGGGCTGAGATTTTAGGACGCTAAGGGACGTTGAGGAAGACATTTTTGAGAGGATCTGGATCCATGTAAATATATAATTGATTCAGCTTCCGTTATGCATGCTAAAGAAGTAGATGAGGTGAACGGACACGTGGCTGGTAGATATAAGGTGGAGCAAGGTGATAAAAATGAAAAGACAAATCTAATCAATGGACCACAAGGACTGTTATCACAGGACAAAGGACATTCTACTGCAATGGTGAAGCAGGGCCTAAGGAGTAGCAACCTAATTCACAAACCTCCATTAGGGTTCAGGGACGATTCAATGTTATAGGTGTGGGGGAATGCAAAGGTTCAAGGTAGAGAATTTTGTGGTCTTATCCTTTGGCTTGTAATACTCTTTCTTTCCTTCTATGTAATTTCCTCCCCTCTTTTTGCTGTAGTTCTTGATACAAGAACCCCTTTCAGTTACTGTACATAAAAATATAAGTTCTTGTGACTTAAGTTCTCAACATTTCTCTGTGTTTCATTATCCCTAACTCTTAAGATTGCAAGTGACCATTCTAACTTCCATAAATATAGTTATTGAATTTGTAAAAACAATTCTTGCTATTTTATCTAAATACTAATGGCAGAATTAAATGTTTTCACTATCTAAATCATATCCTATAATTATTAGATTTGTAAAAGAAATGTTCAATTTGACATTTATAAAGGTGATATAATGATGATTGTACCTATAAAGGATCAACCAATGAAGCAAAACATTAGCTGTTGTATTTTAGAAGCATTTGATATCACTACTCTACAATACCAACAATACGTACAAGCTATTTTAGATGAAATAGCTGCTAAAGTTATTTTTGAATATGGATGCTTAATTATTTTGCAAGAGATGAAGTTAGACTTTAAGGATTCTCATTCGTATGCTAAAAATTTGAAGAAAATTTAAATGAGAATTGATGGAAACATGTTGAATTTTATTTGAAGAAACTTTTTAGGTTAATATAGCAAGTTATATATAAGTCATTTATTATTTACATAATTTTTCTATTCTCTTCATCCTTTTTTTCTCTTTTTTAGAGGAATTTTCAAGTCATTTTGGAAAAATTTGTCCTAATTATTTTCATAGTAATTGGATGATGGGTCGTGTGGCATTAGATGGTGAAGGAAAATTATATAACAAGAAAAATCTTGGTATGTAATATTTAATATCTTAATTTTTTTATTTTAATTAGTTTTATGTCTCTTTCTAAGTTAATATTTTTATTTCTTTTTTTTCTAAATGAAATGAAGGATACTTCGATGATGTAAAAGTCTTGCATCAATTGTATCTTAGTTTATGAAATTGACTTTTATCTCATAAAATGAATTTAACACTAAAAAGATGTGAAATATTTAGCAATTCGCTATAATATCTACTTATCAACTCAGAATTGAAACAAAAAATAATATCAGAATGGCATCAGAGTCAAATTTTCGCTCAAGATTTGAGAGACTATCAACACAAAAATTTGTTATTGTTATTTTGTCTAAATGCTAATGACACAATTGAACATTTTTATTATCTAAATTAAATCCTATAATTATTACATTCATAAAAAAATACAATGTGAAATTAATCAAGGTTATATAATGAGGATATTAATTATAAATGATTAACTAAAGAAATAAGTGATTAATTGCAATATTTTAGAAATATCATATATTGCTACTGCATCCTTATACCAAAATTTTGGCAAAATGAGTTAGAATGCATTGCTGGCATTGTGTTTGGGCCCATAATTATTTTTAATTAATAGATAACAGAAAAGATGATGAGTCTTTGATAGAGAGAGATTTTGCTCTAAATTTTTTCAAGAGGATATTACCCCACCTTTCAATACAAGGTCCAATGCCCTTCAAAAAAAGAAAAGGAAAAAAATGGTGTTTAATCCAATTATTAAAGATGTACTAATAAGATTATCTCCTACAAAATTTGATTTTTTGAGTGATTGGGGCCAAAATTCTGCGCATTTTTAACTTAGTCTTTGTTTAAAAGAGTTTACACTTTTTATGTCCAATTTAGAGAAGTTTATTGAATGACAAAAATTTGCTTTATTTTTGATGTAGTCTTCTTTTATTATCTTTTTAATATGATTTTTCTTATTTAACCATGTCTTTTTAAAAGAAATTTCATAAATAAGAAAGTTTCTTTTATCATCCCATTTTTTCACTGGGACAAAGCACAAACCCACTTTTTTGAAGGAGTTTATAATATATTTTATTCAGAGAAGAGCTTTTTATAGGATGATATTGAAGAGATTGTGAAAATGTTTGATAAATGCTTTGATCTCAATAAGCTTTGGTGTAGATTTGTTCCAGCAAAAAGATCTTTTAAAAAAGTTTTTGAACATAAAATAGATCAAGGTAGTAAGAGTACTAAAAATAAATGATATAAAATATTTAATAATTTATTATTGTAATCAACATAAGACTTTGTTCTTGTTATTTTGTCTAAACATTAACACCAAAATTGAACACTCATTATCTAAACAAAATCCTTTAATTAAAGTATTTAGTTAATTTAAATTTATGATTAAAGTATTTTATGCTTATTTTATTTTAATTTATGGAAAATATCAAATCGTTTTAGATTGAACTAAATGAGATATTTGACATATGTGACGATATCTTTATATCTATCCTTACCTTCATTGCTAAAGCTTTTGAGGTTTATACATATGAGTGAGTAATTTGTCACTAATAGCTTCAAATTAATTCTTGTGTCATGATTAATTTATATATCAATTTTCCTTCTTATATAGAGCTATGCTTATGGTTGATTGCATGACAAGGTAAATTTTTTCCTTCATTTCTCAACTAACTCACATTCTTCATTAGTTTTATAATTTTATTTTTCATAAGAACTAATGACGAGCATTATTAAGTAATAATTGATGACAAATACGTCCTTAGAATAACTATCAACGCAACATAATAATTTGTTTTTTCTTTTGTTTGATAAATGGCTAATTTACTACATTTTTTGTATATTTTTATTTATGACTTCATTAATTGATTCCTTAATAACCTTGCTTCAACTCCCAAGTTCAACATTAATTAATATTTGAGAAAGGGAAGATCATTTTTTATTAATAAACTCATTTTGTTTGTTTTTATTAATAAATTTTATAGTGAAATTGAATTATTTTATTGAATTATTATTTTTTCAATTTCTTGGTTGTTGATAAATTTAAATTTTTGATTTTTTTACATTAAAATTTAGCTCATGTGCTTGATCAGTTTTTTGTTGTGTTTTTTCTTGTTAAATTGTGTTCTGCTCTACAAAGTGTTTTTTTTTAATTAAATCCAATTCAATACTCAATAATGTTAGATAATATGTTAATTGGTTGCCATAAAAACCACATATGAGAATTGAGATTAAAAAGGTGGTATCAGAATAGTATCATGATCAAATTTTTGTTGAAAATTAGATAATGTTCAATAGAAAACTTGTTATTATTTGATATAAATTAATGACATAGTTAAAACTTTTGATAATTTAAATATAGTCCTTTAATTAATGTATTTATTTTATATAATTTTGTGTCAATTGCCTATTAAATGTATGCTTGTTTTATCTTGTTTCAATAAGATCATTAAAACAATTGAGACTAAAGTAGATAAGATATTTATTATATGTGACATTGCTTTTATAGCTATTTGTTTAATTATTGATAAAGCTTATGAGATTTATATATATAGGTAAATAATTTGTCACTTGTAGCTTTAAGTTTTTCTTTTATAATGATTTCTCTTATACATCTATTTTCTTCTTATACAGCAATGTGCCAAAAATTAATTGCAGATGAGGTAAGCTTTTTTTCTTCATTTGTTAGCTAACTTACAGTATAACATTAGTTTTACAATTTAATTTTGTACAATAAGAACTAATGGGGAGAATTTGTAAGGAATTATAGATGACAAATACATCTCTTGAAATCATTGTCAACACAATATAATAGAACTTGTGCTTGTACTTGAAGAATGTCTAATATGCCACATTTTTGGGTATTGTTAGGTCTTATTTCATTGGTCACTGCCTCAATAGTGTCTATTTTAACTCATTAAAATCAACACTTGTTAATATTTGAGAGAATGAAAACATTTTTTATGGCTAAACTCACTTTTTTAAAAAAGAAATTATTAGTGCAACTAAAGAACCAAGGCTGAATCTATTTTAGTTATGGGTAATACAAGATAGAAAGATGCTAAGCTCATTCATCTCCTTAAGGCAGGGTGAGTCAACTAGTTTTAACCACAACATTCACAATTTTGATTATATGAGACTTGAGGTATCTTGGCAATTGGAGGTTGAGGAAAACAAGATATGTATTACTGTCAAAAAGAAATACGACTGAGAGAGAGATAGGTTTCTCCACAAAAGGTAAGTATCTCTTCAAATGATTCAGCAATCCTTTTTTATTTTTGAGAGGACTTCAAAGGTGCTAGAATGAGGGGTGCAAAAACATCAAGGTTGATATCCTATGTGCTAAAAGCTATAACCTCATTATCAGGTACTCCTACTGTGAACAACTACCGCGTGAGCTTAGTTTGGACATTAGAAAACTTATCCTCAAAGATTGAAATGTTTCATTTAATTTCTCTTGTAATGATCCTAGTTTCTTTGTAAATGATATTATTAGGATAAGTTTACATAGCCTTGATTCTTTTAGAACCTTTTACTATCAACCCACTCAATTGTAAGGCCAGGTAGATTGTGAAAGGTGGTGCCCTCTTTGAGATTTTTATTTTGTACATCTTTCTTTGTTTCTAATAGAGCTTATTTCATCCAAAAAAAAATGATTAGCAAATTGTATATTAAACTTGAGTTAGCTCATTATTATTATTTTTATTTGTTGAGGTTGATGCTGTAGAATCCTACATTTATGAAAGCCTATTTAACACCCTACTATAGTAATGAATGTCTATTATAGTAATTAAAGATCAAAACTCATCCATTAAAAAGCTTACCATGGAAGAAAAAAATCTACCATCTAACATGGCAGAAAAGATTTAAAACTATCTTTGAAAATTTTATTATGGTAAAAAAATTTTCCTTAATTAAAAAAATAATTTCAAAACCAACTATCATGACAAAAAAGGTTTTATTATAGTAGAAAAAATTAAAATTAATAAACAAAGTTTACCATGATAAATAGTAATTTAATAAAACATCAAAATCCAACTAATGGGATCCCATTTCCAAAACTAGATTAGAAATCCCATTATTGTAATAAATTACATATAGCATGAAAGCAGAATTCCTATGAACAATTTAGCTTAAAACATCATATCTTTTTCTCACAACTAGATTTTTATACTTGTGCGATGCACAAGATATTAACTCTCAGTTACTACCTCTGTTAAAAAATATAAGACATTTTTTGATGTGTTTAATGTTTAAAAATATAAGATGCTTTTAGTATTTTAAGGTGTAATTATTATTTTTCTTCCAAAAAGTATCTCTAATGAATAACTCACTTTATATTTTAGAGCGAAATATCTTGTTAAATAGGGGTATATATAAAAAAATTATGTTAATTTAAAAATAAATAAATACTTTATTGAAAAGTAAAATTTAATTAAAAATACTTTATATTTTTTTAATAAAAAGAGTATAATATAAACACAGGCTTGGGTTCAAGTGACATTAGAATAAGGATTTTGTACTTTAAAATAATAATTTGTGTTACTTATTTGAGATTTTAAAACATTATAATTTAGATTTTGGATAATGAATATATAACATTACAATGTCAAACTTTTTTAAAAAAATTTAAAAATTATAAATGGATTTCTAGGCTTAGCCTTAAACCCATGTAGTAAATATTGATTTTAATAAATAGCTAATTTTAAGGTGAAAAGTTTTAGGAGAGTAAGTCCATAAGAGCCAGATCCAATCGTTTAACTAATTTTAAGGTGAAAGACTTTAGGAACATGAGCCCATAAGAATCAAATTCAATTGCTTTTCAATTTTGTATATTAAAAATTATTTCAATTAGCAATATTTTTTATGATCTATATTTTTTTACATAGTAAAAGAATAAATGATTTATTTTATTATATAATTTATTACCTTTTACATGTTGAAAATAAGCATCAAATTATTTGTAGAATTTATTATAATGTATAAATTGAAAGGCAAAAAAATTATGATTTGTTCTTTCACTATGTAAAAAATTATATATCGTAAAAAAATTTTTATTAATTGTACAATTTAAAAAATTTACAATTTTATAAATTGATCATAAAATATAACAAAATTCAAAGGAATAAATGATCTACATTATGCATGCAAAGCATCAAAATATTATTATGTATAAGTTTAATATTCACCATTCATTGTTTTGGATTTTTTTTAAATTGAGATCCATTAATTTTCATGAAGTATTTCTTTTTTGAATAAAAATAAAAAAAAAGTAAATTTTGATACATATACTCATTCCATCCTCATTTGTAAGACACATTTGGAAATAATTTAATGTCTTAAAATATATTTTAAGGTTTTATTAATTATACTTGTTCAATATTATCCTTCCTTCTTTATTATATTTCATTCTCTATTTATATTTCACAAGTTATATTAAATTAAGGTTATTTTTAAAAATTTATATTTTTGCTTTAATATGCATAATTTTGTAAAAAATGTCTTATAAATCACTCCTTATAGGCCATAATACATGACACTGGTAACTACTTTATGATTCTAAAAAAATTTAGTTGAAACCTTAATCTTTTAAATTTTTTTACATATTTTCAATTTTATCCTTAATAAATACTCTAAATAAGTGCCTTAATAATGGAAATTAAAATTTTAATGCATAATTTTTCAAATGCATGATCAACAACTCCTTATCTTCTCCACATATTGCCAACCAAATCTGTGAGCTAATAATTTCACAAGATTGAGTCAGTGTGAATAGACTAGTTCAAGCTCACCAATCATGAGGAGGTACCCAACCAAAGATATCTCACGCAACCTTAGATCATAAATTCTCAAAATTCTCAAATCTATTAGGGTGTCACAATGTCCTTGAAACATTCTCACTCCACTAAACACACTTAACAAATAAAGCTCATGGTAATCGAGGGATTAGCTCAAAAGGGATTACCAAGGTTTCATCCAAAAGTAAGGGATCCTAAGTTTTCTAAATAGAATCGAGTTAAAATCGATCAAAATATGTCATATTAGAGTAAAAATAAGTTTCAAAAGCATGTGATACCTCAGAGGAGTGAAAGAAGTTAAAAATGGTTGAAAAACAAAACATGTGATATAATACAGGGTAATATGCCGCAGCTCATGCACGTTGCGTCATGGCATGTTGCTCTTTGTGCCACACGCCACGACTCAGGTGTTATACACCGCGGCATGTTGCATGAAATTTTCACTGGTTTTGTTGTCATTTGACAGCAAAATCAGGAAACTTCCAACTCGCCCTGATTCTCCATCCGACATTCAAATGTCATGATCTAGGTGTCTACAGAAAGCTCTTTAGATGAACTAGCTAATGGCATAGTTTTACTTCCAAAACAAGTCACACTAGGAAGATGGATACCTAAACACATTTTAATCACTTTTCAACACTTTTACACAAAATGGATGTCTAAAACCCTCAACAAGTACTAAAAGCTTTTTTCTGACACCTGGACCATGTCCAATAGACCTAGGACTACCAATACAACATGTCACAAGCATTGAAATATTATTATAACAAAAATTCACTCCCCAACCCCATTTTACCAAAAACAAAAGGGAAGGTAATTTGTTATTGCATTTCGCTCAAATCATTTAAAACATGTTCAAATCTTCATTTCTACACTTGCACTAGTATTTTGGCCCTATAAACATATATATATATATATATATCAACATACACAAAGACTAAGGGCTCAAAATACAATTTTAACTTTTCCAACAACTAAAATAGTACAAGTATGGTGACATGTATCTTAGAATTAACAAATCATATACCATTACACAATTAAATCTAAACTAGAGGCATATAGTAGGAATATGTTAACTCCCTGCCTCTTTAGTCTTCTCCCTCTCAAACCAAAGCTAGAGCCTGAAAAATGTTAAAGGAAAGGGGTGAGTCTAGTCACTCAATAACCAAGGTTAAACCTACCCTATGCAATTATATATCAATTATAAACTAACACATGCACAAGGAAATCAAATATGTAAAACATGCCCCTATATATCAAAATTTTTCATTCTGTAACTTTTTTAACTCTCAAAACTATGTGCATTGTCATCATATTCTCATATATATGACATGACCCTTAGCAGGCTGAGGTCTCGTTCATTAACGGAATTAACCAGACAAATCACTCCATCAACTAAGAACGGCCATGCACCACCACCCATAGAATCAAGAAAGAGCTCACAGTTTGTCAATCTTTACTATGTCTAGACCTAGTAAGTTTTCTCGTGTTAAGTCAAATTAAGCCACAGGCTCTATTCTTGGTGGTGTCCTTCCGTCAATTCCTTTAAGTTTCAGCCTTGCGACCATACTCCCCCTGGAACCCAAAAACTTTAATTTCTCATAAGGTGTTAGTGGAGTCCTAAAAGCAACATCTACTGATCTTTGGTCGGCATTGTTTATGTTTGTGACTAGGACGATAGCTACCACCACTTAACACGTGTGACACGTCATATATTTACTTAGGCAATGATCAACCACTCTTATATCCTCCTTATTTCCTCAGACTAAAACCATAGGCTATAACATTGATTAAGGCTTCGTCCATGTGACTGGACTACCTAAGCTTACCAATCAGTGAGGTGTGATCCGGCCAAAGATCATAGCACTCACTCTCGGACCATGGCTTCTCCCATTCTCAAATCCCTAGGGTGTCTCATACCCTAGGCTATTCTCCTCATTGAACCGATGGAGATAGCTAGGTTCTAGTCCCTTGATAAATTATGGGACAGTCCCTTGATAAACAGTAGGACAAGGCTATACCTCCGTGTACCGGAGGGTAACTTAAATGCCATATGAATTTTTTTCTACTCCCAATCCCTAGGTGAACTCTCGCCACTAATCATACCATAATCATTACTCATTTGTTTTCACTTTTTCGCTTTCATTTACTCACTATTACGACAACCACGTTGGGCTCATGACCTTACGCTACCCAAGTATGTATTCTCATCATTTTCTCAAATTCATTTCATTACTAACACACAAATACCTCTACACATCATTACATTTATTTTTTTTTCAAAAGTATATGCATTTTCATAGTAAAACCTATTGACTTTGCATTTTACATTTTCAAGCCAAAAATAGCTTTTTCATGCACTCAATGAAACTAATACATTGTTTTTACTTTAACAATCAATCCCATGCATGTAACATTCACAATTCGCATTCAACAATCAATTAACATATAACTACTCAAAGTAATGTTTTCCCCCAATTACCTCAAACCTTTGAAAGGTCAAATGTTTACCCCTCAATTAACTAGCTTTCAAGCTTGAATTTTCAATCCAAAAGGTGACCAAGAACTAAAACTACAATCAACAAGGTTGAATTCCATCAACATAACCAACTTAAACATTTGAACCCTTAATCTCTACTTCTAAATTGCCTAACATTCACTCTACAAGAAGTGGAGCCTAACCATTGGGTTTAGTAATTACCTTTAGCCCCTAATAGCATTAGTGAGCCATTAAATCTCCATTAAAGGCATCACAAACTTCCAACCACTCATAATAAATGAGATTTTTGAATATTAATAGTGCCCAACAACCCAAGACACCAAAACTCATTATACATAGGTTTAGATACTTTAGTCTACCCCTATTAACTCCATTTGAGTTAATAAATTTAGACCCATAACCTATATAGATTGAAATTCCACTTCCAGTATCAAACCTAACCATAAACTTATAAATGTAGAAGAAATGGAAAAATTAATGAGTGTGACACTTACCTTGGGTGTTTGTATCCTTCAAAATACTTCCAAAGTCGTTCCCAAGTAAACCCTAGCAGAGTATTGTCACGTCTCTTCTTTCTCTCTTTTCTTTTTTCTCTATTTCTGTCTTATTTTATGTCTGATAAACTGCAAAAAATGGCCATACGTCACGGCACATGGCACAAAGAGGTTCTTCCTTCACTCAAAAATGTCTGTTGCAAAGCTCACACTCCACTAAACATATTTAACAAATAAAGCTCATGGTAATCGAGGGGTTAGCTCCGAAAAGTGATTACTAAAGGTTTAATCCAAAAGTAAGGGATCTGAAATTTTTTATATAGAAACAAGTTAAAAATCGATCAAAACCTTTTATACCAGAGTGAAAATAAGTTTCGAAAGTATGGGATACCTCAAAGGAGTGAAAGAAGTCGAAAACGTTTGAAAATAAATTATGTACTAAAATATAGAGCAATGTGCCACGGTGGATGCACTTTGCACCGTAACATGTTGCTTTCAGTGCCACAGGCCGTAGCTCAGGTGCCATACGCCGCGGTGTGTTACACAAATTTTTACTAGTTCTACTGTCAAAATGACAACAGAATTAGGGAACTTTCAACCCACCCTAATTCTCCATCTGACGTCTGAATGATGTGATCTAGGTATCTACAAAAAGCTCTATTCTTGTACTAACTAATGGTATGGGTTTTACTCTCAAAACAAGTCATACTAAAAAGTTGGACACCCAAACACATTTTAACCCCTATTCAACACTTTTACAAAAAGTAGGTGTCCAAAACCCTCAACAAGTGCCAAAAGCCTTTCCTAACACCTGGACCATATCCAATAGACCTAGGATTACTAGTACAATATGTCACAAGCATCAAAATATCATTATAACAAAAATTCACTCCTCAATCCCAATTTAACAAAAACAAAGGGGGAGGTAAATTAATATTGCATTTAACTTAAATCATTTAAAACATGCCCAAATCTTTATTTCTACACTTGTACTAATATTTTGGCCCTATATACATATATATGACAAAAATACCCAAAGGCTGAGGGCCCAAAATACAATTCTAACATTTTCAACAACCAAAATAGTGAAAGTAAGGTAATATACATCCTAGAATTGGAAATTTATATGCTATTACACAAATACATCAAAACTAGAGGCATACAAGAAGGAATGTACTAATTCCCCCCTCTTTAGTCTTCTCCCTCTCAACACCAAAGCTAGAGCCTAAAAAGTATTAAATAAGAGGGGTGAGTCTAGCCACTCAGTAACTAAGGTTAAACTTACACTATGCAATTATATATCAATTATAAACAACTACATGCACAAGGAGATCAAATTTATAAAATATATCCTCATATATCACATTTTATCATTAATCACTATATAGCTTCTTTACTCACATAACTAGGTGCATTGTTCCCATATTATCAGATATGTGATAAGACCTATACTCTTACGACCTGCCAGCACTTTGCACGTGTGACCCGTCATATATTTACTTAGGCAATGATCAACCAGCCTTATATCTTTCTTATTTCCTTAGATTGAAACCGTAGGCTATAACACTGATTAGGGCTCCGTCCGTGTGACTGGACTACCCAAGCTCACTAATTGTGAGATATGAACCGGCTAAAGATCACGGGACTCACTCTCAGACCACGGCTTTCCCTATTCTCGAATCCCTAAGGTGCCTCATACCCTAGGCTATTCTCCTCATTGAACCGGTGAAAATAGATAGGTTCTAGTCCTTCAACAAACTATGGGACAGTCCCTCAATAAATAGTGGGATAAGGCTATAGTCCCAGCGCACCAAAGGGCAGCCTAATTACCATATGAATTTTCTTTACTCCTAAATCTCTAGGCAAACTCTCGCTACTGATCATGCCATAATCATTACCCACTTGAGTTTACTTTTTTGCTTTCATTTACTCACTATACCACAACCACGTTAGGCTCATGACCTTACGCTACCCAAATGTGTATCCCTATCCTTTTCTTAAATTCATTTCATGACTAACACACAAATATCTCTACTCATCATTGCATTCATTTTCAAAACATAAGCATTTTCATAATAAAACCCTTTTGACTTTGCATTTTACATTTCAAGCCAAAATAGTATTGTGCTCAATCAAATGTTCATATACTCAATGAAAACTAATATATAGTGTTACATAAAAATCAATCTCATACATGTAATATTCACCATTAGCATTCAAACAATCAATTAATATACAACTATCTAAAATAGAGTTTTTCCCCTGTTACCTCAAACCTTTGAGAGGTCAAAGGTTTACCCCTCAATCAATTAACTTCTAATTTTGGATTTCCACTCTAATAAGTGACCAAGAGCCAAAACTACAATCAACCAAGTTGAATTCCATCAACACAATAAGCTCAAACAATTAAACCTTCAATCTTTACTTCTAAATTGCCCAACCTTCACCTTACAAGAGGTGGAGCCTAACCACTGGGTTTAATAATTACCTTTAGCTCCCAATAGCATTAATGAGCCATTAAATTCCTATTAATGGCATTACAAACTTCCAACAACCCATAATAAATGAGATTTTTAGACATTTATAGTGCCCAATAACCCAAAACACCAAAACTCATTATACTAAGGTTTGAATACTCTAATCTACCCCCATTAACTCTATTTGAGTCAAAAAATTTAGACTCATAACCTATATGGACCGAATTCCCACTTTTATTATCAAACCTTAACCATAAACTCATAAATGTTGAAGAAAAGGAGAGATTAATAGGTATGATACTTATCTTGAGTGTTTGTAGCCTTTAAAATACTCTCAAAGTGATCCCCAAGCAAACTCTAGCAGAGCATTAGCACACCTCTCCTTTCTCTCCTTCCTTTTCTTTCTTTTTTCTGTCTCATTTTGCGTCTGATAAAGTGCAAAAAATGGCCATGCGCTGTGGCGCATAGCACAGAAATGTCCTTCCTCACTCAAGGATGGCTGTGCGTTGTGGCAGACAATCTACGCGCCATGGCGTGTGGCACAACAACTTCAACTCTTCCTTCTCTTCTCCTTTCGATACTCGGGTGGTCTGCCTCGATACCAAACCCACAACTAGGGCTGAAATAGCATCAAATATGATTATTAGACCTCTCTGGCCACACACCATTTCAATTTACTTAATTACCCTAATTAGATTTAATTAATCAAGAAATTAAAACTCGAGATGTTACATCTGTGCACTGTGGCGAACAATCTTCACGCCGCGGCATGTGGCACAACAACTTTAACTCTTCCATTTCTTCTCCTTTCAATACTAAAGTGGCCCGCCTCGATACCAGACCCACAAATAAGGCTGAAATACCATCAAATATGATTATTAGACCTTTCTGACCACACACTACTTCAACTTACTTAATTATCCTAATTAGGTTTAATTAATCAAGGAATTAAAACTCAGAATGTTATAGCCCTACCCACACCTAGTCTAAGTGATATTAAAGGCAAAAGGTCTTGACAACCTACACTTACACCCATTATTGGGTGATATTTAGGAATAACCAACCTAAGAAACCAAATATCGAGGCCACCCATAGTGTTGATTATGTAATTTCACGTGGAAATAATATCTAATCCTCTTAAGGCATCCTCTTACCCAAAGCATGATCATGCCACTATACACAATTTATCACCATGTATTTTCATAACTCACGGCATAAGGAAATCAACCAAGCATGCATATAACCATGTAGTTACCTATAATAAGCATGCATATAAAACTTCCCATTTCACAATATAATAAAATATTTCAACAAGACATGGCATTTTCCAATAGAATAAGTTTTAATGGAAAATCATGAAAACACCACTTGCATTTATTTTTCTTAAACAATAATTAAGTTTATATTTAAATAAATTCACATTATTCTTTCTTACAAAAATAACCTAAATCAATTTAACAAGTAATAACATGAATTAGAGATTCTTCAGTTACCTCAAACCTTTGAGAACTCAAAAGTTACCCTTTAAATACTTGCTTCTCGAGCTTACCAGAGCTTAACAACCATGTGATAATAAAGAATCTAGCATTAATAGCAACCAATACCACTATTAATCCTCTTAAAAGCCACTTACAACTCCTAATCTCACATTTCCACTACTTCAACTTCCTAACCACAAGTTTGAATTCACAACTTGAGCTTAATAACTTCTATTAACACCATTTAACTCATATTAACTTAAACAACAACAAATACAAAACCTAGTAACCTAAATTTCTCCTCAAAGTGGTTGGGATTCATCCAATACTCTAGCCCCAAACTTATAACCTTATAAAATCCATAAAACTAAGTTTAGAAGTGTTAAGTAATTCTCTTTAGCTCCATTAGAACTAATGGGTTTGAATCCAAAAGCCCTTAGGTATAAAAACAACATCTCTCACTCATGAAAACAAACTTTGAAATGTGTAGAAGGAAGAAAAAGAGATAGGGAAGGCATACCAAAGTAAGATCAAGCCCCAGCTAATTTCTCGCTAAACATGCCTATATTTAAAAATGGCCACCTAATACCACGTTCGCCTCATATGCGTCAACTCATGACATGTCACCTATAACCTTATGCTTCGTCACCTATTATGTTACCTACCATCTTGTACCCTATCACACACCACGTGTAAGACAATTCATGCCATGTCATCCTCTACCTCACATCATGTCACCTGCTCCTTGTCATATCACATATTCATTATGTTTATACCAATTAGGGCCAAGATTTGAACTCTTGACTTCTTACGTTCCAAGTTTTATGTTCTCTTTCTTTGTTAGTTGAACTAAAAGACATTTACAATCATTATATTAAAAATTAAATATATATTATTTAACTACACAAATATATCAAATAATATATTATAAAAATACACATGTATATTATATTTTATTTTCAATTATTAATATGTTAAAATATTTATAATTATTTAAATGATTCTTTGCATTTTATTTTAAATAAAATATTATTTTATTAATGAAAATGAACTTCAAATAAAGCAAATATTAAATATTTAATAATTTTATTATGAATTTTAGTTAATTTTTTATTTTCAATTTTATTTTTAAATGAAAATAATTAAATTAAATATATAATTAAAATTCATTTTCAAAAAGAAAATTTTTTTAGTAATTATCTAGGGATATAATCCCTTGCTAATTATCTCATTTTAAAGAGAAATTGGCAATCCCTCATTATTTTCCTCACTAATTATATTATTTTAGAAACGGATTGATGGTTCTTCATTATTTTTCTTACTAATTATTTTATTTTAGAGAGGAATTGACAATCCCTTACTATTTTCCTTGTTAATTTTAAATCAAGCTATAAAATCAACATTCCTCTTTAATTTGCCATTTTAGAGATGAACATGTGAGCCTTGACTAAATTCCCTCACTAATTTACATTTTTTTAGTAATCAGGGAGGGAGAAAGAATGGAGGAGAGAGATGGAAAGTAGGGAGGAGAGGAGGAAGAGAAGGAGACAGAAGGGGGAGAGAGTGTATGATGTGTATTTTTTTATTTAAAAATATTAAAAAATACAAATGGCGGGACTCATTAACCAATTAACTGTAAATAAATAGGCATGACAAAGGCAAAAGGAATCTTTAATATTAAAAGATAAAATTGACTTTGAGTTAAGTTGAGGGTGCCTAATGACCTTTTGAGTAAAGTTGAGGAGAAAATATAACCCTTAACCCATTATCTTTTGAATATTAGTCATCTCAACTAGTTTTTCAAAAATGTATACATGATTTGTGAATTAAAATAATATGATAAATTATAAGTCTTCCTTCAAAATATTACACTATCCAAATTTGATATTTTGATATTTTACAATTTTGTATTAAAAAAAGAAAAAATAAATCTCTAAATTGACGGATCAAATTAATATTGTTTTGTTAAATTTGAAACTAGTTTTTCCAATTTTAAAATTGAAAACATATTGCATTATGTGAAAATACCAATTAAGAACTTAAAGGACTTTACCTTTCATTTTAAAATTTGTTAGGACTTTACTTGACTAATTTTAAGTGTCATTCCTTCTCATAAGTATAAATTACTATGGATATATTATAATTAATATATTCTTAACCCACTTGGAAAGTTGAACAACTGACACTTTAGTTATAATCTTCACTACCTTTCATGTATTAAAGCCATAGCAGTATCACCCCTCCGTTAGATATTTGTTGATATGACTTTTAGCTGATCAAAACAATTACAGAGAAGAACTTAGAAAATTTGAGGACCTAATCAATATTAATTTTTTTATAAAATTTTTTTTAATAATTTATTTGTAAATATTTTTTTATTTTTATTCACAAATTTTCACATACAATTTACAAGTCACCTATAAATTTTTGAAACATCAATTGAGGTGTTAATATTTAAAAAATAAATTATAAATTTTGGATAACTATTTATAAATAATAATATTTAAATTATTAAGAACAAAGCAAACTTGAAATCTGAGGACCTAACCTAACCCCTATGTCCTTGCCCGAGCCAAGTCTAAAGCAAGCATCTTTAAGGAGGAGATCTCGCCCTATTAATATACTACTCCAGGCTCACGAGGCTCTGCGATGATTTTTCGCTTGTAAAAAGGAGTAGGATGGAAAATAAACAGCTTTAAGGACTTAGACCCATGCCTCATTTGGATTTTGAAGAACTCGCCAAGTAGTTTGAGCAAGCAACGCATCATAGAAATTCATAAAATTATGAAAGCTCAACCCCCCATCCAATTTTGAAGCACAAAGTTAGGGCAGATTTTCCCTTTAACATTACAATAAGAAGCTAGGTCAGATGGTTTGTGGCACCCATGCAATACTCTTAAGCAAATCATGATGAAATTGACAATTCTTTAATGGATGTACAAAATTGCTCCTAGAAAGAATGAATTAAGGTAAAGGTTGCCCTATTTATCAATACAAGATATCTAGAATTCCTCAAAAAAAGTTTGTACATGTTAAAAATACAAGTAGAAAATATTTTATGTAGAATTTGTCATTCATTCGAAATAACAAAGCCAATTTATTAATTAAGTTGAACACCAACCTTTTAATAGCTAAATTAAATTTGTAATTCTGTTGTTACAATTTCAAATCCACTTCTTTACCAAAATATATTTTTAAGAAGAAACTTATATATTTAACATTATATATTTAAGGTAATTATATCCAATTAAATCATGATATGTGAATTTTTTATAGATTATTTATTTTATAATAAATTTTTAATCATGGGTCACACATCAAATTTTTAATCATGGGCCCACAGTCTTTCAGCTTTTCCTAATTATATAAAAATAAAAATCTAAAAAAACTGACCACAAAAAAGTGAAATCAAGGCTTTTACAAATATAACACAGGACCAAACTAAATGCCTGTTTGAATTTCAGTTAGATATAATAGATTATGAAAATAATTAATTAAGTAACAAATTTTAATTATAATTGATTATGTTATAACACAATTTGTTTGGATATTGTTTTTCTAAAATTGAATTTTAACAAAATTGAAGATGTTAGGATAATTTAATCAAAATTAATTTTTAACTATATAAATTACTATATAATTTAATTTTTAAATATCAAATATTAATTTTTTAAAGATACAAAGTTCAAATTTTATTAAAAAAAAAAAGTCTAATTTTATTTTTATTAAATTATGTGCTTTCTTTGTATCTTGAACCTATCTTTGTAATTTTTTTCAATATTTTTGACAAATTTTTGACAAAAGCTATGGACAAAGCTTATTGGAAAACACGCGTATGGTCTTAAAATCAATTTTTGTCCTTTTTTGATTGTTTGGATAATTTGCTGAACAAATTAATTTTGAAGGGCGGAATTGACTTTTTCCCTCATCTAAACACACACTAAGCAAACATTCCAACATTTATTATATTTTTTATTATATTTATAAATGATGCATTGTTGTACACAAATGATAAATTCCTCCTAAATTTTCTAATTTCCAAGGATAAACTTTTTATATATTAATAATAAATTTTTTACATATCAATATAAATCGGACACATTTTTAATTTTTCAAAAATTTAGTCCATATATTTTGGACATAAAATTTATTTGGACTAGTAGGCCAATTTATCAAAATAAAAAAACAAAATTGACGGAGGTTAACTGCTCAAAACACTAAACCCCATAATATTTCCTGCGCCTGTAAGTGTTTTTTCTTTTCTTTTCTTTTATTTTTTTTTTCTTTTTACCTTGGGTGATCAAGCCTTGCTTGCCCTTAACTATTGGGGAAACAAAATCAGTGAAGCCCATCAAACTTTACAGTATGTAAATATAAAGATTGCAACAATCACACCGATCGAGCTGTCCGCCTCATCTGAATATGGACCTCTATAAACGTGAATTAAAAAAGTCAAAACATTGGACTAAAAAAGGAAGATAGTTATAAACATGGAAGAGACCAATAACACCACTTCGATAGCAATTATCATGGAGACATTGACCACCATAAACCAATGCTTGAGGGTCCATTTCTGATTATTCACCCAAACAAGACAATTCACTGTTCCGGTTTTAAGTTGCACATTGTATTATAATTTCTTCCTCAAAATATAAAACTCAGCAAAAAAAATAAATAAACTGTTAAAGAGGCAAACTAAGCAATACAAGCAAATATAGCGCATGACCAAACATAGATAATAGTACAAAATCCATATTTTTCTCTTAGGCCATTGAAGACTGAGGTTTCACGTGCAAATCAAAGCATAAGCTTTTAATTAAAAATAAAAAAAGTAAAAAATCCATCCAATGTGAAAAAAACTCAAAAGAACCATATCCATACTAGAAATAATAAATAAAGAAAAATCAAAGGGAGAATGCAACAAACATGGAGCAAAAGCAAATTCAAGAGAGGAACTTCAAATGGAAATGATGTAAATGCATTTAAGCCAAATCACACAATCAGGAGGACCAACTTACACTGCCACAGAACTTGGCCTAGAGCCACCAACAGTGAAGCGCCGCGTCTCCTCAACATCAAAAGTGGACTGAGTTAGATGATGAGAGACTGAGAATCTGATGTAATGTACTTGGATTTGATTAATGACACCAATGTCGGCATCCCATACGACGCAGAACCTATTCTTAGAAAGGACAATGAATTCGATCGATTTCATAACTGTCGCCACCAAAACCAGAACGATCGGGGAAGGTCAACCACATAAAGTTCCTTCTTGTTGCTAATATAGCAGTAAGTCAATTGCTTCCCAGGACTAAAGATGTAAAGAATCCCATCATTAAAAACAATGAGGGCACCTGATGGATAAGGTAAATCCTTCTGATAGACACTCCAATTGCTATTGTTCTTGCAATCTAGTTGATACAAAGTGCCTTCTTCCTCCTATAGGCAACAATTGTGCTCAGCGATAAACACACACAGAAATTTGGGGGATAAATAGAAACAACAGGTTGGCTAATTTCTCTTAACTCGCCGGAACCATCGCGAGCTCCCATAAAAGATCGATCACAGAGGGCATTAACCCCACCGATCACGTAAATGCAGGAACCAATCGCTTCGCAGCCGGTATGCACAAGAGCAGGGCCTGGGGAGTTCAGAGTAACTACATCTTGAAAATTTCGCGACATTTTAACACCAACACCACCATCGCTTCTTTGTTTGATCACATTCCAGTCGTTTGCTGCATCATTGTAAACGAACCGTACAAATCTTTTTTTGAATATTTTCCCATCTTGAGAACGTGAACATAAATAAGCTTCTCCATCCCTTTCCCCTGCGTCTCTGCGATAATGATGATGATGATGATGATGAAAAACAATCGATTGCTGCGGCTAGGGTTTTCACCAATCGAGGCAACGGGTGAAAGATTGATCTTATCGTTGAAAGTCCAACCTGTATCTACCATGTGTCAAGGCATTTGGATATTTATTAGAGGAGGAATTATTGATTGGCACTCCTTTCATGCTACAATAAGTTGTCTGACTTTAATGTTTGAAATATAATTAACCAAACAACTGGTATACGTATCAAATATTCAATTAACATGTAAATTTATAATTATATAATGCAAAAAAAAAAAAGAATACAAAAGGGTAGTTACCATCTAGCCATCAATCAATCAAACCACTTTGATTGTATAACAAAAAAATAACATAAGTAATAAATTTTTAAAAATTACTTGATTATTATGACATCAAATGAACTTGTTAAGCCTTACTCCTTCCATTTTTATATATAAGATATGTTTAATTGAATTACACATATTAATAAATATTTTTTATTTAGTTAAATTCTATTAAATCAAATTAATTTTTCATTTTTGCTTCAAAGAATGTCAATTAATATCATTTTGGTGTTTGAGCAAGGCACGTAATTAATAACTCTTTTTTTTAAGATAACAATAAAATTATTTGATTACTCAAAAATATCATGACACTTATTATATTTAAAAGATAAAATAAATTTTTAAAAAAATTTTATATATAGAGATGGAGGAAATAATTTACTCAACTTATAATTTTGTTAACTTTAATTGCTAATATGTTGGGGCTAGTAGTTTTTTTGTGTAAAGTGACAATTAAATTTTAGTGAAATAACATGTTAAAATGGGTTCGTATGAATTTTAAAATCTCTCAATTTACAACTAATTACTTTTGTAATTAACAAATAAAAGTTAATAAAATGACAGGTCTAGTAGTGATTTTAACAAGTCAACTTAAATGTTCAGATATGCTTGCAAATGATTTTCTAAATTGGCAAGTAAAACTTGCTAATACACACACAAAGTGAACTTATCAAATTCTTAAATTTTCATATCTCCTATTTTGCAGCAGACCATTATGCATAGATTAATAAGTGAAAGTCAATGACAAGTTGTGTTAACTGTTGAGGGTTTAACAACCCCATTCCAAATAATTGATTCTAAATCTATATCCAAACAAGCACTAAGGTAATCGGGTAGTTTGATGGTTGCTATCTTTTTGGTGAGCTCACAAGTTATGAGTTCAATTTCAAACCCCATTGACCTTGAGGATTTTAAATGGTTTAATGACCACTTACGTGGTTCAGCTATTGGCCTTGTTATTAATTGTTGGTCTCTAGTGATTGGTGGCTGTTAGAGACAGCCAGTGTGGACAACTGTGAGTAAACTTTTTTTATTTTTCAAAAAAAAAGGTATGGGGTTTTTTGTCTTTTGATATATAAATTTATTTTCATTGGAGTCCTACGAACTTGTAGCTTAAAATTAGATTTTTTCTTATTTTGTTGGTAAAAAAAAAAAATGTGCTTCAGACGTCTTTTGGCGCGATTTACTCTAAAATTTAGATTTCCTTTGATTCTTGTCCTTGTGTACCAGCTGGAAATTTCTTCCTCCTTAAATTATTGCTCTTCTTTAATTCTTGTCCACGTATTCCACCTTCCCCTTTACTAATTTGATTCTCATGTGAAAGGCTTGACTTGCTAACAATCGGAATCCTTGTCAACGTAGATATATTATATCAAAATATAAATTTATAATTATATAGATACTGAAAATTATATCAAAATTTTGTTTTTCTTAAATATTTATCTTTTAAGTTATACTATTTTTATTTAATTATAAACTTAGGTTAGTGTTACAAATTAATTCAAATACATTAGGCCGACAAGCTAAATGCACCAAAAGAGAATTAAATAATACTATTATATTACAACCAAATTGCAAGGAATTGAATGCAACTATCAAAATAATAGTGGCAAGACCAAAAGTAGATAAAAATAAACCCATGATTTTGTTTATTTACACATCTACGTGAAGTTTACATTTGTATTGAAACTACATGTAATTCATCAACTAGCGGCCATCAGAGGCAAATGGTTCTGTAAAAGTGATTGAAGCAATAGAAGTCTGCCCAGTAGGAAAGGTGGAGAATGATGAAGAACATCCTTGACCTGACCAGCCTCCAACTTTTCTAAACTTCATTAAGTCTGATAAGTTATCAGGCAACTGAGAATCTCCATCAAAAATTTGCACTATAGTAGAAATCGTAGGCCTAGCTGAAGCAACAGGGTGTGAGCAGAGCAACCCAAGTTTGAGCACCAAATCAGCTTCTTCCACAACATATTCATCCCCCAATCTGCTGTCCACTGCTTCACATATGTCTCCCTTATCCAAACACACCATAACCCATTCTAACAGCAATACTTTCTCCGGCGAAGTTTGAGTTTCGATCGGCCTTCTACCGCAAGCAACCTCCAACAGAAACACCCCAAATGAATATATATCAGTACACGTGCTTGATTTTCCACTCTGCACAATTTCTGGGTCTATGTAGCCCGGAGTTCCTGCCACATGAGATGTTTGAGGATCATTTCCATGGTCCCATAGCTTGGCAAGGCCGAAATCTCCCAGTCTAGCATTCATGTCATTGTCAATCAGAACATTGGCTGGTTTGATATCTCTGTGGACGATGACTTGAACCCATTGCTGGTGAAGATACAAGAGTCCAGATGCCACATCTTTTATGATCTTGAATCTTTGTTTCCAGCTGAGTATGCTGTTTGGCATGCGGTAGAGGAACTTGTCTAGACTTCCATTAGGCATGTAGTCATAGACTAAGAGGAGTTCATTTTTTCTTCTGCAATAGCCAAGAAGCCTTACCAAGTTTGGATGCCTGAGACGACCGATGGTTGCGATTTCTGCTATGAATTCTTTCATTCCTTGTCTTGAATCATGAGAAATTCTTTTTACTGCAATTTGAACATTGGAAAATGGTAGAGTTCCTCTGTATACTCTTCCAAAACCTCCTCTGCCAAGAAGTTGTCCATCTCTAAACCCTTTTGTTGCAATGAACAAGTCCTTGTAAGTGAACCTATGAGGCCCATACAAGATTTGCCAATCTTCAAGAACTTGAATGAATTTTCTCCTCCTCGAGATCATGATCGCACCATAAATCAAGATTAGAAGGAAAACCACACCTACTACTAGCGGTGATATAACTATCAAAACTTTCTTGTATCCTTTCCCTCCGCCGATTTCATTTGGATCTAAAATCCCAGGAATGTCAGGAAGGCGAGAAAGATTAATCTCCTCAGCTTGACCGTTCATCCTGAAATTCCAACCCAATATGTAATGAGATGAATTTGAGTCGGTAGAGGATGAGAACCCAACAAACATAAACTCAGAGAAAATAGAAGAAAGATCTGTTTTCAGTGTGAGAAGAGGAATCTCAGGTTTAGGTATGTTTATGGGATGAATTGTGACACTGAGTTTATGATCTTTACTGTCGTATTCAACCCAAACCTGCATCGGTTCTCCACTTGTAAGATCTAGCTTTCTGAGACGACCACGATCATTATAGTATGCCGCTGAAGAACTATTGACAGAGTCCAACCCATTTATATCAATTCCAAGATGGTTATCATCAATATCATGAAACTGAAAATCCTCATCAGTATCAAGCTCTATTGCAACAATATGATTGTAACTTTCACCATTGTTGGTAGCATTGAATAGGCCAAGATACTGGTTTGGCTGAGCTTGAGGAATACCTCTAGTCGGCGAGATAGCTAAGGCGAGTCCATGGCCGTGAAATTCAGGATCAGTGGCTACTATTGCAAAGATGAAAGTGGTAGAGAAAGAGAAGACAGAAGGAGTGGCGTTGGAATTCTTGAATCGAAGAGGAAGATTGTAAAAGACTTGCGATGCTTCACTAAGGCCACTATCGGCATATATTGCTTTAGCCGTCAGATTCGAATGTCTGAGCTCTTGCTCACTGCCTGCACTCAACTTGAAGTATCCATCATACCTGAATCCAACATTATTCACATTTTCGTCTGAATATGCTATGTTCAGGTACAAACACAGCATGAAAATGATGATAGACATGGTCAGTTTCCTTAAAACTCTGGAATTTTCTGTCTTCGATCTGATTTAAAGAGAACAGACAGGTCCTATCCTGGGTATGTTCAACTAAAACTTTGAAAAGAAATGAAGAAAAATGATTATTATTTCCAGTGCTAGGTAGGCGCGTGGGGTTTGATGACTTGGTAAATTAAACAAGTGGTCACTAATGGGTCGTCTTTGATTTTTCTTTTTTAAACACAAATAAATGTTTTTTATACACAGTTAAATGCATGGTATTGAAAACCGGACCGGACCGGTCGGGTCAACCCGGAAACCGGTGAACCGGTCCCCTGTCCGGTCTGGGTTTGCTCTTAACCTGGTGAGGGAATAAACCGGTATAACCCGGTCAACCCGGGTTCAACCCGGTATAACCCGGATAACCCGGTGGGTTGACTGGGTTAACCGGATTAATATTTTTTCAGACTTTTACCAAAATGACGTCGTTTTTGATTTTTTTTTTCATTTTTAATTTTTCAGAGCTCTAAGTTCGGAAAAAAGATAACAAAAAAAAGTAAAATTGAAGTCAAAAAATGAAAAATTAGAGATAGAGCATGCTAAGTTCAAAAATATAGTATTTTATTATTGTTAGATTTTTGAGTGGTTGGGTTTGATTGAATATTTTTATAATTAATGTCTTTTTATTTAAATTGTATTATTTTAATCATGACCGGTTTGCCACCGGTTCAATCCCCGGTTCAACCTCGATTAAATCACTAACCCATGATTCAAAACCATGATCGATTTAATGACCAATCTGATTTTACGTACCTCAGTTAAATGTGAATGGGAAAAAATCATTTTCAGCTGATAGACAAATTGGAATGAGCAAACTTCTTCTCAAGGAAAAAAAATAGTTTTGAGTCATTAAATTCAGTGACGGAGCCAACACGTTAGTAAAGTGGGGACCAAATCCCAAATGTTAGTTTAAGCTTTTTGTCTTCGATAAAAAAACTTTTGACCCCTCAAATTTCGCTGGATAATCAATTTAATTTTTTAAATTTAATTTTTTATTTTTTATTAAATTTTCATGTTAACTCATTAAGTTTTAAAAAATAAATTAATTTAATATGTAAAATATTTTGATGAATTGACATGTATATACAATTAAATGAGAATAAATTAACCCTCAAATATTTTTATTTTTTATTAATTTATACCCTTATGCTGTGCTTTGTTCTTTTATTTTTTAAAATTTGAGTTTATGTTTTTCTGCTTGAGTAGTTGCACTTCTTTTCATTAATTTAAATGACTGCTCTCAGTATTTCATTGTCTATGTCAACACAAATGTAAACACTGTTACCTCCTATTTAGACTAAGAATCAAACGGATATAATTAAAATAAATCTAAAGAAAAAAATTAATAAAAAATTAAATTTTAAGAATCAAATTAATAACTGAAACAAACATGAGAGACTAAAGCTTTCATTATCTCAATATTTATCAATGATTTTTTTGCAGAAAATAACGTGATATTACAATTTTGTTTGGTACAATTGTTTTTTTTTTCAAAAACATTTTAGTTAGAATAATAAAAATTGGAAATATATATATATATATATATATATATTATTCAAAGCCTTTCTCTTCAAAATTGGAAATTTATATTTTATTCTTAAGAATTTCCCTCCAAATTAAATTTGTGCATAAAATTTTACACGTGGTCAAAGCCTTTTTTGTTTTTTGTTTAAATGTTAATTGTCATTTTCTACCCTACTACCTCCTTGCTTGCTTTTTCCTTTAACTTCTCCATTTTAGTTGGACTACCGTGCCAGCCAATTTCTTCCTTTAACCTGTGTGTTTATCAATATCAGTGCTTTCTAAAATCAACCCATTTCATCCAAAGAAAAAAAGGGAGAAGTTTATTAAAGGACCAAGAATGTAATATTATTACAAAGGAGTATCAAAAAAATATGAGATTTCGCTGCAGGAATTTAAACTTGAATTGAAATTAAAATATAAGATAAAATGATTGAAATAACCTTCTTGAGTTATTTACTTGAAATGTTAATTCCTATTAGTCACTTGTTAAAATATTTATTTTTACATGTTAATTCCATAACACTACTTGATAACTTTGTAAACTCAATTAACATACTTGTTAAATGCATAATGTTACTTGTTAATTTCTCATAGTTACTTGTTAAAATATTTATTTTAAATGTTAACAAGTTATCATGTAAAGTAAATATTTTAACAAGTGACTATAGGAAATTAACAACTAACATTACTAGTTTAATAAATACAGTAATTGAGTTATTAAGTTATATATTAAGTAATGTTATGAAATTAATATGTAAAATAAATGTTTTAATAACTAACTATAAAAAATTATCAAGTAACATTACGCGCATTTAACAAGTATGATAATTGAGTTAACAAGTTATCAAGTGATATTAGGGAATTGAAATGCAAAGTATATTTTAACAATTAACTATAGAGAATTAACATGTAACATTACATATTTAATATGTATGATAATTGAGTTATCAAGTGATTGTCAAGAAATTATCATATAAAGTAAAGATTTGAAGAAGTAAAACTATATGAAATTAACGCATAAAGTAAAGATTTTAACTCAAAAAAAAAGTTATTTTTCAGTCATTTTGCCTACTATTTTAATTTCAGTTCAAACCCAAATTGTTATAGTAAAATTTCATATTTATTTTATTTGTAATAATGTCACATCCTTGATCTTTTTAGGAAATTCTCCCAAGAAAAAAAAAAAGTAGACTAGTACTGCAAACAAGGAATTTGCGTGCTCAGCTAAAGCAATTCTAATTCTCTATTTCAATCTAACTTGATCCCTATCATTTATTTAAATTAATTTTAAAATATTTTTAATATTATATTTATTAATATAAAAAATTTAAAATTTTATTATATCTATTCATTATCAATCTGAGTACAAATTTAATCTAACAATTTAATTTAATATTAAAAAAATTATAATTTGACTATATAGGTAAACTTTGGACAGTTCAAATCTAATTTAGATGATATAATTTAATAATAAAAAATTTATAAATTTTATAAGTTTACCATTTAAATATACTCTAAATAGTCTGATTTAATATTAAAATTTTTTATATTTTTTATTTTAGTAAATATAATATTAAAAATATTTAAAAATTAATTTAAATGGGTGGTGAGATCAATTTGAGCTGAAATGGAGGGACATAATTGCTTATAACCCTGATAAGCATTCGGTGTTGAGCACCGAATGAGGAATCTACAAACAAGTTGTTACTAATCTTTTTTGTTTGATTTTTATAACCCTATAATCTTATTTGGTTGCTAAAAAGATATGAATGGAATAGATTATAAAAATAAAAATAATTAAATTATTTTTTCTTCTCATAGTAAGCATAATAAAACTTAATGTTATATATCACAAATGTGATAATCATCTCATCCTCCAAAAACTTTATGAATCATGACTTCTAATTTCATAAACTAAATTATCCTTCTCTCTTATGAATATAATTTATTTATTCCCTTCACATTTTAATCATCTTATATTTAATTTTATTTTTTTACTTTATTATATTTCATTCCTTTCCAGCAATAAAAATCATTTTCATTTGATAGATTGGGTGGAGCAAATTTCTTCGGCCTAAGAAATAATTTAATTTAATTTTGCTACTGTTCCGAGTCCACTGATGATGAAAGGCCGGGAGATTTGACTTTTAAGAATGAAAATCCATTTGTCCAGGGGATTTGATTTTTTTTAATAATTATTATTTGAGAAAATATTGATGGTTTTAAAGTTTTATAAAATAAAATTTGAATTTTATTAAACTACTTGTAAAAATGGTAGAAAGAATTTAAAAAAGAATATCTGATCTTTATGAACTAGTGCAGAAGATGAAAAACGCATAATTGCCTTGTATATGTAAAATTTTGACTGGTAAATATAAAAGATAATAATTGACTTGTAAAGGATAGATTGGGTGGAGCAAATTTCTTCGTCTTAAGAAATAATTTAATTTAATTTTGTCACTGTTCTGAGTCAAATGATGATGAAAGGCCGGGAGATTTGACTTTTAAGAATGAAATCCATTTTTTCAGGGGATTTGACTTTTTTTAATAATTATTATTTGAGAAAATGTTGATGGTTTTAACTTTTTAAAAAATAAAATTTTAATTTTATTAAATTAGTTGTAAAAATGGTAGAAAAAATTTAAAAAGAATATCTTATCTTTATGAACTAGTGCAGAAGATGAAAAACGCATAATTGACTTGTAAATCTAAAATTTTGACCGATAAACATAAAAGATTGGTTTCAAAATATTAAAAAATTTCTGAATTTTTTTGATAATATAGAGTTGGCAATCATTGGAAGGTGACCTCAGATGAGAGCGTGTCAGAGTTGACAATCCACAAATGGACTTTTAAGAAAACAAATTTGAGTGTCCTAGAGTTATGATACTCTAATTGTTTCATAACCATTTCTTTACCATTTTAATTATCCTAAAATTTAGTTGTGATAATCCAAAAGTAAAAAATAATTAAGAATATCTTTCAATGACCAAATATCCTAATTAACCCAATTAAAGTAAAGCATTACTTTTATTAGCTAATTGCTATAAAAACCAAAAATTATAAGACACTATTATATGATAGGCTTTTAATAACGCATAAAAAATACTTTTAACAGTAATTATAGAATTATTGTTGTTTTAGGGAATATTAAAAGTCTATGACTTTCAACAATAGTTGTCCAATGGAAGTTGAAAATTAATTTTCAATAGCAATTCCAAGTCCATTGTTAAAAGTTGGCCATTATTTAATTTTTGTGGAAAAAAAGGTGACTTTTAATAGCAAGTATCATAACAATCGTTATTAAAAGTCTCACTTTTAACAGCGGGTATATTAATAATTGCTGTTAAAAATAGCATTTTTAATAGTTGTTATTATCTTAACCACTATTAAAAGTTATTTTTTAAAAAAACAATAAATTTGTTTCTACTCATTCCCCTAATTTTTGCATATCAAAATGGGTTGTATAATTTATCACCAGTCAGCCAATTCTAATACATTTAAACAATTTAAATTTCAATATAAAATTTTATAGAAACTACATAAAGCTCAAAATTGTCTATACAATTTTTTAAAAAGCTACATAAACCTCACATACCATTTGCAAAATATTATGCCTAATGTATGAGGATGTCATCAATTTCTTCCTCAAAAAATGAATCCATCATGTCAAACATCTAAAGTAAATTATAAAATTGTAATTAAAATATTAACTAATTAATTCAAATAACAATAAAATTAGCTTTTCAAAGATATATTTATCTCATTAGTAAATTCAGTCATTCATAATATGATAATGTTGAGCATGTGTCTTATTATATATAAGTCACAAAAACCAATCTTCTATGGTCACCTACGACTCTATATGAAAAAATATATATAAGAAATTAGGAATTAATCTTAATAATTGAATAGATTAATAAAATGTTAATTGCACTTACCTTTGGCTTGATTCATGTAGAATCCTTAAGTTTATGTGCATACTTTTACAGGACTATTGTTTGATATGTTTTCATTATCCTATAATTAAAATCACAAGATTTATAACTAATATATCCATAAAAAATTGAATTGAATAGTTTTTAACAAGTCAACTTACATGTTCAGATATGCTTGCAAATGATTTTGTAAATTGACAAGTAAAACTTGCTAATACACACACAAAGTGAAATTATCAAATGCTTTTCCTTTACAAATGTTTTTTCTTTGAATGATTTATCATAGGTTAGTAAATTATTTGTCAGAGAGGAGTTAACTGTGGTGGCAATAGTTGCAACGGGGGTTGTGAAAGTTTTGACAGGAGAATATTTGGCGAAGGAAGCTGAAAAGGCAAGAGATAGTTAATAAGAAAACATGATAAGAAAGAAATATTTACTAAAATGCATGAAATATTTGTAAAACATATTATAGCTTAAACCATACTCACAAGTCTCTTAAGCTACATGATAAAAGTATCAACAACTTCAGACACAGTCTTGACCTCATCAGTAGGGAATAGGACAAGCACCTTTGGTACTTTTACATTTTCTACCACTACTCTCACTTGATCTTACTGCATTTACTTGTGGTGGACAGTTTGTTCCAAAGTGTGAATGCTACCAAGAGTGACCAAACATCAATCAAGGTCCTCTAGATATAGCTCACATAACTTATCGATATTTCTAACTGAAAGACCCTCTGACACACTTCTAAGAACATTAATCTCTTTCGTGCTGTGAAATCTAGAAGACTACATTTGAGGTGCATCAGTAGTTATCTCTTATCACGAGTTCTTAAAGGTCAGCATCTCCTCTTTCATTTTTGCAAGCCGAGCTTCCAAGCAGGCTTCCAATTGAGCTTCAAATGAAGCTTCAACATCCTTTATTGCTTGTTGCCTTATATTTGTCATTACAATTTCTAGCTCCTCTCTTGTAATAACACTCGAGCTGTTAAGGCGTGTAAATGCTCCAAAATAATCTCTAATTTCCATACCAAATCCAACACCTTTTAATGCACCCAAAATGCTCTGGTTTCTTATAACAACTATCAAGATGTCATTTCTACGCTCTAGAATAAAGGATCCTTGAGATCATTGTTCCTTAAAAGCCTCCTATAACAAACAAAACTAAAATCATCACAAAAAATATGACTAATTGAATAACAAAATTAAATAATACTTACAATTCCTTCAACAATCTCGCGTGCCCTCTTGCATATATACCCTCATTTCTTGTATTGATGATCATATCTCCATTTATCCTCATGAAAGATAGGCAATGGTGGGGATAAGAGAATAAAAGGATCATACATAGATTGAGCTTCTTCTTCTCTCTTCTTCAACTTCTCATCTATCAAGATATCATCAACACGATCATAACCCCCACGAGACCTTATGTAGGGGAATTCATTTCTTTAAGCAATTTCTTGACCTTTTGCCCATTTCTCCTATTAATTATTAAGAAATTAACAAATTAATACAATCAATTGAATTAAATTACTACAAATAAATCAATTAAAAATTGACTAACCAAGCTTTTTTAGAAGTCTAAATCTTGTAGAATTCTTACCAAGTTTGTTCATCTAGAAACTGGTATATCTCAAGAGGATTAGGAACAAGGTTGATCTTTGTTCAACTTGACATGGATAAATTTCCTTACTAAGTCAGCCTTGAAATCTCTCCAACATTCTCATAATATTTTAGCAATTGTCTCCAATATGCTTTATCATTTGAAACATCATAGGTAAGTTGCAATTAATAATAGGTAGTATTTTACACGTAATAATTATAGATATTTACAAATTTACAATAATATACTTGAATGCTTTTCCAAATTTATTTCTTTACATGTTTTGGCATATCAAGCCAATCTTCAAACAAAATAATATGCTTGTTATGTGACAAGAGCTCAAGGTAGCTGGCAAACTTGGCCTTATTTAGCTCTTACGGTTTCCATTGCCAGTCAAACTGAATTAGTAATCTGTGGTCAATAGTCCTACTCAAGATTAGCTCTCTCAATTTGTACCTTGTCTACCCCTCCTTACTGACTAGCTCTTATTAGGATCACTATCACTGCTATGAGCAACCTTTATAGTCAGCTGGCTTGAAGTAACCTCTGCAACGACTGGCTCTAAGCACTGTTAATAGGCCCACTCTAATTCTTCTCCATGTTCCTAAATAAAATGTAAAGAATTGTAAAAAAATATAATTCAAACAATACAAAAATAACTAAAACACAAAGAATTGTAAATAAAACATAATTCAAAGTTAGAAAATTAACATTAATTTCAAAATTAAATTCATATAGAGATATTATCCCATATTTCTTCATGGTGATTACTTCGTATGGCATGTTTATTATCTATCGCATCTACATTCAAATTAGGTAGTCTTGATGAGAAAGTAAGAGTTTTAGAAATATTGAAGCCTGTTTCATTATTGTCATCACTATTAATCACCTTTTTTTTCCTTCAAGAGCTATTGACCAAATTTTATTTGCTAGATTAATGACATAGAAAAACTTGTTTTGCTTCATCTACCATAATAAACGGCTTCTACCCATAAGTTAGTCTTTTAAAATCAACCAATATAAATCTTAACTTATCCTCTTGAACATCATTGATGTCAACTCACTTACATTTGAAAATAGGAACTCTAAATTTTGTATAGTTAACCTCTCAAATCTCTTTAATAATCCTAAAATAAGGCATGGATTCCATTTTTGGATTGTTATCTTTCTTACTTGAGAAATGCACAACTTCATACCCTATTGTAACTCTACTATTTTGCACAGTACTCTTCTCATCAAGAGACTTTGTATAGAAGAAATACCCATTAATATCATATTCATTCCAGCATATCACATCCACATTAAGACCTTTTGCTAACTATTTAATCATTGTAGAAATGTTATTTTCATTTAAGACTTTTTATTTGAACCAATTTGCAAAAGTCCTATTATGCTCTTTCAAGAACCTTTGTTCAGTTATTCTCAATCAATTGCATTCTACCCTTAAAAGTTCTTTATATGTATCTATGTAACTTCAAACTTTATCAAGATTATTTAAGATATATAAATGTACTTCTTACACTTCATCACAATTCATACTCTTTACTAATACTCCATGTGTGTCTTGACCTAACTGTCTCCTCTCCTAACTAGATTTAGGAAGTCCAATTGATTCTGTATTTGATAAGTAATAAGAATAAAATTCTATAACTTCTACAGCAACATATTTTTAAATCATAGATACTTTAAGGTAGTAAGGATTCTTCACATACCTGTTCAATGTTGTCATCTCTTAATTGGGTACATCTATCATAAGTAGGTAGGGCCACACATTTTTACCTCCCTCACTATATGAACTATTAAATATATCATAATGTCAAAAAATGAAGGAGGAAAATGCATCTCAAATTGACATAAGATAATACAAGCTTCTTATTCCAACTCATTTAATTTAAGGTGATCAATAACTTTACTGCATATCGCATTAAAGAAAAAGCAAAGTCTAGTTATTGTGTGCCTCAAATTTTCTTTCAATATATCTCGAATGGCCACTAGTAAAAATTATTTTATTAAGACATGACAATCATAAGACTTTAAACCTACCAATTTGAACTCTTTCATCAACACAAGCTTATTAATATTTGAAGAATACACTAATGGCACTTTGATCATATGTAAACACTCATAAAAACTTATTTTCTCTACCTTGGACAATGTATGAAAGGTTGGAGGACAACAAGGCTGCTTACCTTCTAATCTCGG
Source organism: Prosopis cineraria (assembly GCF_029017545.1). Lineage (NCBI taxonomy): Eukaryota > Viridiplantae > Streptophyta > Magnoliopsida > Fabales > Fabaceae > Prosopis > Prosopis cineraria. The sequence continues at coordinate 13,310,388 of NW_026555335.1, forward strand.
GTATAAGTCCTCTCATATTCTTATTTCTTTTAAATATAATCTTGCATTCATACTATCTTTGGTCTTGCCTAGCATGTTCAAAAGTGTTTCAATAATATTATTACACATATTTTTTCCATATGATGGACATGAAAAGCTTTTTTTAATTTATGATAAGGGTGATCTCATCTAAGAAATCTCTAATGGTCAAGGTAAACTGTGTTTCTTCTATGTTCAAGTTGATGGTTGCATGTGCCTTTTTCATAAATTAGACATACTTTGTGACCCTTGACACTGTACCAAGACAAATTCTCATATGCAGGAAAGTCATTTATAGTACAAAAGATCATAGCACGAAACTTAAAATTCTTCTTCCGATTTGCATTAAACACATCAACACCTATCTCCCACAGCTCTTTCAAGTCTTCAATCAAAGGTTTTTAGTAAATATCAATGTCATTTCTAGGTTGTTTTGGTCTTGAAATCAACATGGATAACATTATATATTTTCATTTCATACATGGCTAAGGTGATAGGTTATAAATCACTAAAAGAATAGGCCATGAGATATGTATACTTCTAAGCTACTGTAAGAATTCATTTCATCAGTAGAAAGTTCAAGCCTAAGGTTCCTTGGTTCATTGCCAAATTCAGCAAACAACTGATCAATTTTCTTCCATTGAGAAGAATCGGCTAGATGTTAAAGTTTTTTATCGAATATCCTCTTATCTACATGCCACCTTAAGTTTTTCGTATCATTAATATTTGCAAATAAGGACTTGAACCTTGGCATAATCAAAAGATATCATAAGACTACTATAGGAGCCCCTTCTCTCTATATCATGGTGCCTTACATTTTAGACACTTCTCTTCCCCTTCAAGCTCTTCTCTATACAACACACAATCATTAAGGCATGCATGTATCTTTTTAAAATTCATACCTAAATTACGAATCATATCCTTTAACCAATCTTCATCCATATCTACGTTATTATCAAGATTATGATCAGCTTCCACATATTGAGATGTATCACTATAATTTTCTAATCATTCACCATATTATCATTTTTTTTGCAAATCCCATTTCAAATTGAGTATTCTCTTATCTCAACAACACTTAGTCTATTCTCATTCAAGCAATTTACACAAGGACAATAAAACTTTCCACTATTATTAACGACATTTTTCTTAGCAAATTTCAAAAACTCCTTCACCCCATTATCATACACATCACTTGTTTGTTAGCATTCATCCAACTACGATCCATATGCCACTACCTAAAGGAGAATAAAACTAATATGCATGTTATCATCTTCAAACTTGATACAGGGCAACCAAATGATAGCTCACAATAATTTAAAATCCCACAATGTGTTATCTCACGAAGAACAACACTAATCAAAATAGCCTCAAAATTTTTTAATTCATAAATTCAAATAAAAGTATGAAAAATAAAAATGCATTAACTGTTTAAATAGATTTTTAAAAACCTAAATGACACAATTCTAGTTAATTTAGGATTTCAAATGGATAGATCATATCCTTAATGGATATATTATATCCTTATTTAAACTAAAACAAAGTAAACTAATTTTCCTAAACTTAAATTTAGAATAAAAATAAGATAAACTAATTTTCTAAATTTAAGAAGAAAATAATAACTAAACTAATTTGGACTCATAGGCATGAGTATCTTGGCTTAGGCCTAATATACTACGAGTCTTTCTTTGATCTTTTAGAACTCCATTTACCTTCAAGACTTCTTGATCATTTAGAATATTCCTAATTAATGAATTTAGGACTTTTCTCATCCTCTTAGCTTTAGATCTAATTATTGGTTCTCTAATACCCTATAATGAATCAAAGGTACTACATGTTGGATTTTGACGTCCATTGATTCCTATAATTCCCTCCCTCCTAAAGGGATTCGTCCTTAAATTGCATGTATCAAATAAAGAAAGTTATGCAATGTTGAATATAGCTAACACATTCTTATAGAAACTAGGAAGGTCTATCTTGTAAGAATTGTCATCAATTCATTCTATCACTTAAAAAGGTCTATCTTTTGGATGCAACTTTGCCTTCCTCATATTTAGAAATTTTCCACGCCTGAGATATACCTAAACCTAATCTCCAGGTTCGAAGACAACTTTCCTACACCCTTTATTAGCTTGCTTTGCATACTTTTCATTTCTCTGTTCAATTGAAACTTTCACCTTGGAATGCAAATACAGCATAAACTCAACTTTCCTTTTCCCATTAAGGTTAGCGTGTTCACTTTTTGGTAATCAGGTTTACCTCTGTATTAGAGCAATTTGTTGAGATATACATTAAGGAGATAGTTAGGCTTCATGGTATACCCTCCAGAATCATGTCAGATTATGACCTGAGGTTCACTTCAAACTTTTAGGATGCGCTACAAAAGGCTATGGGTATTAGATTAAGTTTTAACACCGCATACCACCCTCAGATAGATGGACAAATAGAGAAGATGATCTAGACTTTAGAGAACATGTTGAGAGCTTGTGCCATTGAACTACCAGACAGTTAGGATAATTATCTTCCATTAGTTGAATTTTCTTATTATAACAGCTATCATTCTAGTATTGGGATGGTGCCTTATGAGGCCTTGTATGGAAGGAAGTATAGATCGCCTTTATGTTGGACAGAATTAAGTGAGAGGAGTATTATTGGTCCAGAAATTGTAGAGCAAACCACTCAAAAGATTGCTATGATTAAGCAAAAATTACTAACAAATCAGAGCTAACAGAAGAGCTACATCGATAAGAGGAGACAGCCATTAGAGTTTGAAGTAGGAAATCATGTATTTTTTTAGGGTTTATTCAGTGATAGGCATTAGTAGATCTATTAAGGCAAAGAAGTTGACGCCTAAATTTATGTCGGTATAAGATCTTGGAGTGAATTGGACTTATTGCATATAAAGTTGTATTGCCTTCACAGATTGCAAGTATCCATAATGTGTTCTACATATCACAATTGAAGAAGTATAACCCGAATCCCTTCCATGTTATTGAACCTAAAGAAGTAGAATTGAGGGAGAATTTGACCTTTAGATTCAAATCAAATTGAATTGAGGACTTTAAGGATAAGTAATTGCACAATAAGACCATCCAACTCGTGAAGGTGATTTGGAAGGGTGCGGCCCTAGATAATGCCACCTGGGAGACCAAGGAGAATATAAAGCGAGATTAGCCACATTTATTTGCTTAAGTACGTAGTTTCTAAGCATATAGCCTTAAATTTTAAGGATAAAATTTCTAAAAGGAAGAGAGAGTTGTAACATCTTAATTTTTGGATAATAAAAAAATTATGGAATTTAGGTTTTATTGAGGATAAAAAAAGATAATAATAGAACTTTTTATTATTTGAGGTTATTCTAAAATAATAATACGGTTAGGCATTTAATTATGAATTAAAAATTTAGGTTTAAAATCACATAAGAAATGTTTAGTTAAGATATAATTTTAAAATTTAGAATATATAAATAATTTTTTGTGTGTGTGGGTAGGTAATAAAAAAAAGAGAGAAAGAGGTGGAAGGCTTCTTTTAGGTCTCATATCGATTAGATGTGGGAAGAGAAAATATTTTTTCATATATAAAAAGGGCATGTATCAGGAGCCAAAAAGTGGCTAAGATGCAATTTGAAAAAAATTACAACTAATGACCTAAGAGTTTGAATAATTAAATTCAAACTTATAGTCTCTTTTTAATATAATTGTGGAATTCAAAATTTTATTTTTATATTATTTTTCTCCCATCTCTCTCTCCATCTCACGTTGCTTCATCTTCTCATTCAAGGGGTGTTTATTTCCTTTTTTTAGGCAAGCTCCAACTTTTTAGTTTAGATTAGCATTTAAAAAATTATTTAATTACAAAATTAATTTCATAATTATTTTCTAAATAATATTAGCTTTCTAATGATGTGATTATTTTGTAGAGTAAAACAAATATTCTTATTAGAATTTTTCTATAAAATAGTTAATTTGATGATATGATGAATTAAAAATACATGTTGAAGTTGTTAGGGATATAATAAATATTATAGAATATTTCCTTGAAGTTGAAACTCATATTTAAGAATTTTTGAGTTAGACTCTAGATCTGTATGGTTAAATTTATGGTGAATTTGAGATGTAGGGATGAATCTTTGATTATTAAATATTTATTTAAGTATAAATAGGTATTTCTAAGGCTATAGAATGGTGATTTGAGGCTTCAGGGTAATACTTTAATTTTTAATTTATTTTTGAATGAATTTTTAGAATATAGATTGATGAAATTGTGATATTAGAAGTAATTTGAGGCTTAAATATAGTTTGTTAGGGTATGAGAATTCTAGAAAAGAATTTGAAAAGTTAAATGAGACATAAATCTTAAATTAGTGTTAATATGGATCTTAGGCCTAAGACTTTCTAACTCATTAAATTAGAGTTATTTATTAATTTTAATGTAAAATTAATATATAGTATTATGGAATAATTATGTAGATTGTATTGATAAAGAGGGTGGTGAAAGAGGAGTTGTGAAGGGAAACATGTTATTCAAGACACAAGGTAACCGTTATTAATATGTTGTAATGGATGTGTGTGTGATTGGTTATGCATTCTTCTGTTATTTGGAAAAATTATGAGTTGTTGGAAATAAACACCGGTATATATACTTGTTTGGAATCATTGCTAAGAAAGTTAAAAATTTGTATTTATTTATTATGATGAGATATTATTATTCGGTTATATTCTTGTTCGAATGTTTAAATGATGCATGACTTGTCAGGGTATTTAAATATATGATATTATTAGAAATTTCTTTCTAGTTAATTATTACCATGTGATAAGCCCTTATTAGACTCAATAAGTGGCATGTAGCTTAGTCCAAGTCACCTTCGGTCTAGTGATTTGGCATCTAGGCATGGCAAAAGGAGGATATAAGGTATAGTCATGCAATTAAATATTTGTTTGGTTTATTTGGAAATATTTTTGGTTAAATGTTTTTGTGTGCCCACTTAGCAGTCGCATGATTAATTACATCCATATGCATCATTACATATTAATTTTTGGTTATTGAGACTTTTAAGTCTTATTTCCTGTGGTTAATATTTTTACAAGAGCGAATCCAACTGAGAAAGTACCAGAGGTGTAACTTTGGTGTATGAGACACCACTTTTTACGTTGCCTCTTATTTTGGATTATGCAATGTATCTAATACCAACTTAGGACATACCTTATTTTGTAGAGTATAGAACCTCTAATCCTTTTTATTAAATTCATTTATATGATCAAGAGGATCATGTCTGTCCCTCTTGATCCTTGACTAATTTAAAAATCATGCCATGAGGATCCTATCTGTCTCTCATGGTTCTAATTGCTTTTTGGGATATTAATAACATAACCAAATTTACTTGGAAGCATTGAGTATTGAGTAAAAAGGTATTTATAATATGAACAATTGTACATTCTATAATTATATTTTGTGAAGGATAAGTGTTGGATTATGGTAGAGGTTATGCAGACCCATTTTGGGTATTGTTGAACCAGTATTCTTTAGAAAGTGTTAGTACTTATACTTAAACAAGACTTATAGTATATTGTTTTGGATATACACCTGGGTCACATAACATCAAAAAAATTATATTTAGGAATTGTTTGGGATTCTGCCATCTTGGGATAGGCTTCTACGCTAAATGCTAATTTAAAAAATTATTTTCTTTGATATGAAATTTTTTACATTGTTTTCCATTAGGTAAAATTTTATTATAAATGTATTTTCAATTATCATGGTAGAGATTATGCATCATGTTAAATTCTTTCTACTATGGTAGGCTATTTATAAAATGTTTTATTTATATGATAAACTTATGCATCATGTTAAATTCTTTCTACTATGGTAGGCTATTTATAAAATATTTTATTTATATGATAAACTCTTTTTTACCATAGTAAAGTTTTAAAAGAAGTTTTGTTATTTATTATGATGGTAGAAAGAATTTCTTTCTACCATGATAAGGGTTCAATGATGTAAAAGTAATTTATTGAACTAATAATTTACGAAAAATCAGTTTAAAAATATTAGGATGTTACAGGATGATCAGTGGTCTTCAAGTTCAACTTATTGACAAGAATAGTGTTAGCCAAATTCACTTGACTACCACTGTCAAAGATAACACTACAAATATTTTCCTGAATGTAGCAATGAGTATGAAATATTTACTCTCTTTATTTAGTTTCAGCATCAAACTGTGGTTGTGCATTAAGGGCACGTAAAGTAACTAAGACCTTTCTAGTAGTGAGGCCTTCTTATCCATCAAGGGAGTCATTTATATTTTCATCAGAATCATCATAATTGCAATCAAAATGCTCACTATCATAACCTCTATTTTCAAGTATAATAATAGTGCACTTATTAAGACATTGAGCAGATTTGTGACCTCTTCCTTTATATTTAAAGCATTCAATAATAGAGATCTTATCAGAATATGAAGGTTTAGAATTAGAGACTTTACCCTGAATTCCTCCTTAGCCCTTGGCTTGAGATCTTTAGTGGCCTTAGAATTCTTCCATTTGGATGTAAATTTAGAGTCTCTCCATGTAGTAGAATATTTAGCCTTCTTTTCCTTCAAGTTTCTTTCTATCATCATTGCTTTATAGATTAGCTCTTCTTTATCAACAAAAGATGAATGTCAATGTTTCATCAAATTTTGGGCCTCAATCCATCAAGAATGTGAGTGATAGATGCTTGATCATCTTCTTGCACTCCAGCTCTCATTTTATCAAGTTCATGTACGTATTTAACCACAGACATGCTTCCTTGATCAAAAGTTCAAAGTTTTCTATTCAACTCCATGTAGTAATAGCTGAGTACATACTTGTTTCTCATGTACTTCTCTTAAGCTTCGTCCAAGATTTTAGAGGCTTCTTGTGTTGGAGTTGATGCTTCATCAAGAAATCTTCCCACCATATCAGTGCATACTTAGAAAATTGAAAGGTAGCCATTCATCTTTTTTACCGGGTATATCATCAAATTGAAAGATTTGCTTCATTTTAAGTTCCCAATCGAGATAGACATCTAAATTTGAATTATCCTTGAATGGTGGATATTTAATCTTTTAGTTAGAAAGGTCAAATTTAGCTTAAGGTTTCTTCCTCCTATTAGTAGACTAAACTTCTTCTTCATTATAATAAGAACAGCTTTCATCTCTTTATGAAGCTATGACTTTCATTTCTCTAAATTCTTTTTCCATTTTGGTAAGCTTCTCCTAGAGAGCCTCAACACAATCAACTTTAGGTTTTTGGGAAAATGTTTCCCTTTAGTAGGAATACTCACTCATGATGTACCTATAGCAAAATAACAAAATTTGAACATCGTACACTCACTCACATGTTTCACTCAATAGAATATCACTCGTGTTTATCATTTTGTTAATGTATAATTAAACACTTTTCACTCAAATTTGCTTTAGCAAAGTTCTAGGTGAGAAACGACATTGTGAGATAACAATTACGGTGAAACTAACATTAAGTTATATAGGAAGTGTAAAGATGAGACATAATAAGGTAGGTGAAATAAAATAAGATTAGATGGGATATGAGATTAGATGAGATATGATTTGATAAAATAAGATGAGATAATAGAAGACATGGTTGATAAGATATGATAAGATTCACCAAATTAAAAAAACATATAAACTCTATTCTTTATAAAATTGAATCTCTGCTCTTTCTTTATTTTTTTAATTATTTCTTTATTAATTTTTCTTTTCAACTCTCTCTCTCTCTCTCTTTCAATTTTTTTTTGCACCCTCATCTTTTTTTTGCATAATTTTTTCTTTTTTTAATAATAATGCTGGCTTTTCCCTTAAAGTACATTGCCTTTTGTTTCAATCTGAATCTACAAGGGAAAGAGATTCAAAAATCAATAACAAATCAAAAGAGTTTTTTTTAATAAGAGAACGGAAGGAAAAAAAAGTAGATGAATAGATGAAAAAAAATGTTGAATGATATAAAAAAAAAGGATGAATGAATGACAAAGATGAATATGATAAATAATAGAAAAAACACGATGAAAAATAATTATATATGGAAGCAATGATGAATAAATAAGAAGAATGAATATAGTAAATAATAAATAACACAACAAAAATGAATGATATATGAAAGGAAAAATGAACGAATGAGAAAGACAAAAATGGTAAATAATGAAGAGTATAAAGGAAAATCAAATGGAAGGACACAACTTGAAAAGGCAACTAAGGTTCTGAATACCAAATGATACAGGGCAATCGAACAATAACTCATAATTATCCAAAATCCCATGATGTTTTATCTCACAGGGAACAACACTAATCAAAATAGCCTCACAATTGAACAATTCAATTTATAAACTTAAATCAAAGTATGAAAAATATGACTTAACTATTTAAATAGACTTTTAAAACCTAAATGATGCAGCCCTGATTAATCTAGGATTTCAAATGGATAGATCATATCCTTAATGGATATATTATATCCTTATTTAAACTAAAACAAAATAAACTAATTTTCCTAAACTTAAATTTAGAATAAAAATAAGATAAACTAATTTTCTAAATTTAAGAAGAAAATAATAACTAAACTAGTTTGGACTTATAGGCCTGAGTGTCTTGGGTTAGGCCCAATATGCTATGAGTCTTTCTTTGATCTTTTAAAACTCCATTTGCCTTCAAGACTTCTTGATCATTTAGAATATTCCTAATTAATGAATTTAGGATTTTTTCATCCTCTTAGCTCTAGATCTAATTATTAATTCTCTAATGCCCTATAACGAATCAAAGGTATTAAATGTTGGATCATACCTGAACCACAAAGAGGAAAGAAGAAGGAGGACCTAAGGGGTGGAGGCTAAGTGATGAGAGGGAGGAATGAAGGCGAGGCGAGGAGGAGGGGAGTTGGGGGAGGGGGGGGAGTTGGGGGAGGGGCCGAGATGATTCAGATGGAGGGAGAGGGAGGGTCACGCTGGAGAAGATGAAGTGAGGGGAGGCATTGGTTTGTTTTTTTTTTTTAATATTTTCAAATACTTTCAATAGGGGGTGCCACTCACTTTCAACAATAGGTGATGTGGTACCCGCTATTGAAAGTGAGATATTTTCTTTCTTTTTTCAAAATTTTTCAACTTTCAACAGCCGATGCCTTATCACCTGCTGTTGAAAGTGTAATATTTTTTTTATTTTTTAAAAATTTTCATATTTGATTAAATGACACTCAATGTTAAAAGTATTTTCTACAATAGTTAATTTGAACCCAATGTTAAAAGTCCTACAGTGACAGTGAATATTATAAAAATATCACTGCATCTACTTTTAGCAACAGATAATTTTTAATTGATGTTAAAAGTTTCCTATAAAAGACAAATTTTACACTAGTGAGGATTGCCCGAATCCAATGAATACATTCGTGTTCTAAAAAAAATGAGCTAAATTAATCCCAAGCTACTTGTTCTAAGGTTCAATTTGAGTTTTCTCTTTTTCAAAGTTTAATCTAAATACCCCAAAACTCACTTAATGGTGGCATCTCTTCATTTTTATGACATTTTCTCTCTTCTAGCGTATTGTATTATTTTCAAAAGCTATTTCAAAATAGCTTCTCAAAATAATCATAAATTTTCTTTTTTTTCATGATTCTAATTATTTATAAAAGTTTAAATAAACACCATAAAACTTTAAAAAATAGATTTTAAAAAAAGTGATTTTTTCATGAATAAAACGTAAACTAACAGGTTCAATGTCCTAAAAATATAAAGATACACAAAAATATTATAAAATTTTAAAATAATTAAATAATAAAGGTATTTTACAATCCTATTCAAAGTATGAATAGTAAATATAGACATTTCTTTTAATAAAATAAAACTTTATCAAAACTTATTCATCATGTAGTGAAAAACTCATCTCTTTTACTACATCCAACACCCGTGATCGGTAAATTTTAATTATTATATACTATGAATACCTTAACAGACCCGCCCGTCACTGTATATACTAATGAATCGAATCCCTCATCTGAGAAACCAAGCCGCATCGCCTAAAGTTTTGTCGTAGTCGTCTTCATCCATCAGAGGAGAGTGGGGGCAGGGATGGAGAAGTTGATTTATCTTCACGCCCTTAGGAGGGGATAATCTCTCAAGTTAGATGTTCCGATTCAGGTCTCGCGGACGCAACAAACGATTGGTATGCGATCAAACAAAGAAGCGGTACGGTGATGGTGATGGTGTTGGAATGTCGCGAGTTTTTGAAGATATAAATCAACTGAATTACCCATGTAATGCTCTTGAAGTGATTGGTTCCTGCATTTATGTGATCGGTGGGCTCAATGTCGTGTGTCAGCACGGCGAATACTGTCATCCCTATAGTGTTCATGCTTCTGCAGTGATACGATGTCTGAACACTCGTAAATCCGAAAGATGGTTGGAGGACTTGCTTCACATGACCATTTCCTCGATCGAAGTGATGCTGATGAATCTGCTGTTGGCGACGATCAGTGGTTGCTTTTTTTTTTTTTTTTTGTCGTACTGCTGTGGATATTGATGACAGCAAATAGTTGAAGAACGTGTAAAAGTTCTTACACAACCTGCTTGCCCTGTCGTCCACCATTAGAATCGGCAGCTTGCACCACTGTTGTGGATGATGGGATTCTTTAGATGTATGATTATAGGTTGACAAGCGATTGACTGGAATTGCTGTGATACGCCCAACAATAAGAAACTTTATGTGGTTGACCTTCCCAGTTCCTTTTGGTTTGGTTTTTATGATGATGATGTTATCGAATTCATCGTCCTTTCTAATTAAGAATAGGTTCTGCATTATTATTATAAGTATGCGCGGGTTGAATTTATCAATCAAATTGACATTTATTACAATAGATTCTCAGTTTTTTATGATCTGCCTTAGCCCACTGTTCATGTTGAGGAGAATCGGTTTTTCGCTGGTGATGGCCATAGTGCGTCCCTTCACTTGAATTTGTTTTTCGTAGTAAACAATAGTAATATGCCTTGTACATGATAACAGTCTGATTGCAGTAATTTATAAATTTATTTAGCAGTTCATGAGTAATATTGGGAGGATTATTAATCCAGATGAAATATATATATATATATACTTCAAAAAGTGCATGAATGAGCTCGTGAAAGGAAAATAAATTATATGATTTACAAATTAATGCATTTATATGATTAATCATTAATTGAATTGGTAATTGTTATTTTCATTTATTTATCAACATTGATTGTCATCTTTCGATTGCTGGGATTGGCCTTGTAATCTTTATGTCAATCCGTTTTTTTCAATTTATTTATGATTACTTTTTTATTTGCCGGCTATTTGCGATTGCCTTTATTAACGCATAACACGGGGATATAATAGGTGATATAATGTTAAAATGAAAGTCTATGCATATCAACGCATATTTATATGTATATTCAATAATTGGATCAAATTAAATATAAATTTTTCCGAAAATCACATCTAAAGACTTGAAAAGAAAATTATTTGTATATAAAAACTAATAACAAGTCACCATTAAAAAAAAATAAGTTCATAATTCCATTTTAATAACAATTCATTTTTTATTAATTTTTGTTTGTGAATATTCTTTTTATGTGTTCTTGAATGTGATTTGTCTCCTTTTTTTTTTTTATTTGCATAGATGGCAGAGAAATGGGCCAGAATTTATAAGTTTAGCAGTTCATGAGTAATGGGCCATGGATCCAGATGAAGTGTATTTCAAAAATGGCCTTTAGCAGTTCATGAGTAATGGGCCATGGATCCAGATGAAGTGTATTTCAAAAATTGCGTGAACGAGTTCCTTAAGGAGCACCCGTAAAAGAAAAATGAAATATATGATTGTAGAGCTTCTTGAAGTATATTTTGTCATACCATAAGCACTTGAATCTGAGTTTTTTCGTAAATCTCATCATTTGTTACCACATGTATCATTCTATTGAAGATAATTCTATTTGAGACATTACTGAACACTAAATATTAACACTTTTTTAATAAAGATTCAAATTTTGATTCCTACTTTTTAAAGGATTGACATATTTCACTAAATCTAATCCCATTGAAGAAAAAGTGATTTTGACATGCCATGTTGTACTTTCAATTATATCCAAAACCGGATATAATTAATTAATTATCCTCTATTTGTTATTTTTTTGTTTTGTTGGTGTTGTTGCTTTAAATTTTATGGGTTTGGTTGAGGGATGACTTGGTGATTTGGTCTCTGTCGATTCTATTATTTTCATGCAAACTGTATGATCAAATATTGATATTAATTTTAAATTTTATTCATTAATTAGAACATTTTTTATGAAAATGATATATTTTTTATAAAAATTAAAACTGATAATAATTTTTTAAGAAAGTGTCATGCGTGCATATGTTGCAAATAAAATAAAATATTTTTATAAAAATAAATTTTAAATTGAATTATGGTATCATATATATTTACATTAAATGAAGATAAAAATATAGATCTCAAGATTGAATGACATATACTAACTCCATGCTCCCCCCCATTATTTTTTAAGTAGTTAAATATTAAAAAAAAGGCATTTTTATTGTTTTAAAGTATAATCATTGTATTTTTTTAAAAAAATTTCTATAAATAAATTACTTTATATTTTTTTTACAATAAAACATCCTATTAAATAAAAATAAATATTAAAAAAATGGTGTTAGTTTGACGATAAATAATTACTTTATTAAATAAAATATTTTATTTTTTTTAACCGAGAGAGTATAAATTATTTTTGATAAGTTTTACCTGAATCAAAAAAAAATGTACTCTTTAAGAATATAATAAGTTTACAATGTTATCCATATCAAATATTCCATATATACTCTTTAATAATGTACTTTCTTTTATTAATATTTAAGAAAGATAATAAAATTATGTTAAAAAATCAAAGATAATAGAGTTGGCAATCATTGGAAAGTGATGCCACCAATGATGAGAGTGGTTCAGTGGACAGATTCACAAAAGGATAGCAACAGTATATATAATATTAAGATTATAATTTTCAAAATAATTGAAGAATAAATCTTTTGACAAAAAACATATTTAGTCTCTTGGGAATCTAACTTTCATATGGCTATCTCACTATATGAGATTTGAGCATGGCCGGATGTTATTAGAAGCAGCTAACAAGGGCCTTTTCTTCTTTTTTGCATCCACACGGATTTGAACATAAGATTTTTCATGTTTAAACATTATAGTTCCTTCTGCTAAAATCAATGCCTATTGATTAAGGGAATCTAACTTTCCTACTGCTTTGATTAAATGAGAATAAAAATATAAAGTATTGGTTTGAAGGTTGCACTCATAATTAGAACGCAATGTTATCAACCATGAGAATCTAATGCTTTGAAACTAATATAAAGATGCAACGATCCCAATTTCTTGGAGATTGGTGTGTGTTTTTGAAAATCCATTGGATTTGATCAAAACAAAAATAATGTCAGAATAATCTTGTCTCATAAATTTCAAAATTTATTTAATGAACAAAGTCCAACAACGTAATTCAAAGAACATATTCTCATCATGAAGCATATGGATAGTGAAATATTGCATTTATTTATGAATGAATCAATAATTGAATGTTGATACTGTACTATAAAAGAATAGAGGAAAAGTCTAAACATATTCTCAAGAATAAAATACACTTACACGCACCCCTTCCCCTTTTACTTTTCTTTTTATTATTCTCATAACTTATTTAATCATTTAATGCCTCATGCCTCCGCCAAGAGTCAAAGTTTTTCATATCCAATTCCGTTTTTTCCCCCCTATAAATGTTTACAAACGCATTTTTCCTAACTCTTATCATGTATTCTATGTTTCAATTATATATTGATATATTTTTATAATCACTTGTTAACAAATAATAAACTTTGACTTGACATTACTAATATATCTTGTCTTCACAAATTTAACTGAATTTACAGTGGTACTGGTCTTTTGTTACATTAGTGATGGAGGACATATTCCAAGTGCGACTAATTGTGCCTGATTTGGAACTGTGTTTTGGTACCTAAAACGTGATTTTCACAAACGCAGCCGTGGAAACCCAAAACACAATACCGAACATGCTATAAATTTTGTGAAAAGAATTACACTTAATTCCCCCTCAAACATAATTAAGTATCACATATAGAAAACAAGTTTAAATATATAATCACGGAAAAAGACATGAGTTTTGTGTGTGTTGTGTGTGTGTGTGTGTGTGTGTTTTATAAGTATACAATTTGTTAAATTTAAGAAAAATATTATGATTATAAAAATTATTGAAGATAAAAATAAAAATAAAAAAGTTTAATATATTATTGTAAAAAATATTTGTAAATACTAGAAAACTTAATTAGATCTATTTAGATATAAATATAAAAGTAAAAAATAAAAAATTAGATTTCTAAATCATAAATATTCAAGAATGGTCGGCCCATAGCTGAAGGGAAAGGAAAGTGTAAATGGGTGTGATTCAATAATTTTAAAATGTATTAAATGCTATCAACAATTAGATCTTAATCAAACTAATGTAAAAGCTTTGAAAGCCAACTTCCAACTTAAATAAACTTTTGAAAGAAATATGATCATTTGCCACCTATACTTACTCAAATATATACTCACTCCGTTTAAAAATATAAGGCATTTTTTGAAAAATTAAATGTTCAAAAATATAAAATATTTTTAGTTTTTTAAGATTTAATTATTACTCTTTTTTCAAAAGTACTCCTATTAATAAATATATTTATATTTACTGTAGGATGTTTATTAGGGGTAGATATGAAAAGATAAAATTAATTCAAAAGTAAGTAACTATTTTATTAGGGGTGAGATTCTGTTAAAAATGTCTTACATTTTTAAATGGGAGAGTATATATATATATATATATATATATATATCTCTAACTAGCTTTTGGCCTGCAAATGACAGCTTGGACCGACTAAATGGGATCCCAAACATGCACTAAAATAGTTGTGATCTTTTTGTACGTATTTAATTGTGTTATTGGAGACCTGAACATAATAATCTCAATTTTATTTCATTATATCTAGATCTCATGCATCCTTCCAATCCGTGATCTACTTAAAAATAGTTTAATGAATAGAAAAAAGTACATTCAAGTCTTTTAATTGTATTAGTATCATACTAATACAATTAAACTCTGATTTTGATGATAATAAATTAATGAAGATTTTATTTAACAAGTTAAATTATGTTTAAGGAAAGGGAACTGAAGGTATAAATGAGCTTGAATGCATTAAACTTTGATTTTCATTTTTCTAAAGTATCATTACCGGTATTAGTATGATACTACCGATACTAATATGAACATTTTCCAATCTAAAGCTTTTGATTCTCAGTTTTCTTTTAGATAATGTATTTGACATACACCCAAATTCTTTCCAAGGTTTATTTCTATCATTTCCTTATCTTTTTGGGTGAAAAGTCTGTTTATTGGTATTGAACTTCACTATAATTTCATATCTGTTGGGGTATTCAACCTTTTCTATCAGTATTGAAGACTTAGTGAGCATTTCATTTTCATGCCCGACACTACTGGCATTAGTGTCTCTCTACAGGTACTGTCACTATCTGTTGTGCTCACTTCCTCAAGGTCTTATTCGTTTCATATATACATTGCGTCTCTATTGGTATTGCTTCATCACTACATGTATTATACCCTTACTAGCGTTATTGTCTATCCATTTCCGATATTGTTTGAAGTTTGAGTTAACATCTTTTATGATGAACATTACCGATAGTGCTTTAACACTATAGGTGCTACTATGATAGCTCTATCCATATTCTTGAGATACTACATGTATCTTTATCATCTTTAGAGTGTCACTATTGGTATTATCAGCTTTCTACCGGTATATATTAATGAGACATTAAGAGGCTCTATGTTTCTAATTCATTTCAAAAAACTTCGTTTTATAGTTTCAATCAATTCTTTTCATTCGAGTAAGTTGAATTAGTCTTTTTCATTCATCAAGAATTCTTCTAAACTTAACTTTGGATAGTTTAAAACACTTATCAAATCAAACTCTTTCTCTCTACCCTATTGCATTTTGCTCTACCAATATTCATTTACTAAGCTTTTGTTAGAACATTAAATGCATATAATTGTTTATTTATTGATTTGTTGTGAGTGCTCTATGAAAAAGTAATATGCAAACACCATACTTTCTAGAGAAACTCAAACATAAGGCTACTTGGATGTGTCTAATGGATTAATTCTTGACTTCAGCCATAAATAGGTATATTTATAAAGATGAATGCAGAAGAGTTATTATACAAACCAATGCGTTCAATTTTTTGCCAGCCTTTTTTATATTTTATTTAGTGATTTTTGCACTTAAATATTGATTGTAAATCAATTCTTAAAGAGAATATTTGCAATAATAGTTCACTTTACCCTGTTTGCCTATCTTAGAATAGAGGAATTTAGTTCACCGAGCTTAAGAAGGATTTTATTATTATCTTTATAAAGAGAAATGATACATATATGTATTCTACATTGTATTGAGAAAATCAAAAACCCAAATTAATTTTGGTGAAATAAGTGGTAAAAAAAAAATCTCAAGTATCGCTTAAGGACTGAATGTAGGCTTAAATGATTTGAGCTGAATTTGGATAAACATGAGTACAAGCTTCTCTTGCTCATTGTTTGATTATTTTGGTGATATGGTTCCTATTCAATCTCATTTTATTTACATATTATTTGTCAAACTTTTAATTAACCTAATTCACTCCATCCTCTTGGGCACTTTTACATCCACAACATAATTAAATATTACAAGATATATATTGACAACTCAACAAAGCTAAGATGACAATTAATATATTTTTTTTATAATGTGAGAGACTTCAGATTAATTCTTCATAACTAATGTGACTTTATAACGATTCCATCACATTGGCGTGGGACAGTAGATGTGTGTATAATGCTGAATCTTAATACCCGCTAGCTTTTAATGGTAAAAGACATGTGAATTTATCTTTAAAATTTACTTTAAATATCTTCTGCATGTATTAGTTAACCTTCCAGTCTAATCTCTACAAATTAATAATTCGTGTATCATATTGAGGGTTGTGCACCAACCAATTAACCAATTGAATGGTGCCTTCATAACAATCTATTAAAATTGTTTATACGTTTTAAAATTGTTATTTTAACAATAATTAATCGCAAAAAATAATGAACACTGTGCAAAGCTTTGTTCTCTCCATTTGAACAATATTTGTTTTGTCTAGTACCTTGTCCAACTCTTCTTCTTGATTTGTTTATAACAAGCATATTTAATCTGCCTCTAGTGGATGCTGAGTCTGCTCCAAACACGAATCTTCAAGATGGATAACAGCTTGGAATATTGCCAATAATGATACATCGTAGATCATAAAGAATTTTCTAAATTAATTTTTCACATTTTTAAATGGGTGATTGATTTGGGGATTTTCTTGCGTTGTTCTATTCAAAATCCCGATCAATTAATTTATTATTAGCTAATAAGGAACTGGATTTTTTTTGGCATCTTTGTAGGCTTCATCCTGTAAGTACAAACTAAAAATTATTAAATAATCTATCAGACAGGTAGGCTCACAATCTATGTGTAATATGAAAATGTCAACACAAGTGTCAGTGTCACCATGCATGAGTAATGAATAATACTCTATAGTTTATTTCTTAGACTCTTGACAACATAGAGTATATATCAATTGTCTTTAAATTCCCCGTAATAACATCAGATGCATCTTTAGATTTGTGTGATATACATACATACATACATATATAATGGACCACAAAAACTAGTTAGGTGGCAAAATTTTAACCTTATAATTAAAATCAACAGTGGAATTTATTTAAAATCTTAATAATATACTCTTTTAAAAGCAATATAATTGATATTATACTCTTTAAACTATAATTTAAATCATTTTCTAGAAGTATCTCTTGATCCAAAATATATAACACTGGGTAAACTTTATGTTTCTTTTTTCATTTATACCTTTTTTTTAATTTATTGTCTTTAAATGTTCCATATTTAAAGAATATGCATGTGTTACTAGTAACTCTTGAAAGAGTATAAATGAAAAGATTTGGATATTTTTAGGAAATCAAGGTTCCAACTAACTTTTTTTTAATAAAATCCAACTAACATTTTTTATAAACTGTAAATTAATTAACAATGATATATATATATATATATATATTGTGGTCTTGAGGGGCTGGGTAACTAATTTTATTAATAATTTTTTATTCTTGAGAAAGAAAAAAATTTTAACTTGTGAAATATTAAACATTAGGAATCGAAGATTTTGTTTTTATTTTTTTAAATATCAAAGACAAAAACTATATTTGAAAAGCTTAAACATACTTATTAAAATTTCTTTATTTTATAACATATATATTTTTATAATGAATAAGTTAAAAGTCATGTTTTTAAATAAAAATGTTTGACCTTTCAAAAATTTAAGTGGAAGTAAAAACGAAAAAAGATATGACTCCCCCTTTTTATTTTTTTCTAAATAAAAAATCAATATTTGTTAAATTTAAAATATAGCTCAGATCATTCAAGTAGGGTGTTTATTTTTTAATATACTAGGGGCATCCGAATTTCCTATAATTGGTTTCTTTAACTAGGAGGAATTAAAAATTATTATATACTCGTTTGTAACAATTATTTTGTGTAGTGTTTGCAGGGCATATATTAGATTCCCTAATCCACAAACGCGTGACCCTTTACATACATATCCTTGTTTTCGCTTTTATAATGCCCTAAATCTAGACAATGAGTCACGAGTCCCATTTCACCTTTGAATTGCGCAAGGTCAACAAATCAAAATTGTATTCTCTTCCACTTATGCAATTAAAAAATAATAATAATAATATAAATTAACACAAGTGCACAAGACACACGATTTAAATTATTTAATACTACTTAACGACGAGATTTCACATGTTGGAAATTTAAAAATTAGGAAAAGCTTTTGCATATATTGAATTGAATTGCACAAGCGGATATACTGCTCATTGATACTATACTTAAAAAAAAAAAACACATATTATCTCCATTGGGAGAGGTAGCCAAATTTAATGACTGATAGAGTCTCAAACACGATTACGTTTAATATTAGGATCCTATGGATAAAAAAAAAAAACACATTCAAGTGACTAAAAAGTAAAAACTGTTAAGTTTATTTTATTTTCATGTTTATTTGGGGTTTTATTTTTACTTTAAATTTCATTACAAATATGGTAGTCATTTTCATGATTTTTTAAATATATTTTTTAAATTTTAAATTATATTATAAGTACAATAAATTAATCATTGAAGAGATCAGAATATGGTTTAAATTAAAGGGAAAAGAGATCATGGGAGAGAATTGAATCTGGCTGGTAAAGAAAATGTATATCCATACAACGGTGGAATAGGTTTTATAATTTGATGACAAATTTAAAATTAGACACCCCCTCTGTTCATATATATAAATAATTAGGAGAATGATAGTTAGGTCCCATAATATTGAATGAATGATAATTAAGTCCCCAATAAATTTTAAAAAAATTAATAACTTAAAAATATCAATCCAAATATTTATAAATTTAAGAGTTTCAATTATAAATAAGTATTTAATTATCAAGTATAACTCTTAAATTGTAATAAAAAAAATTTACAACTATTTAAATTGATATTTACATTCCATTTTTGAAAATTTTGTCAGAATTTAATTATCATTAATTCAATTATTTGGAATCTAACTGTTATTTTCCCTAAATTATTTTCCCCTGCATCAATGTGATAATGATGCTATAATCATATCATACATGTAGAATTGGATGGGAGGAGCACCTCTCTCACACACACATATAATTTCTTGTCTACATATTAAACAAAAATACATGATACTCCATCCTTTCAAAAATATAAAACATTTTTTATGAAGTAAAATATTAAAAAATATAAGATATTTTAGATTTTTCAAGTCACAATTAATAAGATTTTTCCAAATATGTCCTTAATTAGATGGTGTAATTAATAAGATTTTTTTAATTGAAACACCCTATTAAATAAGAGAGACATAGGAAAAATATGTAATTTTAAAAAAAATTAACTAATTCATTGAGGGTATAATTTAGTTAAAAATACCTTATAATTTTAAAGACACCCTATAAATATTTATATTCTACATATTAGTTTTTTACTAGTTGTTTGAAAAATCATTTTCCTTGAACAAATTATTGTTTTAAAAATTGAATAATTACTTAAATAATTTTTTTATTATTTAACTTGCATATAGCATTGGTTAATATTAGTTTAAGAACACCTCGCACGTAATTTTTCAGAGTTTCTATTATATGTATAAAAACGCTATGACTTAACTTTATTTTTTTATGTTTTAAAAATTATATAACTCTATGTGATTTTATCTTATTATATTTTCATAATAAAAGTATTTTAATATATTTTTTATTCTAAATATTAAATTTTTTGTAAAAACATCAACATATATGATAACTTTTATTAAAACTTAGCCCCCACCCCTCATCTTCTAGTTCCACTGCTAATTAAAGGCGTTCACAAGATAGGAAAGGATTGAAAAAACCTTGTCCCATATCCTATCATAAAAAATGAATGGAATTAAATTTTTATCCTATGTCTCATCTTATCTTGAAAGTCATCTCTTCTCATTTGAAATCGAAAATAGGACATCTTGGTAAAGTAGACAAAACATGGAAGAGAGACTTGAATAATAACATTTGTTAAATCATATAACTTGCTAAAGTCTAAAACCAAAACCTGAGTATATAAATTTAATCATCGAGTTATAACTTAAAGTAAAAGAACACAATCACAACTTAAAGTTAAGTACGTAACAATCACAAAATGACCTCCAAGCTATAGTTACAACAATAATAAAATCATTGAGTTATACAATTTAAATAAACTTTCCTAACACAACATTAAGTTATCAATTCTTCTTCTTAAGTTGAGATATTTGAAACTATTGCATATTAATAAAAATATATATATTATTAATAAAAATATATGCATTGAATAAATAAACTATTACATATTAATAAAAGAAAAATAATAATAATAATATGTATTTTATATTTAGGACATCCTGGAGGCGGTCCTATTTGTCCTGGATCATTTTTATCTTGTCTTATAAAGTCCCATCCTGTTTTTCTTTTCGGTGGAGATAAACCTACTTCAACATGATTGGAACAGAGCCAGGCTGACAAAGATGTGACAAGAATAAACACTCAAGCCCTAATCATGCAGGAAGGTTAAGAGAAAATTGAAGAAAAGTACCTCATCACCAAATTAATTGGGGAAAGGACCTGGTCATCCAAAATTTATAATTTCTTCATAAATATCTGCATTTTTATCTTCCATGCATGATTTTGCACCTTTTCTTTCCTATTTTGTAATTCTATTTTAGTTCTTTCCTCTAATTAACTTGTTGATGATGAGGTCCCTTTTTTCCAACTTTTTCTATAATTAATTAATGTATATCAACATTCACTACAACAAATCTGACCACAGAGGACGGTTGTTTTTTATAATAGAGGATGGTTGACAACGACCCTCTATTCGACCGTCCTCTATTGCTAAGACATATAGGACGGTTATAAAATGGTACTATATTGAAGATAAATAGAGAACGATTTTTAAATAATAGTCTTATATAACATTTGAATTTTAGTCAAAATTAAAAATAGATAGGCCTTAGAGGACAGTTATATTAATGTCATGTTTTTTTAAAAGGGTTGGCTGCTTTTCCAACAGCCCCCTTGCGATACAAAAACATATATACTCAACAATGCTCCAGAACAGCCCAGAAGATATACCCTACTCAATTGAAAACTATAATATTTACAATTTAATTATATCAAAAGTATTGAATTTAAAATTTAATGATATAATTCAATCAATTTGAGGTAAAATACCAGTCCCTAAATTATCTCTAAACTATATATTGACAAATAAACTAATCTATTCCTAGACTAACTACATATTATCACCTCATATTGGATGTGACGTACTTTTCATCGGTATATTCATTCCACTCTCCGAGAACTTCATTAATTTAGGTATCATAGAAATCAGGTGTAGCACAATCTGGATAGTACTGCAACATACATAAAAATGAATTTAGTTGATGACAATTAATATTTATTATAATATAAAAAATATATTACACAAATTATAGATACCGTGAGGGGGATTGTAGGTTGCCTATGAGTAATGATGTCTTTAGCATACCTCATCACACAATAGCCGCAATCATGATTGTTGTCGATTTGTTGGGGGCACTACATGAAGAAAACCATAAATATATATGTTATTGACATTAAAAATGAAAACAATTGAGTAATTGGTGGTAATTTAAAGATACCTGTATTAATTCCATTCAATGGCATCCTTATAGTCCTTGAATGATCTCTTGTTTGGAAGATTTGCATCAATGCGATATAACACAATAGTCCTGATATACGGAAGACAAACATGTTAGAAATGTAGAATTTTAAAAACAAATAAAATATTAGTTACTAAATATACTTGCTTATTAAATAGCTCCATCATATCTGATGGGTTAGTTGGATCCCTACTATGAAGAGCTGAATCCAAATAGTACACCTTTAGAGCTTTAGGATCTGCTGGCTCAATCATAATAACTATCAAGTGTTCCTTAGGAGAATTGGATGATATATGTTATAATTGAAATTTAAGAAAGACAATAAAATGCAATCAAGGTTTTAAAAAACCAAGTAATTAACCCATTAAGATAAGGAATCAAAAATAACATCCCCTTTAAAGCTGGTCTTTTCTTGAAGTAAGTAGTCAATGTTTGAGATCGCTGTTATAAACGCTTATCCTTCTGATCGCCTTCAAAACTTGGGAACTCATGGGGATTGACAAACACGAATCTTATCCCAAGTTACCAAGAATGATGAAGGTATCATACAAGTACCTAAATGAAGAAATTAACAGAAGTAAACATGAATAAAAACCGTAATCTAGATATATGAATAGGAAGAGTAATTAAGTACCTCATATAAATGTTCACTGGGCTGTGGATGACCTCATTACATGTCAGGACGGCATTGACGATGTCAAAGTCAATAATCTCACTAACCTCTTTTTGATACATGTCGTCATTTGGAAGTACAAACTACGCCACCGTGTTCTTGGTCAATCGCACATGCTTTGCCAACATATTTTGATTTGTCTTTGGCAAAGAAGGAGCAACATCCACTTGTGCTGGCTCGGAGGTCGATTGTTTCCTGATCTTTAATAGCTAACTTGATTGTTTAGGGGGTCATTCCCCTTAGACTAAGTGCCAATTAACATCAATTATTAAAATTTAAATTTTAATTGATTGTAACTTAAATTTAAATTAAGATAGTGCAAATTAATGACATACCTGTGGTGGAGTTTCTTTTGCTCCTAACCAGATGAGATGCTTCGGCCATACAGTATAAGAGCCAACCACGTTTGCTATAATTTTTAACTCATAGTTTTGTTTGAGCAGTTTATAATTGGCATCATTAAGCTTGATAATCAGCCTTTTGACCTACCCCTCAAGCACGAGCTCATTGTAAACTTGTTGCCCCCAGACATTGTACATTTTTTTCGTGGCAACTCTATGTCTACCTGGGCTATTGGCCCAAAACGAACACTCGGCCTCACCCTGAACATAAAAGAAATTTAAGTTAATAAGGAAATAATAATTGTGGACTGTAATTAAGAAAGTAAAATAATTTAAATACCTTTGGGAGATGATGAGGAGAAGGCTAAAGCACGGTGCAGCTATCTTTTTTGAGTATAGACAGGCTTTGAGGTTGACTTTCCAAGTCCATGAGTCTTCATTATCATCACTATAAATTCTTCTTACTGCGCTACTCGTGCTTTTAATGCCTTAAGCTCAGTATCGACATCCTTTTTTGGAGCCTTTTTTTCACCCACAATTTATTTTCTAGCGACACCTATGCTGACACCCCTAACACGACAGGAGTGATCCTTCTTGCCCAATGCCTTTTCCAAAATATCTTCATTCTTTAGAAGCTCACCTCTAGAGACATCCTCTGAAAGGACACTCTATAGAAGATATACATATATATGTTATTTAAGTAAGGAAATATTAAATTAAAATATTTAAATTATTTAAAGATTGTACTTATAACTTTTTTAGCAAGTTTCCAAACATGTAGAGAAGTAATCATGCCCTTTTTGTCTGTCCGAGCTAAAATGAAAAGCCTAGCACGCGAAACAAAAGTCTCTCTCGTGCCTAATCTAATTTTAAAATTGAAACTTTCCCAAGTACTTAGCCCTCTCTTCATACTTAAACTCATTGCTATATAATCTAATTTTAACCTAATTCAATCATAAATAACAACAACTCAAACCCCTCTCTTTAACGAGTCAAAGATCGATAGTAAATTATACTATATGAATAAAAAAATATTAAGATGAATAGTTTGAGAAGAGTAAAATAGGAAAACCAAGCCCATGGGTTAAAATTGTATGTCTAAAGGCCATATTTTTTTTGTTTAAGAGTGCTAACTAGTTGTTAGTACTCTTAAACAAAAATTCGACAACATAAAGGCTTAAAATTAGAACTTTCTCAGGTACTTAGCCCTCTCTTCATATTCTACACTTTTAGTTACATCTGACAATTGTTTTTGGTGATATGCAAATTTTTCTATTACAAAGTTCTTTGATTTGGTACAAAAATTTGAATGCACTTCCTAGAATTCAACCATTAAAGCTCACAAGGTTTATTTTTTAAAATTTAAAATCAACATCAAGCTCACAAAAAGTAATAGAAGCAAATTCAAGATGAAGCTCATAAAATTTAATCCATAAATTAAACTAAACAAAGCTTAAAGTACCTATAAAGCTTAAAGCAGGACATGGAAGTAAGGATTAAAGCTTGAAAGGCAACCACAAGCAAGAATTAAAGCTGCCCATAAGAAAAATTAAAAAGAAAAAACAATGAACACCAAATGCATGATAGAATTTAGAAAATAGAACAAAAAAATTTAGGTGAAGCAGTTGCAGCATGAGCATGAGGGAGGAAGGGAGAAGACGAAATACATAGGCACAAGCACAATTCTGAGTTTCAAGCTCTGTGATTCTAGGTTTAATTTGAAGCCTAGTTCAAGCAGAATTGCTTGACCAACTAGCTGGGTTTAATCTAAGCTTATAACGTTCAAATTTTCTCATTTCAAACATTTTATTGAACACCTTATGTGCACCAATGTTCAATATAAATCTAATCTCTTTTCTCTCCAAATATCATCCCAATAAATTTAGAAGTGAGTAGTAAAGAGACAAAATGCCCAGTTAATTCGAGCATAGACAAACACACAGAGCACACCCAAGAAGTTGAAGGAGTTTACAATGAATTAAAGCTAAGAAGTTGTTGTTAAAGACGAACACAAAGTTCTAGAACTCACAGCCCAAACGAAGATGAACTCGAAGGATTAGTAAGTTTGGTTCTAGGTTTCTGACGAAAATGATGATGGAGTTTTAGGTTTCTGAGAGTAATGACGAATGCATGCAATTCTGGTTTTGCAGCAAACAAAAATGATCAAAGAAGCAAAGCAACAGGTCTGTTAAAGGGTTTCTTATATCGGACGGACGGTTAAAATGAAAATCGTCCTCTATATTAACCATATACAGGACGGTTATATATGACAACGGTCCTCTATAAGTTTATGTTCTTAAAAAAAATTGTGAAAATCAAAATCAAATATAAGACGGTTAAGCTTGGAATCGTCCTTTATAATTTCAATATAGAGGACGGTTCTTTATACAACTGTCCTATATGGTTTTTAAAATTTTTAAAAAAATGTGCCCAATAGTCCACCTGCTGGATTTAGGACGGTTTCTATAAAACCATCATATATGAGGCATCCTATATACGTGATTTTGTAGTAGTGATCTCTAACTCCAATTCAATAGGGCCACGGGCTGCCCATTAAAAAAACACGTTCTTGCCAATCATTTTCCCCCTGATTGGTTCTATTGATGATATACAAAGATTCTTGATCTAAATTAATTTATATTACATTGCACGAACAAGGGGCTTTCCTTCCCCATCCGATTCTAAGCCTATCAAGTTGTTTATACACAATTATAGTGCAAATATAATAAAGTCACACATATATACAATTGTATGTGGTTTTCTTTTTAGAAAAATGATAGATAGCTATCAAAACTATACATAATTTAATTATGATAATTTAATTATGATGGGATCACAAAAATTTTACTAAAATATAAATTGTAAATGTTAACATAGAAAAGTAGAGTAAATACAATAATTTTAGTTGTGAATCCCTGAGAATAATATGTGAGGTTTAATTGCTTAATTTATGGTTTAGATTAACATATGCAACTTATGTTCTAACAAAACTTTTAATTTATAACCAACTAAAGTTATTATGAATAGTTAGAACTCTCATCATTCAAACAAGTGGTTGAAAGTCCGAACTTAAATTCTAATGTATGTAAAAATTTAGTTGGAGAAGTCTATCTAATGCTTTCACTACCTCAAGAGAGATATTTTCTATGTTGGCAAAACCTAATTGTTGTATATACATTTTAAAAAAAAAAGAATGCTATTAAATTAATTCTTTGGGAGAAGAATTTTCATCTCACTAGTTCATAGCTCTATGTTGCTTTATGATGATTCCACCAACATTTCTTTTCACATGTAATGTTTTTCAAAAGGAAACAGAAAAGAAATAAAGAATCGAGAGGGGGGAGGCGCATGTCAAGAAGAGAGCAATATGGACGGCGGTAATCGCAGGGGAATCATTAACAAGAATCCAAAACATTAAAGTGTTTTGTTTTTTGGGCAAATAATATTAAAGTGTTTAAAACTTTATCTCTAATGGTTAATCCATCCATTTCTCGATATACAAATGTTAATATTTAAAACCATACAAGATAACGAAGTGAATTATTAAAGTCTATGTATTACATTAAAATTATTTTTTATTTTTACTCTTTATTTAATATCATAGTATTTTAAATTTCAACTTCCTAAAAACTAGTAATTTTTTATATAACTACCTGAATAAGTTAAATTTAAGTATTGTTGAACCCTCCAAAAGATGTTTTTTACATTCATACAAATCCAAACCCAATATCTTATAATTAAGTGGTTATAGTTTATTTTAATAGGATCAACCTTTGTTAGTACTATAAAATGATATTAATAATACCTAGAACGGGTATCTTTGAATCTTCCGTTTAAAATTATCAAGCGTTTTTTTTTTAAGAGATACCGTATTTAAAATATAAAACACTTGATATTTTTTAAAACTAAATAATGAGATTTATAAAAATGTCTTTAATAAATATTTAAAGTTAATGAAATTTTATATTTATTTGGGATTAAGTTACCTTATTAAATAAGAATAGACATGAAAAAAGTATGCAATGTTAAGTAATATTAAAT
Organism: Prosopis cineraria; assembly: GCF_029017545.1. NCBI lineage: Eukaryota > Viridiplantae > Streptophyta > Magnoliopsida > Fabales > Fabaceae > Prosopis > Prosopis cineraria. The sequence continues at coordinate 13,337,903 of NW_026555335.1, forward strand.
ATTTTTAAAAATAAAAATTAATTAAAATATCTTAAAATTTTATAGGAAAGAAGTATCTAAAATTTTGTATTAGTACTTGAACTTATATTCTGGGAGGGGTAGTATTTACTCTCTCCATTTACAAATATATAAAAATTTTTTATGTGTTAAATATTCAAAAATATAATATATTTTTAGTATTATAAGGTATAATTATTACATTTTTTAAAAATATTTATAATAAATAATCACTTTATATTTATTTTAGGATGACATACCATATTACACAGGGATCTATATGAAAAGATATTATTATTTTAAAAATAAATAATTATTTTATTAAGAGTAAAATTTAATTAAAAATATTATATTTTTAAATGAAAGGAGTATGTTATTTAAAAAGAAAACCAAGAAAAAAAAGGTGGAGACCGGAGTACAAGATGCTTGGCTCACCGATTAAGGATCGAATTAATTTCTGAAGTTCCCACTCACTTGGAGTTCGATCTATACACCTCCACCTCCGTTCATTTATCTATACCTTTATACCTTCCTTGTCTCTTCACCTTTATTCTACCATTTATATGATGTCAGATACGATACATAAATTAGATACGATATATTGATATTTTTATTTTTTTAAAAAAAATATGGGATACGGTACATATTTGATATGTGCATCTATATTTACAAAAAAAAAATAAATAAAGATATTTAAACTAATATACTTATATAGTCCTTTTTAGTTATACCAAATAAAACATAATCTCTAATTGTACTTTTATCTGATTTATACCCAATTATTTACTGTCTAATCTCTGCTTAGAGTTTATATATACGTCAAAAGATTACATTCCTATGTCTTATAACTAAGAAAATATAATTTTTATCTTTTTATTATATCTAAAAATTATTTTCAAGATTAAGAGTAAAAAGATTAATATTACAATATTTCAGAAAATTTAATGCGTATTAAAAATTAATTTTTTTAAATTATAAAATAATGTTTCGATATTTTAAATATGTGAGGCAATATGAAGTAACAATGTTTTGTAACTGTTTGTTTGTGTCTTTTTTTTTTTTTTTTTTGCTTTCACTTGCTTAGGCGCGGTTCTTATTAATACTAGAGTTCGATCTATAAGTTATTATATAAAAATAAAAGTAATTTTAATTATAAAGCATCGCGAAAAGATTAAATAATATTTTAATCTTATCCCTTTATTTTCAAATGGATTTTTTTAAAATAATAAAATGACTCTCATTATTTTCATTTAAGTAATAAGAATATAAAGACTTACATATTTTAAAATAAATAAAATAAATTTACAAATTTTCTTCATGTAAACAACATTACAAATATCTTTATAATCAACCGCAAAGAAGTACTATTAGGTCTTATTTGGTACGAAGTATTGAAGGGTTGAAACTGGGATTGGGGACTATGATTAGGATTGGGTAATACCAAATTTTCATGTTTGGTATGAAGGAATGAAAAAATTAAGAAAGAATAACAGACAAATCTCAAAAGAATGAATTAATTCAACTTAAATTTCAACTCACAAACTTCAAAAATTTTCAAATTTTTTTTTAATTTTATAATTTTATTGTGATGAATTTGTAACTTATTTTTTAAATTTTAACATGGTTGAAGAATAAATAAATTTATTTTCTTTGTTAAAATTTAGAATACAAGTTTACAATTTATAGTAATAAAATCATAAAATTAAAGCTAAACTTGCAAATTTATTTAAGACTTAGGATTTAAGTTGAAGGAGACCTCTTTGTCATTCTCTCAAAGATTAATTCCAATCCCATCTACATAAAATTACTCAATACCACTTTTTTCAGTTATTAGGAAATCAGTCTTGGATTGAATATTTTCAGACCAAATTACCCTCCGCCCATAGCTCTTCTCCCTCTATTGCCACTCATCTCTCCCTCTATCATTATTTTCATCTCCTTCCTCCGATGCCGGCAACAACTTCGACAGAAGCAATAGCAAATAAGAAACAAGCAAGATGATGGTTAAGACCTACCATGACAATGGACCTTCGACCGTACTAGCAAAGTTGAAGAAGAAGCAGAATCAAATGTTGGCAAAATCAAAATCTTATGTGGGTGAGGTCGATTCCCTTTTCTTGTTCCAAATCTGGTGACGATGGAATCAAGTGTTGGGGAAGTTGGAGATGGTGAAGGTTGAGCAACTAGTGCTTTGTTGTTTCCTTATTCCAAATATGGTGAGATCGATTCCGTTTTCACACGTCTTCATCATTCACATGCATGTCTTCATCGTTTTCTTTATCTGTATGGTTCAGTGGTTTTCAATAGCTTTGTCTCCTCCGATTTCACTTTGATTTTTAGATGAGGTCGAGGACTACAAGATTGGAAAAAGACGAGGATAATTGTGTTTTTACTTAATTTTTGTTTGATTTGAGTGTTGGATTTTTTGAATCCAAATTATGATTTTAACGCTTATTTACACTCTCAATCTCATGCCCTATCCAATTTCCAATTCTTTAATTCATCTTGGATGCTCATCACTCCTCATGAGCACTGGATCATTCAAATTTAATTTACGTGGTCTAAATTTAAAGTTTGTTATTTTTTATTTTTTATTTATTAAAATAAAAATTTATAAAAATATGTTTACCATTGATCTGGATAATATAAATTTAATTTAGATAGTCAAATTTAATATAAAATTTTTTTATAACTTTTATAAATTAACTATTCAAGTATATTCTAGATTAAATTTTTTTGATAAATACAATATTAAAAAATATTATATTTAAAAAAAACTTAAGATTGTTAACTAATTTGAACTTGAAGGTGAAAAAAAAAAAACCTTCTCACCTTAATCCATATGTTATGATTAGGGTAAGTATTACAAATTACAAATGACATCAATTTATATCATAGATATTTCCATATCTTATATACATAAAATTTCATGTAATGTATTTCGCCCAAAAAAAAAATCATGTAATATGGCTCATTCTTCATATTTTGTGCAATAGATAAACCTGCGCTAATTTGTACTCATGTGGAAGGCAAATGATACATCATTTTTGATTAGATATGCTTTACATTTATGAGTTAAGAATTAAACCCTCATAAACACTTGCTTGGAAAACCGAAAATATCCAGCCAACAAAGCCATCCTGAATTGATTATAATTACAATTACAAAGTATTTAATAATATTAATTTACAGTATACAATGATTATAAATTATAAATACAAACAAAATCATACTATTTTTTCACCCAAAAAATCATACCATTTGACATTTATAGTTCTTGAATAGTCCGATCCTCTGTATTTCTATATTTTTATCTATGGAAACGCATAATTTCGCTCCAAGGAGAAAAAATAAATCAATTTTTCATTTGAAATTGGAATTCCCGTTTGATTTTTCTTCATCTTAATTCAGAACAAAACTTTTACTTTTATTTTTTAAAAAATAGGAGATTTTAATTTTATAAAATCTAGAAAGACATTCCTAGTGATTTAATTAGCTAATGGTGTATTTGGGTTAATGAGAATTTGTATTTAGACTAAATTTTTCATTTGGATATATAAAAATTTTTAAATTTGGATTTCATTTAAATTTCAATTTATCGCTTTTATTTGTTTAAAATTTTTAAACTACTATTTTTAAATATATAGATTTTAAATCTAAAATTTTAAATCTAAATCTATCAATTTAAATGCTATTTAAATCTATTTCCAATTATTACCTAATTTTTTTAAAATTATGGAGTCTGCTCATCACTAGCTCCTAGGCCAATCTTGATTTTTCATTTTATTCTAAAATGTTCTTTGTTGTTCCTTAAATTAATTGTGAAGGTATTTTTTAACATTGTATTTATTAATGTAAAAATTATAAAAAAATTAATACTAAATCTTGATTGTCTTTCATGTTGATAAGAGGATGAGCATCATGATATTTATCATTATTCATAAGATCTAGATCATTTAAATTTTAAAAAAATTATTTTATTTTATATTTATCAAAATAAAAATTCATCACTATTCTAATTAGTACATATTTAATTTAGACAGCCCAATTAAAAATTAATTTTTCAAATAGTTTTTATAAATTTTCTGATGTTTTTTAAATAGAATTGGATTGCCCTTTTTAATATTAAAATTTTTTGTAATTTTAAAAATTGATCATTTAGATTTTTAGATAATTCAAAATTTAGTATTATTTTTTTTTGGTAAACTTATATTAATAAATATGATATTAAAAAAAGACTTAAAGATTAATTTAAATCATCGGAATAAATTATTTTAGAATAAAATGAAAGTTCAAGGTTAATTCAAAAAGATGTTTGAGCTGCAGTACATTTACCCTGTAAAACCAGCGCTTCATTGCGCTCCTGGCGCTATAAATAGGCCCCTTCAGCCTCCTCCCCCATCCACAAAAGCAATCCTTTCGTTTCTGCGTCTCTACAGAATCTCAGTCTACCACTTTTACTTCGCTTCTCCCCAGTAGTTTCTTCCTTCTTCCTCCGCCGCCGTGTACAGATTAATTGAGGTGAAGCGTGTTCCTAGTGCTGTCTTGTTTTTCTGTTTTCTCTTCTGATTCATGGCCATCGTCTCAGTTCGTTTTCCGTTTTCTTTCGGAGTTCACATAGATAGCCATTTCTTGTTTCGCAGAAGCGTGAATGTTGTGATGGAGATCAAAGGAGGGAAAAAGAAGTCTAGCATTAGTAGTTCCTTACAATACGAAGCTCCTCTTGGCTACAGCATCGAAGACGTTCGACCCAACGGTGGCATTGAGAAGTTCCGCTCTGCTGCTTACTCCAACGTAAGTTCACTTCTCCGATACCTGCCATGGTCTTCTTCATCACTGCTTTCCAGTTCTCGTTTCATTTTTATCTTCAATGCTTGCAGTGCCTGAGGAAGCCATCCTGATACAATTCCAGATAATTAATGCCGCTGTATCAGTAGACTAGAACTTCCGCTTTCAGTTTTCTTTTTTCTTGTCATGTTCTTTTCTTCAAGGAATTCGGAGGATTTGATTCTTCCTGACTAAGCCGTTTGCAGAGCAATCAGGACAAGCCAACACAATCCAGGTCTCCATAAACTGTCGCTATGGCTGTCTTGCCTGCGATTCCAAATGAACCAGATGCATCTCCTCCATCTCCGATCGGATTTGAGGGTTTTGAGAAACGTCTAGAGGTTACATTCTGCGAGCAACCGATGTTCAAGGACCCTCAGGGACAAGGCCTTCGAGCCCTGACTCGCTGTCAGCTCGATTCCATTCTCGAGCCAGCCTGCTGCACCATCGTGTCCCAGCTTTCCAACGCCGAACTCGACTCGTACGTGCTCTCCGAATCGAGCCTGTTCGTGTATCCTCTGAAGATCATTCTCAAAACTTGTGGCACCACGAAGCTTCTTTTGTCCATCAAGCCTATCCTGAAGCTCGCGGAATCGCTCTCACTCTCTGTCTCCACTGTCAAGTTCTCCCGCGGGAGCTTCATCTTCCCAACCTACCAGCCTTCCCCTCACCGCAGCTTCTGCGAGGAAATCGCCTTTCTGAATGACCACTTTGGCGACCTTAACGCCAAGGCCTATGCCATCGGCGATCCTACTGTTCCGAATCGTAATTGGCACATTTACTCGGCTTGCAAAGAGACAGCCAATTCACCACTGCTCGGAAATCAGACTGCGACGGCGGAGATCATCTTAGAGGTGTGCATGACTGGATTGGACCGCGAAAAGGCGTCCGTTTTCTTCAAGAAACAAGGAGGAGATGGTTCCGTCGGTGAAATGACCAAAAGGTCCGGAATTTCGGGCATTATTCCGGGTCACGTGATCTGCGACCACGAGTTTGATCCGTGCGGTTACTCGATGAACGGGATCGAGGGTGCAGCGTATTCAACAGTACACGTGACCCCAGAGGACGGATACAGTTACGCCAGTTACGAAGCCATGGGTTTGAACCCCGAGTCAATAGGTTTGGGTCCGCTGGTGAATAAGGTCGTGAAGTGCTTCGGACCAAAGGAGCTGAGCGTGGCGGTCACGTGCAAGACAGGCGAGGAGGAGGAGTGGGCCAGGCGGGATGCTGACGTGGAGGGGTACGCGTGCGGGAACGTGGTGAAGCAGGAGGTGCCAGGTGAAGGGTGCGTAGTGTACCGGATTTACAGAGCCAAGGGAGGCGAGTGCGCAGTGCGCGCACACAAGAAAGCAAGAAAGAAGAAAAAGTCGTGCAAGAAAATGTTGTCGGAGGAGGCAGTGGTGCCTACTTGCGTCTATTCAGCTTAGCGGCGAATCTCTCGATCTCTTTTTCGTTTTACTATCGGGTGGTGTCGTTTTCTGGTGATTTAGTGAAATCCTTGTCTTCTGGTGTTTTTTTTTTAAATAATGTATTAATGTCGTCTTTGATCAAGAGTCGTTAAGTGCTTATTATGTCATGTACGGCATAAAACAAGGCTTAATCATGATTCAATCTAATATAAGGCCCTCTGTTCTGTGTATATGGTGTGTGCGTACTCCATTTTTAGGGGCAATTCTATCTTTATATTTTCGAAATGGATCCGTCCAAGGTTGTAAACAATAAAAGTAAGTGAGAAAAATGAATCGTGCCATTAACATTAGTGTGAAGAAATAGGCGAAATGTGCCTATCTATATATATTACTTGCACTGCAAGTACAACGCCACTTGAAGGTCAGGAGTAAATTAATGTTAAATAATAGACACAGTGAGAAACAGAAGGAAGCAAAGACGACAACGGGTTTTGGTTTTTCTTTTTAAAAAAATCATTTTGGGTTCCGGGAAAGCTGCCTGCTTCCCGGCCTCATTTTCTGCCCAATGATTGTTCTAATTCAGTCATTGATCTCACTTCCTCATTGGCCACTTCCTCCCATAAAAAATACGCCCACGTAAGGTTCGAAGAGAAAACTCTAAACATGATGCTTCGAGGGAGGCCACTACGAAGAAAAACTCTCATTGGGATCTTGAATTCTTTGACTATTTAGACCGAGAAGACCAAACTTGAAGAAGAAGAAGAAGAAGAAGAAATCACGAAGACGACAAAGCAGAAGGCAGAAGAGATTGCGAAATCGCCGTCAAAGGTGAACCCAAGAAATCACTGGAGGTAGCTGGAAGTCGTTGGTTACAGATTCTGGTTCCGTAATCGTTGGAGCTAAGAAATCCTTATCCATGATAAATTGACCCAAAACAATCTGAGCTCAAACTCAAACAAAGATTTGGAAATTATTAGATGACCAAGTGGGATCCAAAGAAAAACTTTTATAATTAATAGTTTGACAAACCAAAAGATATTTTAAAGTAGAAGAAGCATAGAAATACTTAAACCAAGCTACAGCAGAAGACAGGACAAGAAAATAACACAGCCTCAATTGGCTGACATGTCGTAGCTTATGTGTCATATGCTGCGATTAAGTTTGGAGGGGGAAAGATTGTTCTGAATTGAAGTGAATGAAATTAACTTACCCAAACCCTTGCACTTGTTCTGACGTTGTTAGATCAAACTATGATCTTGGCTCAATTTAGAGCTTTCCAATAATTCAAAATATTAATTAACAACTCAGAAATATAATTAATTAAATTAATTTTTTTATTAATTTCTTTTTTAAATACTGATTAAGTTTAGATTAAGAAATCAACTTGGTACGAGAGGGATATCGTCTTCCTCTGGGAGAATGATCAAGTTTAAATTGTAGAGGCAAGGGTAGATTTGGGATTGGAGATTTGCTTGGTAGTCTCAAGGGTGGCGATGAGAGGATTGGTGGGTAATTATAGCTAGAAATGAGTGAAAAATTACCATAAAGTTGACAAGAGATAGAACAGGAAAAACGGGCTGATTCCATCAAGCTAGTCTGTTTAAACCCGTATAACAATAGAGTTGTGCTTATAAATTAGATATTAAAATAATAAATCAAACTTAAACAGGTTGGCTCATTTAATTTTGGGCTTAAATGGACTATCCTATTTAAGGCCACGTATACTTTTTTTTTTATAACTTTAACTCTTTTTATACTTGAAAAAAATTAAACTAAATTTTACTCCACATCACATATGAATCCATATTTGTTGAAGAAAGGCAAAAAAAAAAAGCCCTAAATTCCCTAGTTCATTTAGATCTCTTAATCTCATATGTTAGTCCATTAATCTTATTTGATTTAGATTGGTTATATGTTGGCTTAGTTGATTTATTGCTTGGTACCTTGTTGTCATTTTATTTGTATTTTTAATTCATTTAAATGTTGTTTAGGTAGTTTTTTTTATTGGATATTATATTGAAATGAAATAATTTTTTATTTGATAAAAAAAATTGAAAAAAAATAAAAATAGTTAAAAGGGCTTAAAGCCCACAAGGCCGACCCTAAGCCCACTATGTCGAAAGCCGAACTTTAAATTTTAAAATCATAAAAAAAACTCAAGCTTAAATAGATTGACCCTTTTAAGCCCAAGCCCATTAAGGGCCGACCTTACAGGGTCGAGTCAACCCATTTCCTCAGCTCTAACAAGAGATGAGAAAGGAAGGGGTTAAAAATGACAAATGAAACATGGTGTCTAAAAAATTGATGTTTAATTATAGAAGCTAATTCCACTAACTTTGGTGGAATTGAATTTTTTAATTTCATCATACCAAACAAACATTTGTTTTATTTTATCAATTCCATTTTTATATCCACATCCATGCCTCTAGTTCCATTTCCAATTCAATTTCCATTTCTATATCTACACACACATACTCTCAAAACTCATATACTTGTAGTTCTTGATTCCACTCGAATCAAGACATATATTTTGGGTTAAAGGAAATTTAATTTTTAAATTATAGGCCCAAAAATGTTTAAAACCCTAAATTTTATTTTTAATGTAATGTTACCCCTACTTTAATAAAAGTTAATTTTAACCCTTAGTTCATGAAAAAATGATAAAAAATTTAAAAATTATAAAAAATGATCTAAAAATTATAAATAATGATAAAAAAAATTATACAAATGAACCAAGAGAATTTTCTTGGTTCTTTTTTTAAATAATTTTTTAAGTTTTTTAAATTTTCTAGTCAACTGACATTTCTTGATCTATTTTTTTTTATAATTTTTTAGGTTATTTCTTATTATTTTCTAACCGACTAATAATCAAAGCTAATTTTTATTAATGGCAAAAATGACATCATATCATTTTTAAAAGTTAAAATAAAATATTGTATCAAAAATGAATTTGAAGTCTCAAATACTTTTAGATCTATAGTTTAGGGGCTAAATTATCATTTAAATCTATATTTTTTTATATTATTTATCATGTAACAATTCTTTTTATTAATATTCTTAATGCTTCAAAATTCAATTGTTTTAATGTAATTAAACAAAATTATATTAAGTATATAAGACTAAATATTTTAATTTTCTCAATTTCATAACAAAAAATTACTTAACTTTTAAGTTCTTTCAAGGCCAACTAGTAAACCTCTTTATACATAATACTCCATCCATTTTAATTTATAAGATATTTTTAGAGTTATCTGGATATTTTAAAATATAAAGCACTTTAATAAATAATAAAGTTTTATTAATTATATTGCTCCAACTGTACCCTTCCTTTCTTATTATATTTTTAAAAAATAAAATTATAAAATATATTTAATAAATTTTATTGAAGTGAATAATTTTATTAAAAAAAACATTCTTATAAACTGAAATGGAGGGAGTAGTAAAATTAACTCACGAATGTATGTTGAAAAGGATAAAAAAAATTGAAAACGAAAAAAAAAAAAAGGCGCTTAGGACGAGGGCGTACGTAATAATCACAGTCCGTTAAGTGAAGATGGGTATTATCATTCATCATACGGGCCTTCAAGACCAAAATCCAGACCGTTCCTCACTTTTCCTTCTAAACAATGTTTTCGGAACCGAATTGAACGTTAAATCAAAAAAATCAGTGATTTACAGTTTGTATGGTTCAATCAATTGAATCAATGGTCCAACCAATAACGTAATAATTAAATTAAAAAAAATTAAATATTTTAAGTATAAGAAATATGTATATAATAATTTCATATGTATATAATAATTTAAATATAAGAAATACATATAAAATTGCTATTTAATTTAAAAAAATTAAATATTTTAAGTTTATCATGACTTAACAAGTCAAATAATATAATATAATATCAAATGATTAAAAAAATTAGTCATTTTTTTTAAATTTGATAAAAAATAAAAAAGTTTTTTTTGAACAGTTCGGTTTTTGAAAACCGGATCCGATTTTCGATCCGACTGCCGGTTCAAAACGGCTCAAACTGACTCAACTCTTAAAATAATTTTTTTTAAAACCAAATTAAAACTAGACTGATCAACGGTTCGATCGGCCGGTCCGGTCTGGTTTAATTTTCAAAACAGTGCTTCTAAATCTTTTTGAATCTTATAACCAACTTCTTTTGAAGCTCCCAGCCCACAGTTCACTTGATCAACTTCCATTTGATCTTCACAAGAGTTTCAAAATTTTCCATTGACGAGGTAGCGCTGCCGCATCAACCAGACACCAAGGGACAAATTTCCCTCCATTCTCCATCTACACGCGGGAAGCCCCGACAACGGTATTCTCTCCTCTTCCCTTACCTTTCTCTGTTTAATCTTCCCTTCCAAACTTTCAAAATACTTGTCATTTGCCCTTCATTTCCTGTATCCGAATCCTGAATCGGATTTCCCTCCATTATTTATGCAGGAGCGCCGGCATCAGATTCATCCCTTCTCTACAAATCGGCAAAGTAGTCATTGCCGGTCACCGGGGCCTAGTCGGCTCAGCCATCGTCCGGAAACTCACCCAACTCGGCTTCACTGATATGCTCCTACGCACTCATGCCGAGCTCGACCTCACTCGCCAATCCGACGTCGAATCCTTCTTTGCTTCCGAGAGGCCTCAATTCGTCATTGTCTCCGCGGGCAGCGACCATAGTGGGCGGCATCCACGCCAACAACACCTACCTGCTGATTTCATATCCATCAACCTCCAAATCCAGACTAACATAATCGATTCCACCTATCGAAATGACACTAAGCAGCTCTTACTTCTAGGATCTTCTTGCATTTCCCCAAATTCGCACCACAACCCATCCCTGAAAATGCTTTGCTAACTGGCCCCTTAGAGCCCATGAACGAATGGTATGCCATTGCGAAGATTGCTGGGATCAAAATGTGCCAGCCTTACAGGATTCAGCATACCTGGGATGCGATTTCCGGGGTGCCTACGAACTATATGGACCCAACGATTACTTTCATCCTGAAAATTTGCATGTTTTACCCGCTTTGATGGGAAGGTTTCATGAGGCAACGGTGAATGGTGCAAAGGTGATGCGGTGTGGGGAACCTAAGTCCATTGTGGGAGTTCTTGCACCTAGACGATCTGGCCAATGCGGTTGTGATCTTGATGGAGAAGTACAATAGATTGGAGCGTGTGAACGTAGGGAGTGGCAAGGAGGTGTCCATTAAGGAGCTGGCTCAATTGATGAAGGAAGTTGTGGAACTCGAGGGGGATATTGTTTGGGGTACTAAGAAGCCTGATGGGAATCCAAGGAATCTTATGGATACTTCCGAACTTGCAGGGCTGGGTTGGTCACCCATTTCGCTCAAGGACGGACTTGTTGATACCTACAAATGGTTCTTGGATAACGTCAAGCTATAATAAATCCGGTCTAGAGTGTGCCATGCATGTAAAAATTTATAGGTAGTTTGACGTCAGCATAAAGATCTGTTTTTAATTTTTATAGAAAGGTGTGATCACTGATCCTGTGTCCATTACGTGGAATGATTATCGTAAAGCCGTGTTGTTTATCTATAGAGGTCACGCAAGGATCAGATGAGCCTGTGCTAAATGCTACGGACGGAGACTTGTTATTTTGTAGAAGAGATTTTCTGTTAGGACTGCAAACACACGCTTCATTAGTTATCTGTTTCCGCTTGTTTATCTCTATCAGCAGTTTTCTTCATCCCATCTTCTTTAGATTCTGACATGATAATAGTTACAAAACTGTTATAATTCTTTCCTAGTTTCCAGTTAGAAAAAGTTTCATTCTATCTATTTGGTGTCCACTACTTTCTTTAGTATTCTTTTACTGTAATTTTAGATTGCGTCTTTGTTATATCTGAGATTCGCTTACTAAATTTGGGTCGTTAATAATTTTTATCCTTTTATTTTTTCGGGGTGAAATTCTCCTTTCATTTTTAATCTATAATTTCTTGGGTATAGAGAATGGGTCATAAACTCATAATCATAACCAATGCATAATGATAAAATGGCACAATTAGCACGCTTCCCTTGAGTGCTTCTTACTTAATAGTTTCTGTATACTTGATGTCTTGCGATTACCTCTTCTGTTGATTGAGTTGGATGCCTTGTGGATGAGAATATGCAACCGTGTGACAGAATTGATATCTAGTCAAGACCAACAATATGCTATTAGATTGTTTCTTTGACTCCTTTCAGCTAGCAAATTCTCTAAGCTATTTCAAGCGTTGCAATGGTTTTACCGGTAGTTATGCTTCTCAAGTTGGAACTTTTGATTTTAAAACTGAAGCTGCTCGATCAACAGTCAATCTGGAGATCTGAGATATTAGGGTGGAGGAGTCAATAGATATCTGGAGTTTGAACTGTGATATGGAGAGGAAATCTTTTTTGTGTCTCTGTTGCATACCAAGGAATTCTTGAGAATCGTCCTGCCTCAGGTGGTTTAATCGGTGAAGGGTCAGAGGGGGAAATCTGTCAGTGACTTCATGGAGAACGTAGTTGAAGAAATTGGAATCATTTTGTCCAACAGAAGAGTAATCTTTGTTAGTATCCTAAAACAAATGAAGGAGAACTTCTTTTTCTTCCTTTCTTTCTTCTTCTTATTATTTTTTTGGTCCCGCAACCAGTACAGTATATGGTATGAGGGCATTCTCCATCAACTTGTCAAGGCTATACAGTGCTCTATACTGATAAAGCATGTTGTACCGAGTGCCCTCTGAATTTCTGCTGCATCTTAATTATCCAACTGTACAGTCAGTTCATACTTGAACCATTATTGTCCATTCCTTTGCAAATTTAATCAAGAAAATTTAGAAAAGTAGGTTGGGTTTTGTCATTTTTATGGTCGATAGTAAAGTGCTGTCATTAATGCTTTTGGGTGGTGTTTAGATTTTTTTTTTCTTTTTATTTTTGACCTGAAAAGTACCATCTTGTTTACTTGGGGTGGGGACCATACTATTTCGTGCTAAAATGCTTTTCGTGGCTCAGCTTCAGGCTATTAACTATGCACGCCTGTTTTTGTTACAGAATTCACTTCCTATTATCATGTTTCCCCTGGGCACAAAAAAAATGGGAGGCTCATGGTCATGGTCATGGTCCTGTCCTGTTCCCTTTTTGTTCAGTTCACTTGTTTATTAGCTGCTTTGAAATTTGGAGAGTATGCTTGTCTGCCTGAAGTTGTATTAGTTTTCTATGTTCTTATTTTATTACATTTGATTTCACCCTCATACTCTTATTCCCTTGGCATGCTTAAGTTTAAAAATTTTGGAAAACCAAAAAGCTATTCTTGAAATGCTTGCTGGTGTAGTGTTGATAGGAACGAACTGGGGTGCTATTGCTATATAACCCAGCCCACCAATACGAATTTCTTGAGGAAACAGTGCCTACATACATAATAAAACTAAAAGAGGAGTCTCATACACATGATACATCAGAAGATGCATTTCACTTCTCACTTATTTATTTGTAGGTGCCTACTAAGTACTGTCTATTTAAAAATATCCCCACAACTGGGGTGAAAAGAATCTCTTGCAGAATGTTCGGTGATTCCCTAGCAACTTGTGCTAGCATACAGATATCACCTTGAACCTCCCAGAAAGCGAACTTTGGTGCTCCTAGAAAACTTGCTGCGGTAAGTAGAATAAGCACATACCTTACTAGCAATATATATTTGCCATGTAAAGTGCTCAAATTGTTTTGCTATTGTATTGCTGATTTTGAAGGTAATTTGATTAAATGGAAAAAAGTATGTGCTGATTCTAATAGTCATTGAAACTTTATATTAGCTTTATGGTTTTTCACATGTTTCTTTCTTTCTTTTGTTAGCAATATGATTTTGGAAAATCATTCGTTTTTTACTCAAAGCTAGGGGGATGTGAACATTTATTTTCGTTCCACTTGGGACAAAAAGATAAAGAGAAGCAGGAAGCGAGCTAAATATGGAGACAAGGTATGTCTATAATCTTTTGCATTTATAATAATTGATGTGACCCTACCCACTTGTTTCGTTGGGAGAAAAAAAGCTCTTATTGTTATTCTTATATTCTCTAATAGACTAAGAGTCATATATGAGATCCCTAGTATCTGTCGCCATTGGACTACATTGGTGAATAGAAAAATACAAAGTAAATAACCAAGCTCCAAATAGAAGAGACACGACAATATGAAAGATTGACTATAAAACTCAAGAATTATCGGTTTTATGTTGCTTAGAAGGATAGAAGTAATATAGATATAATTATACAGTCAGTATTTCAATTCTGACTCTGATATTGACCAATTCTGTGAAGTAGTGTCACGGGATGGTTGAGTAAAACAAGTTTAACAAAATCAAAAGGAAATTATGCTGTCTAAACAAAGCTCTAATAAAGCCAATCCTAGGAAAAGATCATATCCTCCTTTTTTTCCCCCCTGCTTTTTCTTCATTCTTCTTGGATGGGGCTCTGCGCTTCCATGCTTTCACATGCATGCTAAAAGTAGAAGAAAGAAAAGGAAAAAGTTGCAAAGCATACTTGATTGGACACTTCCATGTTCTAAGAGATCATTCGTCACTTACACCCAAACATCCCTTGTCTTTCTTCCTGTTTTTCTTGTTCATACTTTTTCCACACGAGAAAGAAAGAAAGCAAAATTTAATGATCGTACCCAACACAAGGTCCTATGGGCCGCATGATTCTTCAATAATCTTAAACCACAATTTTAAAGCAAGAAAAACTGCAACTTGAACAATGAACAGAACAACCCCAACAGTAAATTCTGATTAAATAATAGTTCTTCAAAGTTCAAAGTACCTTGCTACACGTAGAAGATGACGGGTCCTTTTTTGGATTTTGAAGTTGAGACATTTTTGTTAGTATACTATCATGGATCTCCACGTTTCCCAAGAAGGAGGAAAATTAAAAAAAAAACTAATAAAGTTTTGTTGTAAAAGAGACAGAAGCAGAGGACTGACATTAAATTTGAAACGGTAATAAAACAGTATTCGGATGTTGAAGGCTCTGTACCTTAGGGGACCCCCAAGAAATTTAAAGCACCACTGACCAAATTTCCTACAGGATTAGTTGCATCCCATTTACTGCAAAATGTAGAAACCCAAGGGATCAATTCAAGAAACGTCTCTTTTCTCCTCTCATGCTTCCCCAGGAAAATGGCCTTCATTTCAAGGATTTGTCAAGATCAGAGAGGAAATCAAACCTGTGGTAGAGCAACATTTGATTTGAATATCCACCAAAGAGGATAAGAAAAGGAAAAAAAAATACAAATTTATATAGAAATTATATCACTAAGCTACTAGATTGAGCCTTCAAGCCAATATCACCAGCATCAGCACCATATCAACAGGCGAAGCAGAAGAAGAACAGAGGCGCGAGCAAGCACTGGACTTGAGAAACAGGGTAGTTTCTACTGCAAATAGCCCACTCTGTTCTTGGGCTGAGCAGAACCTTTTCCTCCTTTTCAAGCATTCTCACGAGAAAGGAGACGAGCAGTTCTTGTTCGACCCCATAAGCTGCAGCAGCCATGGCCCTCACCATATTCCACTTTCTTTATTGCCTCTGCTTCAGCTGCCACCACCACAAGAAGAAAAAGCAAAGATGGGATTCTTAGAAGATCTCAGAAGGAAAACTAGATAGATAGATAGTGCTAGTGGGGCGAGGATGGGGTGGGTGTATATTGGTCAAAGTGAACATGAATAATGCTCAAAATAAAAAAAAGCAGAGTGGAAGAAAAGAAAAGCTGTACAATTTTCTCTCTCTACTTTTTGGAACCGCCCTGCGATGATGGGGCTCTTCTTGTCCTATCATCAGTAAACAAGAAATTTGCAGTTTTTTTTTTTTTTTTGGGGGGGGGGGGGGGGGGAGGGAAAAGGGTTATAAGACGTCAAGCTTTGGGTTGGTCCTGGTGCACTGAGATTGTGTCTGTGTGTCCCAAACATATAATGTGGGCTGAGTTGAAGAGAGAGAGAGAGAGAGAGAAGTGAGGAGGGAATGAATGGTTGGTGTAGGTGTGAGGAGAGGGAGGTGGGTGGGTGGGACTGTGTCTGTGTGTGTACGGTTGGGGCATGGGGAGAGGGGTTCTGATGTTCCTCAGTGAGTGGCGCTCTCTCTCTCTCTCCCTCACACAACTCTCAAATCTATTTTGCTCCTTTTATTGCTTCCCCACTGATGCCCAGCTTAGCTAGATTTGCGCAACCAACCTCCCTCTTCTCTTTTTTCTTCCTTTCCTAACCTTCATCAATCACTTTAATACCACCACTGCCCTTCTCAAAAGCTTCACTTTTCTTTCCTTGGCTTGGTTTCTATCTACTAAATTACTGGTAACTTTCTCTCAGCTACTTCTCTGCTAATGCAGTTATGCAAATTTGAATGATATTGTGTTAATCTATACTTTTAAAAAGTTATTAAACTCAAGCCATCAAATTCAATCCAACTATCTATAATAGAGAATGGCCTCTTTATTAATGTTCTATTTGTTAGTATGGATCCCACTTCTTCAAAGAATTATGTTCCATCAAAATTGATGGAACTTATTCCCACTTTCATACTCATAGAACCCACTTATTTCTTTAATTCTTTCACAAAAAATTACTCATTTTTATGTACATATCAAACATAATTTAAAAATTTTATTTTCACTTCACTTTCTTTTCCTCTTTCATCTCATCTTCTATTTTTATCAAAAACTCTTTCATGTTGCACGGCGGCGTAACATACTAGAAAATAATTTTTTTTTCCCCATACCATGGAAACTTGTTTTAATTTTCTTTTAATAGAAATGATAGTTAGGGGAGGCACCCAACAAAATTTATTGGTTAGGGTTCATAACACTGAGTTGGTGGTTCTAATACCACCCATAGAACTTGTTAAGATTGTCCTCAGATGGTAGGAGATCTCTCAAAACGAAGAGTCGTTCACCAATACAAAACATTGAGATAATATTAGGGGGAATTGAAGCCATACCCATAGATAAGACTTGTGTTTTTTCTCATAACCTTGTTAGATACTTTGTGTCAACCATGTTCTAGGATTTGATGCAAGGATTGGCGTGCTTTAGATTTTTCGCTTCATCTAATATGTGCCTGTGCTTGAGAAATTATCACAAGAATTTGTGCTTGGTATATATCAAGCTGTTTCTAAATAATTTATATTCCACTTGCAGAAAGACTTGTCTTAAATTGTTAAATATCAATGAGCACATACATGATATAAGATTAGTCCATCAAATTTTCGAACTTATTTATAAGTTGACATATTAATTTATAATTATAGGTATTTTATATATTGTGATTTTTTAAAAATAAATAAATATATATATATATTTATTTATTTATTTAATTCATTAGGCTTGTATATCTCATTCATGTACAATTTTAGACAAATTTATACAAACCAAGCCAAAACAATCATTTGACAAAATTAAAACAAGTTTCAGGTGAATTACAGAATTACACAGATATTCAATAGGGTATTGCAGATAATATGTTTTTTTTTTCACAATTTTAAATAACATATAGACATGTACACATGGATAATCATGGCTTGATAATACTTTCACAGCTCATTTTATTTTGAAAACCTATAACTTCTCTTATTCACTTGAGTTTAAGTTAATTCAAACATTGGTGGAAATAGGTTTCGAAGCCCTGCTGATGACCTAGCCTTATTGAGTCATGACTTGGCATGCTCTATTTAGGTAAAAAGAGTTAAGTTCAGGCCTACAACCAAGCATGTTTAAGTCAATTCACTTTAAAAAAAAAAAAAAAAATTGGCCGATAAGCCTACCAACTGTAGCTATTTATAAGTTTATATTATATAGTATGTATAGATACACACACACACATATATATATTAAGTGATATATAAATTGATATAAATAAAAATATAATTAATGTGAATTATATTAATTTATTTTAAAATTTTATATTTATAATTTGAAAATTAAACTAACAAGGGAAAACTTCACTTTATGTTTTATATATTACTTTACTTTATCATTCCCTTCCTTGTATAAATACAGGTAAATCTTTGTGTGTGTGTGTTATTTATACATATACTTTTAGTATATTTATATATAGATCAGGCATGTTTAGTTAAAGTCTAGACTAATTTGATCTATTATCACAATTAAGCATTAACTAAGCTTCTTGTCAATACGAGAATATAGTTTCTCCCTTAAAAATTATAAGGTATTTTTTAAAGAGTTAGATGCTCAAAAATATAAGGTATTTTTACTTTTTCAAAGTGTAATCATTGCTTTTTTTTAAAATACCCCTATTAATAATAACTTTATATTTATTATAGGATGTTTAACAAGAATAAATATGAAAAGATAGGATTAGTTAAAAAGTAGGTGACTACTTTATTAAGGGGTGATATTTGATTAAAAATATCTTATATTTTTTAATAGAGAGAGTATTTATCATGGTTTAAAAGAAAATTAACATGTTTTTTAAAAGTAATTAAGGATGAGAAAATTATAGTCATTCCACCAAAACTTGAACAATGATATTGCAACAAATTTGAGTTGAAATATTAGATATTAACTAATGTGAATAGAAATAATTAAAAGCTAAAATATAAAATATTAATGAGCCAAGACAGAATTGGTTATTAAGATCGTCCTCATGGTTTATTTTTATTTTTATTTTTTTGGGTGTGTGGATAGAGTCGTCCCCATGTTACCTAACCAATTGGAACTTTGTTAATCCAACCAAATTCACGTCGGGCCTACCTAGGCATGCCTACTCATTCCTACGTATACCAAACATAAAACATGGACAACTAGGAAAATTCACGTGGAACAGTAAATTTAATTATAAGATCAAAATAAAAAATTAATATCCTCATAATTTCTCTCAATTTAAATTAATTTTTTATAATTTATTTTGTTTTAATCCAATTTTTATAGTTTTATTATTTAGATTTGTTAATTATTAAAGGTTAAATTCTTTGATTTTTTTTAAATAAAATTAATAATTTTATATGTTTATTATAAGATTATATAACTTTTGAAATAATTACATAATTATTATAACTCAAAATTTATATGTTTTTTTATTATGTTTCCTAAATAGCTTTTATACATATAGAATTTTTACTAAAAAATAATAAAAATAAAAATATTGTATTTAATCAATTTTTTTGCCAAGAGTATTAAATCAATTTTTTTTATCAATTTCAAAAGTATTTTTATTTGGACAAAGTTAATCAATGATTTTAAATTTTAACAATTAACATATTTAATGAATCAAACTACAAGGGCTTAATTTAAAATTGAGAAAAACTATACAGACATGTATATTAATTTTTTTAATTCAAAATAAATAATGTTTAGTGTGGAACAGCTAAAATAGTTTAGCAAGAACAAAGGTGGGCTATAATGTGTGGAAATGGCTTTATATCTATCAAGTTTATCAAGAACTCTTTGTCCAAAATAAAAAAGTTTATCAAGAATTCATATCTTGTAAATGAAAAAATATTTGAAATATTATCCTTTACTCCCTCTGGTCTCATTTGTAAGTCTCATTTTAGAAGGTTCATTTGATCCCATTTATAAGTCATGGTGCGTCTTTTTAGATAATATTTGAGAGGTATTTTTAAAATTACCCTTCATAAGAGAGAAAAAGTAACATGACATTATTTTTTAGATTTGTTATATAGAGACATGTTTGGAATTTTACTTACTTTTATTCCTTATACTTTTATTGTATTGGTATTGATGAGGTTGGTAGAAATAACTTATAAATAGAACCGGAGGGAGTATTTATTTAAATTTGACCATTTGTATATAGGTTAGATATTAAGTCATTTGTCATCAGAGTTTTAATAATTAAAAAAACATTTTTTGTCATTATTAAAAACATAATAATAACAAAGAACGTATTGGTGAAGAAGAGAATTTGCATCAAACATATACTCCCTCCAATCTCATTTGCAAGGCACATTTTAAAAGATTTATTTCATCTTATTTATAAATTATAGTATAATTTTTTAGATAATATTTAAAAAATATTTTTAAAATTATTATTTATAAGAGAGAGAAAATAATATGACATTACTTTTTAAATTTATGATATGAAAATATATTTAAAATTTTATATATTTTTATTTTTTATATTTTTTATATTGATATTGATGAGATTAATAGATATAATTTATAAAGAGAACCGAATTATCTTAATACAAGAAAGCATGCCATTCTCGTTTAAACAATAAAAAGTATAGGGACCAAACAGGGCATAACATTATAGGTCCTGGGATGTACCTCTTCGCGTCTTTCATGTAGTCAACTTCAAGTATCACCCCTTAGAGCTGTCAATTAGGGCCAGCCCGGCCCTAAAGGGCCGGCCCTTGAAGGGTCAGGGCCTAAACGGGCTGGTCCTAATAAGCCCGATTACATGTCAGGGTTTCATTTTTTAAGGCCCGGCCCTAGCCTTCAGGGCTAAAGGGCCGGCCCTCAGGGCCTCGGCCCTATTTTTTTAAAATTATTTTTTCAATTAAAAATTATAAAATATATATTTATAATTATAAAAAAAGTTATTATTCATAAAATTAAGTTTAAGAAAATAAATTTAAATTAATTTACACCACAACAATAAAGAAAACTAAAATATTTAGGTCTAATATCAAATAGCAACATCAAAGTGAATACCAATAAAAATTAAACTTAACTAATATTATCATAATAAATAAATAAGGGATGAATGAATGTATTTAATATGTTCATTTCTTTGAATTATGTATTTAATCTTTTATTTTTTTATATTATAATTTAAAAAAAATTATAAACATGCCTAAAAGGGCCGGCCCTGGCCCTAAAGGGCCGGCCCTTTTATTTTCGGGCCTAAAAGGGCCAGCCCTTTTAGGCCCGATTTACATTTTTAAAGATAAAATGGAAGCCTGGTCCTCAATTTTTTCGAGCCTAAAAGGGCCGGCCCTACGAGCTCGGCCCTAATTGACGGCTCTATCACCCCTCACGCCCCCTATTTCTGGCCATACAAATTCATGCACTTCTAGTTCCACATACATACATGCATATTCTCATATGCTGCTTTGGCTCTTTTGTAACTTATTTATGCCAATTTTATCAATATTAATATAAAAAATATAAAAAAATAAAAGTATATAAAATTTTAAATATGTATAATAAATTTAAAAAGTAATATCATATTATTTTTCTCTATTATAAAGGGTAATTTAGAAAATACATTTTAAATATTACTTAAAAAAATGCATTTTAACTTATAAATGAGATTAAATAAACCTTTTAAAATGTAACTTATAAATGAGATCAAAGTAATATATAAAGTCATTTTTACTGATTATTAATATTAATATAAAAAAGTAAAAGGAATGAAATTATGTAAAATTTTAAATATATCTTTATATAATAAATTTAAAAAGTAATGTCATATTATTTTTTTCTTTTATGAAGGGTAATTTTAAAAATACATTTTAAATATTACCTAAAAAATCACACCATAACTTATAAATAAAATTAAATGCACTTTTTAGAATATGCTTTATGAATACAATTAGAGGGAGTATATCTGAAGTGATCATAAAACTAAAGAAAATAAATAATTAAAAAATAATAATTTTTATTCAAATATTCAAAATTTTTGTTACTTAGAGGTATCTAAAATTGGCTTTGAAGCCTATTTGGTAGCCTCCTTCCCTAAGATTATGAAGCCATAATCTGAAAAAATCTGTTTATGAGTTATTTAAGTTAATTAACCTATTAAAATCTGTTTATTATGATTTGATTGGATATAAATCTATCAAATATATAGAACTAAATACCTAAATCTTATCCAAGGTGTTTTCGTTTCTAAGCATATGCCCGCTCCTCTCTATTGTTGTTCTGAAATCAAAACCTTCTTCTGGAACATTTTCGAATAATATACTAAACCAAATCATACATATACTATATTATTATTATTAAATTCTTTATTGCTTCCCATATCTGAAAAAAGTGTCTTTTTTCCTAAGTATGTAGCTGAGATTTACAATCAAGACCTTTTTCATCTTTCTTTTTCTTTTGTCGGGTATCACAAGAAAATCATCCCAATGTCCAAGCACGAAGAATATATTCTCCCTCCAATAACAAATACAGGACAGTTTTAATTAAATTTTGCTCTAATAAAGTTCAAACTAATTTTATCTTTTTATATTTATTTATTTAATAGAGTGTTTCACTTTAAAATAAATATAAAGTAATTTACTACCTCCGTTTAAAAATGTAAATTATTTTTTGAGAAAATATATGTTAAAAAATTTAAGATATTTTTTGTCTTTCAAGGTGTAAACATTATATTTTAAAAAAATATCCCTATTGATATTGACTTTATATTTATTGTAGAGTGTTTAATATGAATAAATATGAAAATATAAAGTTAGTTTGAAATTAAGTAATTACTTTATTAGGAAGTGAGATTTAGTTAAAAATATTTTATATTTTTTGAATGGAAGGAGTGTTTAATACGAGCACTTTTTTTTTAAAAATAATGATTATACCTTAAAAAATAAAAATAATTTTTTTTTTCTATTTTTAAATAAAAAAAGTATTTTATATTCATTAAGTGACACCTATCCTGCATATCTAACATTTCAAGTTTTATTTAGTTTTATGTGCAACTAGCTAGATTTATTCTGGCCCAAACGAAAAGGCTAGATATATTTCCATTATTTTGTACCGGATATATAATAATTATAGTACAATTTTCATTTAACAAAAGTTTGTTGAAATGTATAAAAATTTGAAAGAATAAAGGAAGTTTGTATGTAGTCCAATAAAATGTGCGGAGAAAACATTAAAATAAAGTTACACTATTTGTAAAGTATGAAAAGTGTGATTTTATAAAAATTTTACACTTATATTGATAATTATTAATACGCAATTTTTAATTAGCATTAGTAATATATATAATATTATATATATATATTAGTCATGTTGTATGATTGAAAGTAGTTCTTGTTACATAATAATAGCAACAATAATAACAAATGCAGTTGATTGTAATTTTTTTCTCCCCCTTGACCACCAGAAAACTGTTCTTTTGTCATAGCAATAAAAAACATATGGGCTTGCATAGACAGATGTGATAATTTAGATTAGCCCAAATAAAATAAAATAAAAAAGAGGAAAAATTAATTTTTTAATCACTTAACTTTTACCTTATTTGTAATTCAATTCCTCAATTTTGACTCAGACTCAATCATTTAACTTTTGACTCCCTTATTACATGGTCTTTATTTTTTAATTTTCTTAAAAAATTATTCTTATCAAATAAGAGAAATAAAAGAAATGCTCATATTTTATTTTAAAATACCCTCATCTTACTCTTTGATGTGAGATTTAAATTAACATGAAAAGAGAGAGCTAACAAAAGTTGAGGCACTGAATTATAAGTAAGTCAAAAATTAATGGACTGAATTATAGTGAGTCAATAGTTAAAAAATTGGATCTCAACGAGTCATAATTGCAAGATTAAATTATAAGTAAATTAAAAATTAAAAGATTAAAAAAATTAATTTTTTCATAAAAATATTGTATGATTAGTTTGAATAAGTTCAAAAAATTCAGGCTAGTCTAAATAAACTTATCTTGTCTAAATTACCTACTTTACTTGCACATATATTGGCTGAGGGGAAAATATTACTTTCCCATAGATGTGTAGGAATTTCTTCACTTCGATTATGATATGGTCATCAAGAGTTTACATGTGAAGTTGATTAGCGAGAGAGAGAGATCTGGGTTGTGAGAGAGGCTGTGATGACATAAGATAGAGAGAACAGCAAAGAGACAGAATGTCTGAGAAAAAAGCTCAGACAGTCAGAGAAAGATGATGCGATTTTTTCTCAGAGATGAGAGAGAGAAAGGTACCTGAAGAGAAAGTAGGCCAGCTCTGCCATCTATCATCTCCTTTTCATTTGCACGAATCTCTCATCTCTTCATCCGACGGCTCTGATTCATTCTTCTTCTTCAACTTCCTCTTTTCTTTTCTTGTCTCATCATCCGCAAATCAAAGCACCTGCATCAACGAACACCGCTTGGAACTGCCTTATTCAATTAAACACTCAGATCTTTCACCCAAATATATATATATATATATATGTATGATGCTCGTGATCAAATATAATGAAGAAACTCTAAAACACTGAATCACCTCAAGCTTGGCTGTGGCTGAAAATGTTTCTGCTATTGTTCAAATGAAGAAAAAGGGCTTCTTTCTTGTTCTCAGCAATTTGCATATATATATATATATATATATATCAGTTCGTCTTAGGGTTCTGCAAATTTACAGAGAGAGAGAGAGAGAGAGAGAGATGGCGCATAGCTTTCTTGTTTTCTATGAAAAACACTAAGAACTGAGAGAGAGAGAGAGAGAGAGAGCAAAAACTAGAATAGCAGTTCAGTACAGACAGGAACAAACAACATCACACACACGCGCAAACACAAAAACAACCTTGCTAATTCAGAATCAGAAGGCCGACTCAGCATTAACAATGAGACCTTAACATGGATCCGCAAGTTGTGTTTCTTTCATATAGGTGAGAAGTGATCGAGAACAATGAAGGGTCTTCTGGATGATTCAAAGCTTTAAAATGAAGCGCAATTCATGGTTATATATAATGCAAAGTGTTAGCCAGATGTCAAGGAGCTTTTTAAGGCATTACTTTAATTTTTTTTTTAAATTACAAGGAATAAATTCCATTAATAACACATTATTTCTGTTGAGATACTATGAAAAAGAATTCAAAGCCTCTCCATTTCTTTATCATTTTTTTTCTTCTACTATCGTAAACGTAACCATTTATCAAATTTAAATCTAAAGCATATTCACTTAATGCAGTGATATTAATAGTTATAATTAGAAAAATTAAGGGAAAATGATAATAATAAAATGTAAAATTTCTGCATCCATAAGAAAAAGGGTAGAACCCTCCCAATTAAGAGTATTATTATTATTATTTTGAAAGTATAGAGAATAGCTAAGAGTAAAGATTTATCTTTCCTTGGATATTGATAGGAAAGGGTAAAATTTATAATATAAAAATATGAGCCAACTCACTCAATTGAATCGGTAAAATATTAACTCACTATCTTAACTAATTTAATAAGATGCTTCATTTACGATCAATTTAATTATGATTCAATTATAGTTTTAATTATTAATTTAATATCTCAATCAATTTAATGACCTCTTTAATTTTTAATACCTTGATAAAACCCTTTCAACTAGGGGAAGTACTATTATTTTATTTCCTTGGATTAAGATGTTATAATTACGATAGACCAGTTGTTTTTTATGCATGATGCTAAAATGGGAACGAAAAAGCAAAAGTAGATGTTTTTCCTTACAGTCGCATTCTAATTTCCCCCTTGCTGAAAATCTCATGTGAAAGTTGTTGTCTCTCATTTTCTTACTTAATGCAGAAATGGGTCTCCAACCTTTTTCTTTTGGGCATAAAGTATCATAAACAAATCTTAAAGCACACTTTAATTAAGAGAAAACTACGTTTTCAACTTTCATGATTCATCCTTCCTTTTTAGTGGTCATCAATCAATTGCCATTGAATAATGTTTTTCAACTAATTGCATTTGGAGAAATTGCTCATAGGGACCAAATGACAAACATAATTGTTACTCAAGACTTCAAATTTGCATGATTTATAAAAAGGACCAAGATTCTTATCAGCAATTAATTTGAATTTTGTAAAATGACCAAAACATCCTCATGATTAACCAAAATGTTTCTTATAAGCAGTGGTATTGCATGCTCCCTTCTTTAAAAAAAATATAAAGCATTTTTAATCAAATCACATTTAGTTAATTATCTTTAAAATTACATTCTTTTTATATTTATTCTTACTTAATAAAGTATTTTCATTAAAAAATCTTATTAATTATATGCCTAATTAAAGGTATTTTTTAAAAATATTATTAATTTTTAAAAGATCTAAAATGCCTTGCATCTTTTTAATAGAGTGAGTAATGTACAAGAGGTTTGGCTTAGATTCCAAGCTATCTTTCATTATTTGTTCTATAGGGTTAAATGACAAATTGGCCTCTAAACTATGAGTATAAGAATTTTTGGGATCTTCAACTTATTTTTGAGGTAATATTATCCTTTAAGATTTTAAAATGGTGCAATATACTTCCAAGTTAACAAATGTTAACTTCGATCATTGGCTAACAAAAAAATTATACAAAAGGACTAATAAAATTTTCTTAATCAACTAAAGGTTAAAGTTATCTTTTATTAATGGTAAAGGTAGCATTATACTATGTTCAAAAGTTGAAGGTACACATTGCATTAAAAATGAGCTTACAAGTTGAGATGCTACTGAATGTATAGTTTTAAGGTTAATTTATTATTTAACCCTTCTTATAAAATAATCAATATATAAATAAGTGAATAAAAGCTACAAAGATAAAGTCACTAATGATAAAGTATCAAAAAAGATTTAGAATGGACGTTGAGATTTTTTTCATGGAAAGCGACACCGTTGAAATTATTGAGAAGTGAAATAAAGTCTCTAGAACAAATCATTCTGAGAGGAAGAATCCATTACGTGAGCAAAGAAATTCTTCCTAAAATATAAGATTTCCAAAAACATACTTAAGACCTCATACTTTGAGAATCATTCATAAGTTGGATCATGAAATCAATTTATAAAGGGAGAATTACTTTAAAATCTTACTTAAGACAAGTAATTATTCTCATGTTCATTGATAACTGAATTTAAAAAAATGATAATATATGAGAGCAATTAATTATGTTGAGTGAGATTTTCTATGTAATTCTCCCATCTATAAAAAGGTATTAGTTTATGAGAGATCTTTCTTCATAACTGATCTTCTATAATTTACAAAAAACTTTGATGCAAAATTTAGAAACATTTGGATCCTAAAAAATTATAGAGGTATAACATATAATTGGGTTAATATGTAATTTGGACTATAAACTATAAATTCAAGAGTGATTTGAACCCTATATTTATAATTAATATATTTTAAACTCTAAACAATTAAATTGGGAGCATACTTACGCCCACTGCTAATTTGGTCCTAATGTCTTTTAATAAAGTTTTTAGTTAAATAGTAGTTGAAACCCTAAACTAAAGTCAGTAATTTGAGCTAAGTCTGATAGGTCATCCCGAAGCCTCTTGAAAAAATGTTGGGGTTGGCCTTTGCTATTGACACTATTGTCGAATAGTATTAAAATTAATAAAAACTAGATTTTACAGTAAAACACAATCTAGGTCATCTCCCTAAGAGTTAATAGATTAACTATGTAAATTAGCATTATGAAAAGTTAAATAGTGGAGGGATTTTTTATGACAAATTAATTTAAAAAATAAATTAAAATTAAATAAATAAATAAAAACAAGCAGTGCAATCAATTACAAGCTAATCACCTAAACTTAATCTTTTTTGTCTACAAAATAAATTAATTTTATTTAACTTTATTATTCTGATCTTATTACATATTTTTTAAATTATCATTCAAGAATTAAATAAGAAAATAAATTATAAATTAATTAAATTCTTCTTTAATTCATAACTTAACAACTATTTTATGTTAGTTTATGAGAGGTCTTTCTTCATAACTGATCTTCTATAATTTACAAAAAACTTTGATGCAAAATTTAGAAACATTTGGATCCTAAAAAATTATAGAGGTATAACATATAATTGGGTTAATATGCAATTTGGACTATAAACTATAAATTCAAGAGTGATTTGAACCTATATTTATAATTGATATATTTTAAACTCTAAACAATTAAATTGAGAGCATACTTACGCCCACTGTTAATTTGGTCCTAATGTCTTTTAATAAAGTTTTTGGTTAAATAGTAGTTGAAACACTAAACTAAAGTCACTAATTCGAGCTAAGTCTGACGAGTCAACCCGAAGCCTGTTGAAAAAAAGTTGGGGTTGGCCTTCACTATTGACACTATTGTTGAATAGTATTAAAATTAATAAAAACTAAATTTTGCGGTGAAACACAACCTAGGTTATCTCCCTAAGAGTTAATAGATTAACTATTTAAATTAGCATTATAAAAAGTTAAATAGTGGAGGGATTTTTTATGATGAAATTAATTTAAAAAATAAATTAAAATTAAATAAATAAAGAAAAACAAGCAGCGCAATCAATTACAAGCCAATCACCTAAATTTAATCTTTTTTGTCTACAAAATAAATTAATTTTATTTAACTTTATTATTCTGATCTGATTACATATTTTTCAAATTATCATTCAAGAATTAAATAAGAAAGTAAGTTATAAATTAATTAAATTTTTCTTTAATTCATAACTTAACAATTGTTTTATGTTAGTCACATCAACAATGAGTAACCACTCAAGCCGAACCAAATTATTCTTTTATTATTATATCAATCAACTATAGCAAGTAAAAACTCAAATAAAATTTATAGTTTAAAAATTATTTAATAATGTTATTCTAATCAATAATAACAACTAAATCATGAAATTTACAGGTAGAAAAAAAGTTAAAAAAATTAAAATAAAATTTTTTTGAATATCAAAAGTTTTAATTAAAATTTAAGATTATAATTTATAATTAATTATATTAAAAATTTAATTTTTTATATAATTAAAAATTAAACAATATAAGATGAGAATATGACAACCCATCGCCTGTATTAAAGGAAAGAAGAATGACGGTCGCTTGTGCCAGAACTCCGGTTCCTCGCCGCCTACTTTGATTCTTTTGTCAATTCTCCAGTGATGCGTTCTCTACAGCTGCGTCCTTTATATATGAAAAGTTGTGCGTCTCTCACAGAAGCAAAACCTAATAATTTAATAAAATAATAAAACTATTTTAAATATTCTTAAATAAAAATTACACTAAAAAATCTAAAAAATATATAAACAATGTTTTAAAAAATTTAATTCTTAACTTGATCTTTAAATGTATTTATATTTTTTATTTAAAATAATTTTTATAAATGTCTTTTAAATTAAATTTAGAAGATCTACGCAAATAAAATAAAATTAAATAGCAACTATACAAAAAATCAAAGATAACATCTATTATATTTTAAAACTTAAGATTTAGTCAGTTAAAATTCAAAAGTTAAAGATTGGCTAATAAAATTAAATAATATTCAATTAAACTCAATTAGCCTCAAATAAATATTTAAAGTTTAAATTAAAAGGTTAAAAATATATAAAATTGCTATTCATTAGATATATGGGCTTTTTTAAAAGGGTATGATACTTTAAATTTGATTCAAATAAATTGGCCCAAATTGAGCCCAACCTAATAAGCCCAACTGTTAGAATTTCTGGCTCTATATGTATGTAGAGTCAATAATTTTGGTCAAGCTTAATGAGCTAGCTGGAATCTAACCAAAAAATTTAGAATCAAATTTGACTATATGAGTTTTTTAAGAAGGTAGAACACTTAAGCCCAATTCAAATAGAGCATAACTTGAATAAGCCCAACCAGCTTAAATTACTGACTCTACACTAAACTATAATTCTAGGCGCTATTTGAACCTTAAACTTATTTTTGATACATTTTAAACTCTAAACAATTATACTTGAGACAATTTAGTTCCAACTATTAAAATGGTACAAATGTTCATTATTTTAAGTGTGGGCCCAAATAATTGACATGTTAATCGCTTACAAAGGAGTCAAATTCATAGATAAACATGCAAGGTTTGTTTATAATTTATTTTCTGTTAATTTGGTAAATTAGAGATTGATTTCTAATATAGGTTATTTGAATTCATGTGTTTATGCTGATTTTAATTTAATTTGTTATGGAGTCCAATTAATAATTAAAAATTATATAATTACACTTCCAGCCAACCTCACAGATTTTACAATTTACCACTAACTATCAACAAGAAGCATGGGTTAGGAACAGAGGGCAAGGGAAGAAGCAGGATAAGGGTAAACATGGTGTCAAAAATAAAAAAGCATAGGCCCCATTATGCTTAAGGCAAATGGATGTTAATTCTAAATTAATGGTAGGGTGAGATTGATCCAAATTTAATTGTTGATAGTTTAAATTATACCATAGGCCTATAGTTTAGGGTTTGCATTGCCATTTAATCTTTTTATTAACGGACATTAGGCCAAATTAACAGTGGGGGTAGGATGGATAAAGTCTGATTGTTTATAAGGTTCAAATCGCCCTGGATCTATAGTTTAGAATCCAAATTATATATTAACCTTATATAATTTACACATATCAATTTTGCACAAGGTTGAAAGCATTTGGATCCAAAAATGTTTACAAAAGGTCTTTGCATAATTTAATTAGTAATTTTTACAAGAAACCTTGCATAGTTTACAAGAGATCTTCCACGCAAAATCTTTTGTAATTTTTTTTGTAAATGATTAAACTACCTTTTAATTTTTAGGTTTATCAATAGCACTATAGACTCTAAACTTATTTATTATGTAAATTATTCTTTGAATTTTTAAAAACAATACTATATGGCTTTTACTGTTAATAAAAGTTAATTTTAATTGTTGGTTGGTCAGAGATTGACAAAAAAGAACATTAAAAATTACAATAAAAAACTCAATAATTACAGATAAGGATCCAAATTAAATAATTGCAGAACAAGGACCAATTTTTTTTTTTCATTTTCTATAATTTTGATATCTTTAACAGTTAAAGTTAACTTTTTCATTCACAGCATAAACTAAATTGCACTGTTTTTAAAAATTGAGAGAATAATTTACATCATAAACGAATTAAGGATTTATAATATTACTAGATCTAAAATCAAGGTGTAATTTTCTTATTTACTCAATTTCTTTTTTTTAAGGATCCAAATATTTTAACTTTCTACTAAACTTTTCATAAATCATGAAATAAAACTTGTAAACTACGCAAAATTCTCTAGTAAATTATGTAAGACCACTTGTAAAGATGCCATTTTACAATTTAAATTGATTGTTGATTCGTATGGTTTTTATTATTAACTATGTAAATTTGAGGTTCTTAATCACAATAGGTTTGTCATCATTGGATCCTCATGACTCGCAAGCAATTTTCCCTTTGACAATGTTAGTCCCATGAAATTAGAAGGCAATTTAATATGGCCATTAATTGTTTGCTATCAATTTGTTTTAAACATTTAACCTTTTGAAAAAAATAGGAGTAACATTTCTAAACCTTTATTGACAAACTTGTGGTTAAAAAAAAAAAATCCAAACAAGAAAGTGATAGTGTCACTATCAGCCTGTGACTAATAGTTAATTCCTAAAACCACTAATGCCCGATTGTCCCTTCTTTTACCTAAGTTACAGAACTACCTTGAAAACCTATGAAATAATATGAAGGTTTAAACACTTTGGGACCACTTTTGATTTGGGCCTGTAACCTCGGTTTTAAGGAATTCGTAAATCCATAGGCCCAGACCTCAGGTCCATAGGGCTTCACTATAAAATTTCAAAGACAATTTTCATGAACAAATGTGTAGAAAAAAAATGTTCATGTAAAAAAAAAAATTCTTTTTTTAATACAAAACTATAGTAAAATTGTGCGAAAGAAACAAAAACTAAGTCAGATCTTTTAATAAGAGATCTCTACACCAAAAGACATCATAAGTCACAATCCAATCTTTTATGATCAACTCCTTGATTCTTTTGATGGCGTTGAAAAGAGGCATGTACAAGTATTCAACTTATCAAAATATTAAAGAGTCTATACCAAAATGTAATAATGCATTATACATAAGTTATAAACAATCGAATTTGTATTTCATACCTTGGAGATCTGAATTCTTCTCATAAAACATTTGTGAAAATGGAAAGATTTGACAAATATGCCACAGATTTAGATATGGTAAGTGATTTAAGTTTACTCACTTGATGAACGTTTCATGTAGCACGATAATAACTGTTTGATTTAATTGAATGAATATAAAAATTTTTATCATATATATTTGGAAAATACTAGATTTCAAATTTTTGGAGAGGATGCTGTGTGCTTTGATTATTTTAAATTTTTGAAGGAAAATGTATCATGATAGTTTTTAAGTAATGATGAAAACAAATGGTTATATTTGAGACATTCAATGATAGAGTCAGAACCTTATGTTAGGGGTGCAAATTAATTTTTAAAAATAATAATTTAAAAATAATACTATTATTTCCTTTCTTTTGTCAAATGTTATTACAAATGTTTCCTTCCATATGATATTATTTATCTATGGTGACGAGGATGATGATGCTTCACCAAGAACATTAAAAATAAAATAATTAAGTGTAATCTTTTATAAAAACCATATTAGAGTTTTGGATTTAGTAGATTTAAATTAAAACATTCACAAAAAAAAAAGTTCTAGATCTGTAGGGGCACAACATTTTGTGGCTAGAAAGGGTAAAATAACAAAATATATACTACATTCTTGTAGCTTCTACCAAAATTTTATATACATGTGGCTCCGTCATCAAAGATATTTATTAAATGTGTGGACTTAAATTGTTCACCGAATCTAAATCCATTTGCCACTAGCTATTTCTAGCATATAAAAGATTGGAGAATTTATCAAAGTGTATAAAATTATCATTCTTACAAAATAGAATTAAAGAATATGAAAATCATGTGGATTAATATATTGGGGCGGTTAGGAAAATATAGCCAATGTACACTCAATATCTTGATATATAGCTTAGATGATCGATGTTTGGGGGGAAAACTATATAGTATCTGATTTGTCTTCATTTCTTTGTATGTTGATGTTCTTGTGATAGGAAGTCATGTGTGCTTATTCATGTGTTGATATATGATGAATTAAATAAAAGCTCATTTAATAAAATTGAGACCTTGTAAGGTCTTCTTATTTAATTTTATAAGTCATTTTTTGTAATTTTTTAAATCATTCTTTATAATTTTATGAGTCACCTCACGGTTAAACTAATAGATATATAATGGAGAGACCATATTGCTGCAACTTTAATATATGAGGAACAACATTACACTATCGTACTCTTGACCTGAGGGTGCCTAGCACACATGGGAAAAAAAAGTTGAGGAACAAATTAACATAGGATCAGAACCAGCGTAAATATTAAGTGGGGCAAGTATTTTAATGTTATAAACATATATTACATATGTAGTTTATTTAATTTCTTGATATTCATATTAATTATTTCATATAATTTTATAACGTTGACAAAAATTAAAGAGTATTTTACATATCTGTTATATTGACCATAAAAATATAAATAATATATAAAATGTTTATTATTAATAAATTTTCACATGTTACAAGTTATTAGATCACAAAACTTCAAATTTTGTGAAAAATAAATGTTTTCTTTTTATAATTATGTGAAGAAGTTAATTGTTTAGATTATGTTAATTGAACATTTGCTTTAATATAGATAAGGAGGAAGGTTTAGCTTGATTTTCCCCACAAGAGATGAATCATGAATTAAGAGATGATGGATGAAAAAGGATC
This sequence comes from Prosopis cineraria, assembly GCF_029017545.1. Classification (NCBI taxonomy): domain Eukaryota; kingdom Viridiplantae; phylum Streptophyta; class Magnoliopsida; order Fabales; family Fabaceae; genus Prosopis; species Prosopis cineraria. Next base: position 13,371,613 of record NW_026555335.1, read on the forward strand.
ATATATAGTTTGCGTGTTCATGTTGAGGTCACCTTCATGATGCAACTACAAGTATCTCCATCTTCACATATCTCTCTTAAAAAAGAAAAAGCAGAGAGAGAGAGAGAGAGAGAGGAGAGAGAGAGAGAGAGACTTTAATTGAGATCAAGTAGAATCTTAACACTGCATATGAATAAAACATGCCTCTTAAAAAAGACGTGGTGGCTCTTTGAACACGACTTGTAAGTTCCAAGAGGAATAAAGGCATGAATTTTTATGCAAAATCACATGTTCATTTCCATGTAAAGAATCGAACTAGCTTCTTATTAAATAATTAATATTGAATTTTAGCTAGCCACTATAAAAAAGTTGTCTTTGATTAAATCCAAAAAATTAAAGGAAAATCACTGCAAAGTCCCTCATGAGAATTTTAATTACCACAAGGTCCCATAAAATATATATTCATAAACATGCTTTACATATAATTATTAGAATTAGAAATACAAGTTGGGCTTCTGCCCGTTTAAAACTATTTTTAGAAGAGTTGGGCTTGAAATATTATAAAATTTTTGTGTAACCAAACTTTAAAGCCTAGTTTTGTTAGGTCCTATAAAAATAGGCTCGGTGGTCCATTTAGGCTTGTTTTTATATTTTACTTTTTTAAAATAAAATGTTTTCAATTTTTAAAAGACTTTAAAATATATATTTATATTTAAAATTAGAACTTATATTACTTATTTTAAATTTTTGAGCATTATAATTTGTATTTTAAAGAAAACATGTAATATTATAATATAAAAATTAATTTTTTAAATAATTAAAAAAAATTAAAAATAAGCTTATATTGGACTACATTGAGGTCACCTTCATTATATAACTGTTATCCTAAGCTAGATCAATAAAAGTTGAGCTTGACGAAAGAACCACTTTTATGGTAATTAGGTTTTTAGGCCTAAGCCCATGGCAACAGAACCCATATATGGATCAAGCCACCCATTTGCCAACACTTACAATTATTAGAATACCCATTTTTTATTTTTTATTTTTAAAATTAAATACACCCCCCATAGTCATTGGAGTTTTGGCCGGTCTTCAAGAGCTTGACAACTGTTGCCAACCTCTAGAGATCTAATGATTGGTTGTGAATGTGTTAGATTTTTTTAGGGGAAATCACATTGCAAGAATCAAAAGAGCCAAAAAATGCATTGTAGGCTCAATAGATTATGTTATTGCACTATAAGCCCAAAGGCCGTTGTTATAATTTTTCTTGAGAGTGAAAGCACACAACATAATATTCATGCATTTCTAATTGATCAGTAAGCTTAATAATAAGCGACATACACAATATACAACACAATCTTATGGATGTATAACAAATTGTTTATGTATTCTCAACTAAATGTCTATGCGTGGAGATACATGAACATTGTTTTAAAAATTTATGAATATTGTGTTGTGCATCCATGGATATCGTGTTGTACATGCAAATAAATATAGTCAACATTGTATTGTGTATCCATAGATATCATATTGTGCATTTATGGACATTGTATTGTACATAATATGAGTTTTTAAATTACATAAGGAAAAAATTATACTTTCACTCTCAAGAAAATTTGAAACAAGGGCCTTTAAACCTGTAGTGTAATATCAAAATGTATTGGGTCTAAAGTGACATTTTGTGTTGTTTTAGGGCTTGCAGTGCAATTCTCCCTTAAAAAAAAAAGAAAAACACATTTTGATAAATGTACATAAAACATATTTATAAATAAGGGATCTGAAACTTGAGAGTAGCATTTTATACATTTCGTCATGGGACTTTATGGTAATCAGAATCCCTTTTTTTTTTTTTTAAATTTCATTGGTTTTCTTATTCCACTTTTTTTTTTGTCAAAAACTTTTTCCAATAACAATTAATTAGCATGAAGATGTAGCTGGCATGGAATTACTATTGATTGTGAAAGTCAAGATATGTGATCTGTTTCTATGATCCATATCTACGCACAATAGCCTTAAATTTCATGCCGATTCAGATTTCAGAAGCATCCTAATTAGTTGGGCGGTTGGACACTTGCACTATTTTTCCTTTACAGAATTGTGTGATTCTATATGTTTTGATTTAATTCCAGGGAATCTTTCTTTCTAGCCATAACATATTTAAATAATAAAATATACATGATTGTTGGCCATATTTTTAACTTTGTTGGGCCAATTTTATTTTTTTGTTGCTCAAGTTATTCTTATGATTACCATGAAACTAATCTCTCGAGAAATTTGAATACCATTTAAAGGGTTATTTTCTCTCAAATAATGTTTTTTCATACACACCTCCAGGAATCGATCGCTGGATTCATTAAGAATAAACCATATAATCAAATGTAACGTTTTGATGAAGGAACCTCTCCTTTCGCTGTGTTTGTTACATGTGTTAACACAACTAAAAATTTGAAATAAAAAATAAAAAATAAATATTATGTTGGCTTTCGAACGTCAAACCCCTAAACCTTATAGATGAGAACAGAGCTTTAAAAATATGGTCAATTCAAGATGTGTATACTTATGGACTTGAGCTTTTAAAAGTTGGACTTACATGGACTGAATTTATAAGAACAAACTCAGCCTTTATTGACAATTCTATGTATAAGATTGGAGGGAGTAACTAATAGGAAAAATAATAACTATAGACAAAGTAAAGATGTTATTGACAATTCAAGGCCTTGAATTATTGAAATGTCATAGAAAGAACCTGATCTTTATTTTTAACCAAATACTTCTAATTTTTAAAATAATCAATGAAATGTCACTCATAAGTTTAATGACCAATAATAAAATTCATTACTATTTATTTTAAAAGTCCATATTTTGTGACAAATACTAGTTAACCCTTCACTAATTATGGGTCACTAAATTGTGACATAAGTCAACAGTTCGGGAACATAGCAATCAACACCATAGCTCCAGTGAATGTGCAGTACTTAGTGTGCTACAAAGGGGTCTGCAATTTTGCTGGGCTAAAGGGTATCATTATATTGAAGTCATTGTCCACTGTGCTTAAAGCTACGTACAATTGAATCATTAGGAATAGTAATACAAATGCTCATTTTTGTTGCTCCAACATTCTGAGCGACATTAGAGAAATGACACTTCCACATTGGAACTTCTCTTTAGTCTTTTCTTGTAATGATAGCACAGCACTTTTTAATGTTCTAAACCTTGGATCTGCTAGTACTGTTTCTTTTGGCTCCTTTAACCATTAAACTTTTTAGTTGTCAAAGAGTGGTGGATGGTGAAAAGTGCAGGGTTTTCTTTTAGTTTGTAGTTTTCTCTTTTTACTCTGGTTAGTTTTGTTAATTTATAGTCCCATTTGCTTTCCCAAAAAAAAAAAAAGTTTCACAAAGGAAAAGGACACACAAAGGTCAATCCACCCTAAAAGAGTAAAATATTATGTATATTCCAACATTGAGATATTCATCAGTAATGGTTGTGATTCATTGAAGGAATTCTGAGATTGGTGTGTTTAACCCTAGTCTGCAAATCCAATCCAGCTATCACCAAACAATAATTAACGCCAACGCAAAGTAATCCAAGAGTGACAAACCAAGGAAAGTTAGTTTCTTTATGGAAATAAAATATTTAATGAGCTTTTGAAGTCTACATATATGTAGCTCGGATGCATCAAACTCATATAATTTACAGTCAAATCCCACAAGTTTAACCAAAAAGCACTGATAACTATGCATATGCAAATACCGTTCTTATTCTGATTTTTCTACTTCTTCTATAGGATGCTGCATTTATATCATCAGACATAGAAAACATGTCAGCAGCATAGACTTCTTTCTGTATGTAAGAGGAAAAAACGGGACAAAAAAATAAGCTTTACATCTCTGATTATCACACGAGTAAAAAAAAAAAAAAAACATGTGACTTGTTTATTGTCCTCGCGCGCTGTGTGTGTGTGTGTGTGTGTGTGTCTCTACTGTTATAGGAGGAGATTGAAATCCGAAAATCAAAAGACTCTGATCCCTATTAAGCTTAGTATAGTAGCAAGACGAATTCATGATAATGACCCCCCAAAAACATGATTACACTCGAATGCACTTAAACATGGCTTGGAGCATTATAGCAAGGGACTTGAATCAAGAAAAAGTTGAATGTGACTAGACTAAAGTGTCATCTTCAGTTTCTTGAAGTCCCAAACAGCCATTTATCTTATTAGCTGTGGTTGAAACTTTTTTCATTTTCACTTCTACAATGTTTCATGATTTTTTTAGTTGAATAAAATTTTGGCTTGAAAGTTTTACTGTTAGATTTTTCTCTCTTTACAGCTCACAGGTCTGTTTCCATATTATGTTTTCAAAAGTCTTTGTCTATGTTATAATAAATTATTACTTGTGGGAAGTTTCTCTGTTGATTTCCTACACCTATTGAAATTTCTAAAAGGAAGGTTGCTTGTAGTATCCAATGCTAAAATAATACTCTTTTTATCTCAAATTATAAGACACTTTAAACAAAATTATATCTGCCAATAAAATTCATTAAATTCATTTTATAACCTTACTTTTTGATGAGAAAAATATAAATTTTAAAATATCTTTCATTTAATCCTTCATTGGTGAAATAATACTAATCAGTGAGAATATATGAGAAGGGTACAATTAAAAAAATATCTTTAATAAACTCTTATTTTTATCAAAGTATCTTATATTTTAGAATTTTCAATTTCTCCTAAAAGTATCTTATAATTTGAAAAAAATAAAGTAATAAATTGAATTTACAACTCCTTTTCTACTCATATTAGATATAGACAACTCTTAATTTTCACTCTCTGAAACACTAAGGCATGTGTAATTTGAAAGATAATTGATCTTTGGGATGGATGACTATCCATGACCTAAAAATTAGTGACATCATATTAGTGACCGGCATGTCCATTACTAATCACTATATTAGTGATAGATTTGGCAGTTATGAATATGTTTTTTTAGTAGTGTTTAAGAATAGTTACTTGTAAATTTATAGAAAGTCATTTAATTATGAATGGATACTCAAAAACATAAAAAGGTAAAATCACTTATTTATAATTAAGACTGCTATATCCATCCACGATTCATATTTCATATATATATATATATATGTATGTATGTATGTATGTATGTATGTATATTCACAAGTAGCACTCGTTGAATTCATAATTAACTATCCCTAAATCACAAGTAATGTTGCATAAATTTATGAGACTATCTATGCATTTATAGTTAAATTTTCATAAATTGACTAGTGATCTACTATAAAATAGGCTTTTAATAATAGGTAAAAAAATATTTTAATAGCGGTTATAGAATCGCTACTGTCATAACTTTTAACAGCTATTTTAAATTTACTGTTGAAAGCTGCCCTTCGTTTGAATCTTTGAAAAAAAGGTGAGACTTTTAATAACTGTTATTGAAGGAACCACTGTTAAAAGTCACACTTTTAACAACAATTGTGACTATAACTGCTGTTAAAAGTCTAGTTACAATTGTTGTTAAAAGTATTTTTTAAAAAAATTAATCTATTTGTACTTATTTCCCAATTCCTAAAAATAAAAATATTTTATGTAATTTAAAGCTAGCAAGCCAGTTCCAGTGCATATAAACAATCCAAATTTTAATATAAAATTTTATAAAAATTATATAAAACTCAAATGGCCTATACAATTTTTTTAAAAAACTACCTAAATATTACATGCCTTTTGCAAAATATTGTGCCCAATGTGTGAGGATATCGTCAACCTTTTCTTCAGAGAATGGATCTACAATGTCAACATATAAATTAAAGTATAAAATTACAGTTAAAAAAGTAATTAACTAAATCAAATAATAATAAAATTAGCTTTTTAATATCAATACTAACTAAATTTGAAGCAATTTAGGGAAAAGAATGAAGCTAACAAAATGTTGGCATATTTTTTCCTAAAAATTAGACATCCAAAAAAAATTTACAAGAAAAAAAATAATAATTTTATTCCTAAACATTTCAAACAACAACAATTTGATCATGCATACAATAATCTAGGGCATTAAGCAATTATTAACAGTATTTCCAATAAGTAATTATATGTAAAAATAATTAAAAGTAATTAACTGAAATATATAACAAAAATTAAAAATAAATTAAACTAAAATTAAAAATAATTAATATATAAATTAAAATAAAAAAGAAAAGAAAGAGAATCAAGCTATTTAGAGGATAAAGGGGAAAGAAGGAGGAAGAAGACCGACACACCAAGAGAGAAGTCTGAGGGAAGGGGGAGGAGGGAGGAAGGCGAGTTAGAGGATTGGGAGGGGGGTCGAGAGGAGGGGAGTTGGGGACGAGGGTCGAGACGAAGGGAAAGAATTGGGGGAAGGGGGACGAGATGGAGGGAATTGGGGGAGGGAGGCTGTGAGGGAGGGAGTTCAAGGGGTCAAGACTGATGAAGAAGATAAGGGTGTGGCATGCGTTATCTTTTTTAATAATTTTGAATACTTTCAACGGTTCGTGCTAGCTCACCTATTGTTGAAAGTATTATATTTAATTTTTAAAATTTTAAACCTTCAATAATGAATAAGTTGAAAGTATTATATTTTATTTTTTTAATTTTTAAAACTTTTAACATTGGGTTAATGGACACTCAATGTTAAAAGTATTTTCTATAGCGGTTTAAATGTAACTTGATTTTGAAAGTCCTATTGTAACATCTCAGAAAATTTAACTTAAGAATAATTGAGTAATTAAAGATAAATTAGACAATTGAAAGTTAACTTGGACTAAATAATAATAATAATAATGTATGAATGGCTAATGATTATATCGAATTCTAATTATGACTTAGAATTAGACCCTAAGTGGTATTGGGCCATATTTTGACTTAATTAGATGGACAATGTCTGAAATTTGAAATTTCAATCCTTGGCTATAGCCAAGAGTTGATTTTTAAGCTGCCAGACTTGCTTTTTAGATTAAAAAATTAGAGCTTTGAGTAGGAGTTCAAAGGAGAATGAAAAGGGCTTTGTTAGGGTTTGTTGTAAACATCTAATTGAGTCTATTTGGAGGTTTTAATCACTTGGATAAGTACTTATAACCTCTCGTCTTCCTCTCTTGTGCATTTTCACCATAGTTTTTGGGTAGTTCTTTGGGAATTCAAAAATGAGTTGTGAGTTTACCTAAAATTCTAACTTTAATGGGATTAATGAGAGTTTATTTAAGTGTCTAACTTTTAAATTATGATGCTATTATTGTTTTGGGAATTCAAGGTGGGGTTTGGAGTAAACCCTAGAGCTAACTATTGAGCTAGGAAGATTATGATTTATTAATGGTGTTGATTAGACTAATAAAAGTCTAAGTGAACTAATGGAACTTAAAATTATATTTGGTTGTGGGTAGATGACTACAATAGGACTTTTGCATTTAGGCTTTGATTAAAGTTAATTACGAATAATTAGTCATTAATGACTATTGGTGTATTTGATTGTAGATTGATTATTATTGGTGCTATTGAGCTTATTTGAGGCTCTATTTAATATTCATGGGTACTTTTTGGTTAGTAAATCAAGAATTGAGGTAACTAAAAATTTTAATTATTGTACATTATAATGTTTGCAACTGTAAGTTATGTTGAGTTATCATTGGCTTGAGATAGGTAATATGGACAAGTTCATTAATATAATAACTTTGAGTTAATGTTATTCGATAAACAAGCCTAATAGTGATAAAAATGCTTTATGGCCACGTGATAGCCTGTAAATTTTGTTTATGAATATGTTGAGTTATTAAGATATGTATGAATATATATTTATATATGTTGACTGAGCTTGCATGATCATGATGGGTGAGAGTTCACCCTAAAACAGTAGAAGATTAGAATGGTAAATCAACGTGGTGTGACCTTTACTAAGTTTGTGCACAGTGGTTGGCATATTTCATTATTATATGTGCTTAATATTGTCAACAACCTACGGGTATAGCATGGGTCAGGCACGATGCTCAATATCATTGATCTTGAATTGGATGGTAGGGGTCGAGCACTTATGACATCTTGAAATTCAAGTAAGGAGAACCCATGGTCTAAGAGTGAGTACTGGAGCCTTTAGCTAGGTGAACCCTCATAATTGGAGAGCGAGGCTAATCCAATTGCACAGAATAGACCTTTATGAGTTGTTAGCCTATGGGTTTAGTCATAAGATATAAGGTAGATGCATTGATCATGTGGAATACTATCTTGTGTTATAATATGATTAATGTATGATTGACTTATGTGATATAAATTGATTTATTTGTTTATACGTGCCACACTTTAATATGATTTAATTAAGTTTCTTGGTTACTGAGATTGTTTAATCTCACTCATGTTTGTTAATATCATTACAGGAGATGATAAGGATAAGGAAAAAGGGAAGGCATTGACGCCGAAGAACTAGAGCTTATCTTGTAAAGTCTCTAGTTAATATATGTGTAATTGACCTTATTTTTCCAACACTAGGGGTTTTTCATATTGATTTATGTTTATTTGAAATTCACTTGTAATTGTTGCCTTAAACTTTAATCTTAGGCATTTTTGGATTGTCTTGGCCATAGTAGGGTCCCAACCCCTAAACTGACTACGGTAGTGGGCCAAGATAGCTTAAACAAGTATATTTTAATAAGTTAAATGTGTTTTACATATTTTGAGTGATTATTTAGTTTGAATGCAAAAATATACATTTTTACCCCCTCATTATGTGTCTTATAGAGGTTGAGTGGTCAATTCTTGTATTAAGGGCGATTTGATGCTTATGACCATTTGGACAAGTGTATTAGGACTATTGAGTGTAGTTCAAGCCCTTGTATTGGCTAATGGCTTATGATTTGGAATTTGGACACTTTATTGATGGTTTAGAGGTAAAAATGTGAAGTTTCAGTTCTAGGTCTTCAAATTCTTCATTTGATGTCGGATTGATATAAAACCAAAATTATTAGTTAGATTATAAAATTTTTGGCGTGTGGGCACTTGAATCACCTTAATTGGAGGTCTAAGTCAAAAGTTATGCATATCGAAAGTTCATGGTTGGTAGCTGTTATGATAGATGCTGTCATGAAGTCTTGGCCGCGGTTTAAAGAATGTTTGCCGTAGCTAAAAGGTGGCCGAGAGCTTTTGGCTACAGTCAAAAGGGAATTGGCTATAGCCAAGTCTTTACCAAAAGTGTTAGTCATAGCTTGTTATGCTCTGGCCGCAGCTAAGTACCCTTGTTATGCAAACATAATCTTTTTCACTTTATTTTAACTTGTTTTTAACTCTAATTGATATTCATGCTTCTCGAATACTTTTTAATTTAATTTATAGTGTTTAAATAATCTTTTAAACTTGGCTTTGAGATTAAATAATCAATGTGATCTTATCTCTACAACATTTTCCTTACTTAACCTTTTGAGTTTTTATCTTGCCAAGATTAATCTTTTTGTTTTCATGATATTTCTTATTATTGATTTAATTAGTTAGAATGAATCTTTACCTTAAGGTTAATTTCTATGCTAACTATGTGTTTAATTAATAGAGGTATTACACCTATAATGGCAGTAAATATTATAAAAATGCCACTATTTCTACTTTTAATAGAGAGTACCTTTTAATTCATGTAAAAAGTTTTTTGTAAATGATAAATTTTGTACTGGTATGACCTTCTTAAAATTCACAAGTGACTATCTTTAAAATTCATAAGTTAATGATACATAAATCATAAGGGGAAAAACTTATATAGTTAAAGTATTTATTAAATGAAGATATATGACTTTTTTTATAGATTATGTATTTCATAACAAATTCTTGTTATTAATATTACATCCTCCTTTTTAAATTATAATACACTTTTAGACAAAATCTCACATACTAATAAAACTCATTAAATACACTTTACAACCTGTTTTTTTTTTTCAAGACAAAAAAATAAACTTTTAAAATGTCCTTCATTTAATACTCTAGGGTAATATTAAAAAAATATAATTAATGAATCCTTATTTTTGTCAAAATGTGTCATATTTTGAGATGCTGAATCTTTTCTAAAATTGTTAATTTAGGACGGAGGGAGTATTAATTAACACATGCATAAAAACTTACTCGTCTTAATTAACACATGCATAAATACCTAAGTCTCATCCGTTCATAAAATTATTTTTCCATTCACAATTGACTTTCTATAGATTCACAAGTAACATTCATTTAAATTAGAAACTAACTTTACTTAAATTCATGAGTTACATTCTATTATTTACTTTAACAATTATTTCCCCTATTGAAAAATATAAATCATTTTTTCTTAGGTTAAATGTTAAAAAATATAAGACATTGTATATTCTTAAATGTGTAATTAATGAGTTTTTTTTAAGAATACCCTTAATAATTAAATCATTCAATCCTTCACCTTTAAGTGAGACACACTATTGAATAAAAACGAACACAAAAAGATGATATATATTTACAAATAATTTACAACTAACAAATTGGGGTGTTATTCAATTAAAAATATCTTATATTTTTAAATAAAATGAGTATTCATTTTTTAATTATAAATAAAGATCATGACCCCTTCCATGATATTTCAATAATTCAAAATATCAACTGATTAATGTCTCATAAGATTTGTAATTGAGGGAGTACATAATGAGTAATACTATTAATTTATCACAGAATTTAGCCGATCAAAATTCATCCTTGTTAATTGTTGTTGCTTTTTCAACATATTAATGGGCCGTTTGGTTCAATGCATGCATTGCAAGAGAATAACATGTAATCCTGATGTACTCTTTCCATTCATATTGTTTGGTTGGTCCATTGTAATGTAAAAGGGATTGCTTCAAATGATGTATTAGGGATTACATTACTAGACTTATGGAATCCCCATTCTCATTGCCTTCTAACTTTTCTATCCTCCTCATCTTCATCGTTGTGCAAGGCCGCAACACACCATCGACAACCTCACCCTCCTTCCTTCCCATTATCACTAAACTTGAACTTCCTTCTTGGTGTGCCTCCTTCCTCAACCTTGGCAGCAACGACATTTACTCCTTGCCATTGGCGACCGCCATCAACAACACCACACCATTTGAACCAAAACTAATTCACGACAACAGCACTTGTTCAATTAAGCTCAACTTTTGAAGGTTTTCAAAAGCTTCATTGTTGTTGTATGTATGATTTCTGATTTTTTGTGCAAGGAAGCCGTGGCTTATGTTTGTGCAAGGGCGATGGTGGTGAAGATAACAGGGGGAGGTTTTTCTTAAAGGGTATTTTTGTATTTTTAATTTTATTTGAATTTAACAAAATATTAAAATAGATTTTATTTTACCATTTCCCAAATTTCATACCAAGTAAACTCATGTAACTAACATTACATTACATTATATTCTATTCCCTATTATTGCATTACAATACATTAGCATTAATTCTGTGAACCAAACGGGCAGTGCAACGCACGTTTTCCATGAATTACAAGATTACTTATTTTATTCATTTCTACTTTTAATTCTATGTTCCTTTTAGTCTTATAATTAAATATTAATAAAGTCAGAATCCAGATGGATTGAATTTTAATTTCTCTCCAAATAACACCAGTATTCCTTTTTTTTTTTGGCCAAATACTACTAACACAGAGTACTAAAGTCGAATCTTCTTATAATCCGTTTGACTTCTCATATCGCCCGCGGGTTGACTATTATTTTGTTCAAAGATTCGATATTTAAACAGTTTATTTTTTAAAAAAACCAACAATTTTGAAACACGTTAAATTAGTGAAAAACAATTCAGACAATTCCGGTTAATTATTGGAGTTATTTATTATTTCATCGCGTGGTGGTTGGAATTGAATAGGCCACGTGCTATCCTTGGAATAAGCACGTGAATTATAATGCGCTCGCAGTATCCAAGGGCAAAGTCACAAAGATTCAAAGCACCGCGTCTTTAACAGTAACATTAATATTTTGTCCAAAAAAAAAAACAGAAACATTAATATATTTAAAGGAAAATGATAGAAAAATTTATTTAAATTATGTAAATGATAAATTAGTCGTATGAAATGACATAATTCTCCTGGAATCCTGTGAGATTTTATCATTAGGGAGTTAAAAAAAATGATCCAATTGTCCTCAAATAAAATAAAAATTCTTAGAGTTGCCAATGACAATTAAATTGTTGTGAATTTAAAAACAAAAATTGTAAATGAAAAGTTATAAATTTTCAACATCTGATACATACCAGGACCTGCATATGTAGAATTGTGAATGATTATTGAATTATTATGAATTTAGAAACAAATGTTGTTAATATGAGAATAAAAGTTGTAAATAAAAAGTTACAAATTTTCAATACTTGATGTATATCAAGATTTGCAGATGCAGAGTTGCGAATAACAATTAAATTGTTGTGAATTTAGAAATAAAAGTTGTTATTATAGGAACAAAAGTTATGAATGAAAAGTTACAAATTTTTAATACCTAATATATATCAAGATCTATAGATATGAAGTTGCGAATAACTATTAAATTGTTGCAAATTTAGAGATAAAATTTGTTAATATAAGAATAAAAGTTGTTAATGAAAAGTTGAGAATTTTCAACACTCAACGCACACCAGGACTTGCAGATCAAGACTTGTGAATAGTTATTAAATTATTGTGAATTTAGAAAAAAAATTTATTAATATATAAACAAAAATTGTAAATGAAAAGTTGTGAATTTTTTAATATGAATAAAGGGCAAAAGTATCATTTTTTATAATTCCCTGATGAGGGAAACATAATTTAAATGAATTTTTTTGTCATTTTCTCTATATTTAATGCCTTTTTTTTTTGTATTTCATAGATGTTTCAAAATGCTTGTTTGTTGTATTTCTTTCATTCAAAAATATAAAATATTTTTTAAAAAATTAGATATTAAAAAATATAAAGTATTTTTCATTTTTTGAAGTTTAATCATTGTCTGTTTTTCAAAAGTGCTTCTATTAACAATGACTTTATATTTATTATAGGGTATCTAATAAGGATAAATATAAAAAGATAGGATTAGTTTAAAAGTAGGTAATTATTTTATTAGGGAGTAACATTCAATTATATTTTTAAATAAAGGGAGTATATTCAAATAGTTTACTGATATCAAACATTCAAACTTGCTTCCAAAAAAAAAAATTGTCAACGGAATTATCAAATAGAAGTTGTACTAATATCATATGTTTATTAATAATTTAGTGATAATTACCTACTATTTTATATATATTCAGAGGATTAGTTAAATTTAGTTTATTTTATTAAATATGTTTTAAATCAAATTTTTTTCCAAGTTTACTTTTGAGAATTAATTTTTCTTTCCCTTATTACCAGTAGATTATTCTGCAAATAAGCATTTAATTATTATTTTTCTAAAAAATGGCTAATTTAATTTTAGCAAAGCATTTCACATGCATGAGAAAAATAAAAGATCTGCAACAGCTGTTAGTATAAGCATAAAAGAAATTTCATTTTGTTAATTAATTTTATAATTTATGGATAGGGACCCACAACAATTCCACTAGCCAGCTACTGATGACCGGAAACTAATTAAGCAAGCAAGTCATCTCTATATAAGGTCTTGTCCTTCTTCAAACAAAACATGCCCCAAAATCGTTGACTTCTTTCTTTCTATACTCTCCCTCTAACCATTATATATTTTCTTCCATTGAAGCTTTTGTTTTCTAAATCAGATCCTGCTGAATTGAGAAAAGATGAAGATGAAGGTTGGAGATGAAAGGCGATTCGGTCTTCTGCAGGCAGCTAAGGACTCGGAGTATGTGAAGAAAGTGTATGGAGGATACCTGAACGTGTACATGGAAGCTTTCGGAGAAGAAGGACAGAGATGGGATTTATTCAAAGTGTATGAAGGAGAATTCCCAGACTTCACTCAGCTTCACAAGTACCATGGCTTTGTAGTTACCGGAAGTGCCCATGACGCTCATTCAAATGACCTCTGGGTCCTCAAACTCTGCCTCCTCCTTCAAACCCTCGACGCCATGCACAAGAATGTCCTCGGCATCTGCTTCGGCCACCAGGTAACAATTCAAATCTCCTAAACCCAGATTAGTCGGTAATCAGATATCAGATATGCTAGGATGTTTAAGTGTCCTTTTATTACTATTATTACTCATTTGTTCTCTTATCTCGTTTCCGGATGATCGCTCCCTGTTCCTAACAAGATAGTTTTGCAGGTACTTTGCAGGGCTTTGGGAGGAAGGGTGGGAAGAGCATACACGGGTTGGGATATAGGGATAAGAAAAGTGAGTATAGTTGACAGGGATTTAGCAACTTTCAGATACATGGAGATGAAGGAGGAGGAAGAGGAGGAAGAAGACCTGCCAGATTGTCTGTCGATAATAGAGATTCATCAAGATGAGGTGTACGAGATTCCAGAGGGTGCACAAGTGATTGCTTCGTCAGACAAAACTCGGGTTGAAATGTTTGCCATTGCAGACCACATTCTTGGGATTCAAGGTCATCCTGAGTATACAAAAGACATTCTCCTTAATCTCATCGAGCGTCTCCTCAATAATGATCTCATAGAGGTAATTTAATTATACTATTTTAATTTTTTACTTTTTTTATACAAATCTTTCTTAATTAATTAAATAATTAACTGAGCTTGTGCTGAGAATCTGGGTTTTGTTATTGTTGCAGAGAGGGTTTGCAGAGAGGGTGAAGTGTGGGTTGGAGTTAGCTGAACCAGATAGGAAAAGCTGGGAAAAGATATGCAAGAACTTTCTTAACGGAAGATAGAAGATAAACAGAACTTTCTTCTTCTTCTTTCCAAAACGTGAGGAAGCAAACAATGCTTGTCATGGTGGCAGAAGAATGTAGGAATCAAATTCCCAGACAAGCGGATGAACCTTGGCATATTAACCTGGATAATGTTTTGGATAGAAGTTTGTGGGAATAATCGGGCCCAAGTTGTGCATTGATGACCGTGACGACGGATGACACTTCTAGTTTATTGGTATAATTTCATATAAGGATTGCATACATGACATATATATTTTTGAATCGACCTTAGGTTTGAATTGAAATAAAATTCTAAAACAAAATAATCAAAATATCATTCTTCTAGCATGTTACAGCATAACAAGTAATACAAGGAAAAAATAAAGCTTTTAAAAAGTAATATAATTGATTTTACAAGATACATAATAACAACTTAATTTTTGTCAAGAGAGTTCATAATTAAAGTTATGAAGCTAACAAATATTGTAAGGGAATTGATAAATAAAGTCAAGGAAGAATTAACAAGTTTTCTTGGGCCCTATTTGGTAAGATGGAATCATGAAAAAAGAAAGGGAAACGAAAATGAAATATATGATCATGCTCATTTGATATATTGCAAACATGATTCTAAAGCATTCTGATTCAGCCAAAATTGACAGAATCCAATTCCATCATACACCTCATGGAATTCGATTCTAACGCCAACATAAAGACCGATCGACAACCGCAATAGGAGCCTTTCATCAGTAGCAATGAACTGTGCATTGAAAACATCCTCTTCCTTCAATCTCCACCAATCTCCTCTAGCCACCACTTTTAAAGGTATTCATTAAGGATAGGAAGTGTAGCATCCTGGATTTTTAATTTCAAGATTAAGTTAGTTAATTAAGGGTATTTAATTAACATTGAGTTTTAATTAATTTAATGATGACTAGTGATAGCTAATAGGTCTATTGGTTTTGGATACAGTCTTTGGATTGAGTCGAAAGTGATTTGAGCCACCTGGACTCAAATTTAAGAAGTAATTCAGACTGGATCAATTTGTGTCATTCATTGTTATGAAATGCATCAGTGGATGGTCAAAAATTTTAAATGATCAGTTGGAGAGTGCAACTGCAAAAAGAATAAAGAAATTGAAAAATAGAAAGAGAGAGAGAGAGAGAGAGAGCACAAAGGAGAGAGTAAGGTATGCTAGGAGACAAGTGATTTGGCATTTTGGAAGTGATCGATCTTCAATTGGTTTCATCTTGGTAATTCTTCTACTCTCACTCCTCTTCCACAAGTTTTAGATCAAGATTTGGGGTTGGGTGATGAGCAATTTTTGAACCTAGGACAATGGGTTCGAGCCCATTGGTCGACAACAAAATTTGTTGTATATATATAAACCTTATGTTGAAGATTCATAAATATCGTGTTATGCATACATGAATATTCTATTGAGATAAGAGTAAATGCATCTTTTTGTCCATAACAAAATTTGTAAAAATAGCTCTCGGGCTTGCAATATATTTTCAAATTCTATTAGATTCTAAATGCAAAATTTGTATTCTAGGGGCCCTTAGTGAAATTTTCCCTAGATAAAATTCTCCTTAATACACACATACACACAAACATATCGTCATGTGATCCGAACACTGAGGTCCACTTGTGTAAGGTCTCCCTTACTATTCCACAATTAACTTAAAAAATATGACAATTAAGGGATAAACCCTTAAAGGACTATCAAAGTAGTAAAATTTCATAAAAAGGAAATTTCTCAAATCCTTTTGGAAAGGAACCCCAAATTCAATATTTTAAATCTCAAACAATAATTAATAAGCACAAATAAGAGTTTAAAAGTAATGCAAAAGCTTAGAAATCAATTAGGGTTCAAAACAAATAATTTTAAAATTTAAAAATCATATTTGTGTAGAAAATGACATATATACTATGGCTCATGACATGTGCGCCGTGGCTCGTCTTCTTTGTGCCACGCGCCACGGCGCATTTCATGAAAATGATAGTATTAGTGTTGTCAAAATGACAACACAGGGAGTGAAATTTTGACGTGTCCCAAATCCCCGTCCGACGTTTAATTGAGGTGGTTTCGGTGTCTACATGAAACTTTCTTCTAACTCTAGCTAATGGCACTAATTTTCACACGCAAACTCTTTTTCTATAAAAATTTGGACAAAACTCATTTGGACCACTTTTTCACAAAATTTCACAAATGGGGTGTTCCAACTTAACTACACGTGCCAATATCCTACACCGACTATCTAACCACACTCAATGGACTTTAATGAACTTGTGCAATGCAAACACACAATCAAAAACTCATACATCATAAAATCACCACTCAACCCCAATTTTCACAAAACAAAAGGGGGGAAAACATTGTACAAAATCACCAATTTCATTCCAAATTTTTCAAATTACACATGTTTCTACTTGCACACGTATTTTGGCTCTATCCATGGGTTTACAACCAAAATTCATTAACTCAGGGCACAAAATACACAAGTTGTACATAAGATAATGCAAGTAGTGCAAAAATCATGTCAAATGTTCCTAGCTGGCAGTTGCATTAGCATATACACATGAAAACAACAAAAAGAGGCATATAGAGGATTACTCTACAATCCAAGGCCTCCATGTGTTTCCCTCGACTTAGATCTCATGAACTAGGCCCTGAAATATTGAGAATTGAGGGATGACTACAACTACTCAGTAACTAAGTTTCACCTAACCTATACAATTACATATCAATTGTTAAATAGATGTAATTAGGCAAACACAAAGATATCACATATAAAACATTTGGCCACGATTCACAAAACTAACAACCATGTGACCGGGCCCTCAACACACAATATCATGTTATTTCACAAAGCATAGCATGAGGTTGCAATAATAACAACCATGCGCCCTTAACACATGCCGGACCACAAAACTAACAACCATATGGCCGAACTTATATACATGATCATATACTAATCTTATACCCTCCTATTACCTCCGACATGAAACCGGTGGCTATCATATGGCTATTTCCTTCGCCAACTAACCTAGCCTTCTACTTGTGAGGAGCTACTAGGCTACAGTTAACTCACTTGCTTATGTAATCTAGTTTCCTCCAATACTAACTCACTTACTTATGTATTCTAGCCTCCTTATGAACCGGTGGAAACTAGTTAGGTTCAAGTCTCTTGTAAAATAAGTAAGACAATCCCAAATCAACCATGGGACAAGGGATACCTTTCAATTTCAACGGTCGGTGCCAAGGTAAGTTCTCAATTCCAATGGTCACTGCCGGTACCGCATGGATTTAAATTTATCTACTCCTCTCCCTAGGTGAACTTCCACCAATGATCATGTTATACACATTTCAAATGATATGCATTTTAAACAATTAATTCATGGCACATAAACTCACATATACTCAAATACTCCACAAACTCAACACATTTCTCATCATAATTCTCCGCCCGCGATAACAACCAAAATCAAGTTCATAAATCACAAAGGGTGGCATAATCTAGGTTTTCCTTTTTTAAAACCAGTTCACAAGTCAAAATGCATCATTAATTTAAATCATAAATTACATTTCACAACACAATTAACATTTAACTATAAAGATTAAGTTTCTCCCAATTACCTCAAACCTTTAAGAGGTCAAAGCTTTACCTTTCACACAAAAATACTTCCAAAAGCTTATCCCAAGCTTGAATGGTGCCAAGTTTAACTCACACTACAAACAAGATCAAGAATATCATCATTATTCCAATTTTGAAGATTTAACAATACCAAACTTTGCATATCTATTATATCAATCCATAATTCACTACCCATTCATACCCAATGGGTTCATTAGGTTTTATTAATACACATTATCATTAATAACTCTTCAAACCACCATTAATAAACACAAACCTTTCCCAACTACCACATTAATGCTAATTTTTGAATATTAAATGCTCTACTCAACAAACTCTTGATAAAAGCATCAATCTAGGGTTTATCTATCCTAAACAACTCCCATTATACTCATTCTAATTAATAAAATCGGATCCAAAATCTTATGGACCAAAAATCCATCTTCCAACTTAAACCCTATCATAAATCTCTATGAATGAGGGAGAAAAAGGAAGAATAAGGTATAATAAACTTACCTTGGGTGTTTGAAAGCTTCAATTTATCCACAATAGGAACCAATGCTGTGCCCTAAGAGAACCTAAGCTAAGCTCTTTGGTTTCTCCTTCCTCTTTATTTTTCTCTTGCAGTTATGAAACTAATATATCATATTTTTGGCCGTACACCACGGCGCACACTGCCTTCCGCCGCGATGCATGACACAGAGAGACCCGTTGTATTCAATTCTACCCTTGTGCGCCGCAATGAACTAACCATGCACCACAACATGTGGTATAGAGAGCAAAACATCACTTTTTCTTCCTCTTTCCTTGCCTGAGTAGCCCGCCATCGATACGGACCCACTTCTAGGACTAAAATTGTAATGATTGCACCAAATTAAGCCCCTCTGGCCATATACCTCATTAACTCACTAATCAAATAATTGGGTTAATTAATCATGGTTAAATTTTCTGGAATGTTGCAACTTGCATAAAAGGCATCTTCATTTGGGGTCATAAAAAGCCATGAATTTTGTGGCAAACAGAAAAGACACAAATTCAACTGAGGAGATATGCTCGTGCATAATTCAACATATGGAGTATTAATTAATAATTAATCAGGAGATTTTTTTATTAGAACAAACAAAATTAGCTAGGAGACTTTTAGTATCCAGACCTTTAATTATTTTTCCATATAACAGACTCATATTATGTATGTAAAGTGTGTAAGAGATTAGTTAATAATTAAATCTTAACAAGACACGAGTTTGAGTCCTAAAGTTAAACTGAGTGTATGCAATTTTTATTTCTATGTAGATTAGTCTTTCAAATACAATGTTATTTGCAATATATTTCCAACATCAATTTTTTGCTTAGGATTTAATACGTGTAAATGTTCAAAAATGAGATAGCTTAATTGGAAGTCAAATGTATATCATTAGGCTACATTAAATATACTCTTAAATGTCATGCTTGAAAAAGAAGAACGAAGAGGTTCACTTCCTGCTAAATCTTGATTAAACTTGTAGTTTATAATTCAATTATTTCAGGATTTTCATGCCCTCATCAGTCATTCCTTAAAAAAAAACATATATGAGCATTTTTTTAACCTTTTGAAGCACCTAAAAAACACTTTAAATGTAAGCATTGTTGTATATACAATAGTATTTTAGAAATTTTTTTTAGATAAATAAGCAAATTACTCCTTAAACTTTAGATTCAGTAATATTATAGACATTAAATTTGTTTATTGTGTAAATTATTCTATCAATGACAGACAATGACTTCAAAAATTACACAGGACCAATTTTTTTATTTTTTTATAATTTTTTGGGTCTTTATTTGTATTTTTTTGAATCATTTATTGTAATATTTTGATCCTTTTCTATAATTTTTAAAGTTATTTTTTAATCAATGAACGGTTAAAGTTAACTTTTGTTAATGATAAAAACCACATTGCATCAATTTTATAAATTAAGGGAATAATTTGTAAAATAAATGAGTTTAGAGTTTATAATATTACTGAATCTAAAATTTAAAAAAAAACAATTTATTCATTTATCCAATGCTCTCATAAGTAGGCCTACAGGAGCGTTTGTAAGACAAAGCACTCCCTTTATCTACCCATATATGTTCAGTCTCACGATTTAAGAGTATTTTTAAAAAAGAAGTGTTTCCATATAAGTGTTCTAGTAACCTATTTTTAATTTGTAATAAGGCCTCTTTTAACTTTTGAGTGAATGCAACGCCAATTAGCATTATTATTATTTCTCTTTTTAGATTGTGACTTGAATGATCAATTGTAATGATAACTTCATTTTTTTTAGTTTTTCTCTCCAACTTTTTTTGTTAAAAAATAATCACTTCATCAAATAAATTCATTGTTTCATCTTGAACTAAATTTATCCCCTTGTAAGGGTGTTTGTTAGATTTTTTTATTAGGAAAATGATAGAAAAATTCATTTAAAATAGCTAATTGATAGATTGGTCCTATAAAATGATATAATTCCCCTTAGGTCCCTTGGGATCTTTTTGTCATTAGGAAATCAAATGAAATAACCAAGTTGCCTTCAAAGTAAATAAAAATCCCAATCCTTACTGAAGAAAAATTCCCGTGTGTTTAGGCTCTAATTAATATTGTTCATGTTCTCATCTTCTTTGCCTCGTGGTATTGGTCCGTCTCCCTCTCCCTCTACTTCTCCATCTCCTTCTCTTCTCCTTCTCCTTCTCTTTCTTCTCCTCTCCTTCTTGTTCTCATTCTAGCATTCCTTTTGGTCCATCTCCCTCTCCTTCTGCTTTTTCGTCTCCTTCTCCTTCTTTTTCTTCTCCTCTTATTCTTGTTCTCATTTTGACGTTCCTTTTTTTAAGGTTCTATACATGGGTTGTTTGTGTTTATTGGCTATTGCACGTGGGTATATATTAGCATGCAATCTTCCTCTGTTGGGTCTGCTGTACGTGAGTGTATTTCTTCTTCTCCTTGAAATTTTTTCCTCCCATATGTGATAGTTAAAGTTGATATGGGTTACTGTACGTAAATGATTGAGGTCTTTATCTTCTCTTCATGCTTGAAGCTGAAAAACTTGGGTACTTATGCTTACTCAACATGGATAAATGATAAATGATAGATGATAAATGATATGTCATTTTAAGTTTTGTGGTAAATGTATAAAGCAAAAGTTGTAAATAACAAATACAAAGTTGTGAATATAAGAACAATAGTTGTTATTAGATAAAACATAACATATATATGATCATGATGTTTAAAAAATAGACATATTAATGAATGACTATTTCATTATTTCAGGTTGGCATAAGAAATGACTTCTTTTTCTTCTTGTTTTGGAAATGAATTGTTTTGTTATTTCCACATAAGGGGACATTTTGTAAAAAATTTTGAAGGTAAAATACAATATGATGGGGGTGTGAGGGTCAAAATGATAAGAGAAGGGAAGACACTTGAAGAATTCAAAATAATAATATCATCTTGTTTTGGCATTGACATTAATTTGAGCGACATGAAATATATTGTGAGATATGATGAAATGACCTTTATAGAACTTGTTGATGATGGTGGAATTGCTACCCTATTTGAGCATAATGTTGGAAGCAGTCATGTATATATAAGTTGTAAAAAATATGGCAATGGAGAAACAACAATTGAGGAAGCATCAATGTAAGTTACTACGTTTAATTCCTGTAAAGAAAGTTTTCATTTGCTATAGCATAGTTGTTATTTTAGTAACTGAAGTTGTGATTGTCAATGCAAGAGTAAATAAGATATGAAGTTGCATGAATTGTGAATACATGATGGAGCAATTCTTGTCATTTTTAGATCCAAACTCTCCTTCTCCTCCTGTTGAAAATCATGATTTCGAACATGTAGCCTTTAAAAGTAGGGTAGAATGTGTAACCTACCAAACTTGTGAAGAACTTCTAACATTACCATGTGGAGTGGAAAGTACACCTACACTAATTCTAGAGCTTAATTCTTCTAAGTGGAGGGATTTGTTATCAGGTGTAGGTTAAACCTTTCCCCATGCTGAAGCTTTTAGAGAAGTATTGTATAAATATAGCATTGCTTATAAGTTTCTATACAAATATAAGAACAATAGTACAAAGAAGATGAGAGTGATATGTGACATTGAAGGCTGCCCTTAGAAGATCACAGCACATGCAATGGGAAAGAAAACTTCATTTCTACATATGAATACATTTAAAAATGAGCACATATATTATGCACAAGACGGTTTGATTGTTACCCGTAAGGGAAGTTCAAGTCTAACATCATGTATTGTACTTGAGGATGTGAGGTCTCATATAGACAAACATCCTAATGATATTAGGAGAGAGTTGTAAAGAGAATATGGTGTCAATTTGACCTACCAACAAGCGTACAGAGCCAAAAGGAAGGCGTTGGAAGAGATCCATGGTAGACCCGACCAATCTCATATGTTAATTCCATGGATTTGTAACCGGTTAGTGGAAATGGACCTAAAAGCAGTTGCTAAGTGGGTTGTAGCTGATAGTAATAGGTTTGAGCGTATCTTTATAGCCTATGGCTGTTGTATAGAGGGGTTTATGCATGGTGCAAGACACATATTATACATAGATGGTAGTCATCTAAGTGGTCTTTATAAGGGGACTTTGCTGTCAGTATCTGCTTATGATGCTAATAATGAGTTGTTTCCCTTTGCTTATGCCATTATAAAAGGAGAGACACTTAGAGATTACACTTGGTTCTTGCATATGGTGAAAAAAATAATATGCTCAATGCAACTCACAATAATTTTAGACCGACACAATGCCATAATAGGTGCTGTTCAAGCTATCTTTGAAGGCGAGCAACATGCATTTTGTTACCATCACATTAAGGAGAATTTCATTGTAGAATTTTTTGAAAATTAATAGAGGTAAGAGAAAGACAAGTGGGCAGGGCAAGGATGATACATTAAACTTGCTTGATGGCATTGCATAAGCAAGGCTTGAGAATGACTTTAATAAAGCAATAGGAAACATGAGAAATTTCAATTCAAAATTAGCTCAATGGCTTGAAAATTATAGGGACATTGATAGGTGATCTTTACTTAAGTTTCCATATAGAAGATGGGACAATATAACCACAAATCTTGCAGAGTCATTTAATTCATGGATGGTCACCGAGAGAAGGCATGGTGTTGCACAATTGATCTATGAGCATAGAGAAAAGGTAGCATGCAAAATGCATGTATCCAAAATGGCTCTCTCTACTTGGAGAAATGGTATTGGTCTAAAGATTGAGGCAAAACTAAGAGACCACGTGGCTAGAGCTGAACAAATGTTTGCAGAGCATTATGGAGGAAATAGAGTTTGTGTACATATTGCATATGGGGACTTATGTGTTGATCTTAGCTTATATGTCTAAATGACTACGACATTCCAAATATTAAGGGTCAAGTCTTCCTCCAACCTCCAAGGACCTATCATCCTCCTAGGAGGCCACGAACTTTTAGGAAGGAGTCATAATTTTAGAACAAGAAGATTTATCACTATTCATTATGTCATCAACCAGGCCATACACACAAGGCTTATAGGAACCCTAATCCAATCTAGGATATGATGTAGATATGACACCCTTTTTGCATCGTTATTATGAATTCAGCTGTCTTTTGTCTTGTATAATATGCAAAGATGACTATTATTTTCCTGAATTGTGAATATGACAAAGCTAAAACTTCTTATGTATAAAAGATTCAACCATTCATATATTTTTGTCAAAAGGGTTGTAGAGTATTTTGATGCAAGTTGTGGATTATGTAACTAATAATGAAACCTTAAAGTCATTTATGTCACTTTTTAAGGTTTTATTGTCATTTAAATTAATGAAAATTGTTATTTGTTGGATTAGAGTGGTATTTCATTTTTTGTTGATTCAGTCAATTTATAGAGAGTTCTAATAAATTGCAATTTCTTATTATATAGTTGCGAATATAGGGACAAAACTTGTTAATAGTAGAACCAAAGTTGTGAACGAGGTGTTGTGAATTTTTAACCCTGATGTTGTCTGGACTTGCACACCAGGACTTACAAATGGCAAATGCATAATTGCTAATATAAGGACAAAACTTGTTAATAGTAAAACTAAAGTTGTGAACAAGGTGTTGCCAATTTTCAACTTTAATGTTTGTTTGGACTTATACACCAGGACTTATGAATGGCTAATGCATAGTTGTGAATATAAGGACAAAACTTGTTAATAGTAGAACCAAAGTTGTGAACAAGGTGTTGCAAATTTTCAAGTACCAAGCTTGTCTGGACTTACACACTAAGACTTGCGAATGGCTAATGTATAGTTGTGAATATAGGGACAAAACTTATTAATAGTATAACCAAAGTTGTAAACGGGGTGTTATGAATTTTCAACTTTGAAGCTTGTTTGGACTTGCACACCAGGGCTTGCGAATAGCTAATAAATAGTTGTAAATATAAGAACAAAACTTGTTAATAGTGAAATCAAAGTTGTGAACGGGGTGTTGTGAATTTCCAATTCTGATGCTTGCCTGAACTTGCACGCTAAGACTTGCAAATAACTAATGCATAATTATGAATATAGGGACAAAACTTGTTAATAGTGGAACCAAAATTGTGAATGGGGTGTTGCGAATTTTCAAGTACCAAACTTTCCTTGCTGAATTTTTTTCCTTAATTCTTTTATTACTTTAGTTTACCTATGTTTTACATTCAAAATGAACTTTTGAAAATTAAAAAAGGTAAAAATATCAAACGCACTTTTATATTGATGAACAAACTTAATTTCTCACATTTTCATTACACTAGTGAAATGAGTAAACTAGCAAACTTACAAGAAATAATATGTCAAATAGATTAAACTTATCATGAAATAATTTATTTTTTTTAATTTTAAAATTGTAAAAAATTGTATCTTTATTATCACTTGATTATCTTAGTTATATAATTACCTTTTTTTTAACCAAAGGTCAAAATTATAATTGATCAATTATATATATATATATATATATATAATTATAATTCATTTGACTACAATCTAGTTATGATCAAATTGATCAATTATAAACTAACTCCATTCGCTAAAAGAAACATTAGTATCAATTGGTATAGGCAATTACAAACTATGATCAAATCTGATCATATAAGATTGAAGGCAACATAGCAGCCTTACAGCTTTAGGCATTCTGCTCCAGCCAAATGCATTAAAGTATTGCTAAGAGAACACAAAGCCTTGTGATTCTTTTTTCATGAGAAAATAAACGTTCAGTTGTAGTATCAATTCTATTGAGTACCACACAAATGCATCAAAATATTGCTAAGAGAACACAATATATATTAGGGAAAATGGTTGTGTTAGATGGGTAAAAGTTAAATATAACATTAGTATCAATTCTATTGAGTACCACATAATTAGCAATTCCTATTCAAAAGGTCATTACACATATTAACAAATATTCAAACAATGATTACACCTTTATATACTAATAAATTGTTGACAAATATTAACATCCTTCTTTGTATACTAAAGTGGCTACCCCCTTCTCTTTCTTGTCTTCTCTTCATCAAGTAATTTCAAGGCCACCTTTTTTTTTTATTTTTTGGATGATTAATCAGCCACCATAAAAGCTCAGTCTTAAAGTTAGTAACTTCTTATGCACCAAAGAAGGAATAACACATAAGTTGAAAGAATAATCACAAACAAAGAATAGCCTTGAAGTAGAAAGAACAACATCAAAGAAAATGCAAGCGTACATTAGTGATGTCCTATGACACTGTAGGATCCCATGTCTTCAACAAATCATGATGAGAACTCCATAATCTTTCCTACAAACATGTAGTATATAAACAATAATCACAATTGGTCAAAGGAAACAAAGGCACTATATAAAAATAACAATAGGCGGAGAATGTACAAATTACTTTGTTGGGATATCGGAGGCCAAATAACATAAGCTATTAGTTTCTTCCCGATCAAGCCTGGGTTTACCAACTCAATAATGTCAAAGAACCTATTTACTACAAAGGAAACAAATTCATATTATCAAACAACATGCACACAAGACATGCCAAGGAGTTGACTAATAGACTATACACATGTATTCACCAATAATTGTTTTTGCATTTAAAGCTCCATCTTTTTTCCCTTTCTTTCTCCTTGGTTCAAGACCACTGTCCCCCTTTAACAAGTCAAGGACATAGAAGTTCAGTGACTTTAGCTCTAACATGAAACACATCTAATGATGGTTCACAAGAGCTGGATTGACGATGAGATTCCATTCAGCTATATTGTATCTTACATATTCAAGCGAGATATCCCTCTTTTTCTTTGCTACCTTCTGTAATATCCTAAAACTTCAAATCTGAATTAAGGGATAAATTAGTTAAAAAATATGATTAATTTATTTAATTATGTTTTTGGGTAGCTAATTGAATTTTTGGGTCATATTTGGCTCTAAATTGAGATAGGATAAAAGTGGATCAAGTCAGGAGGCATCGAAGGAGCACAATCAAGTTGTTGCTCATTGTACCGTGAGCTACGGCTTGTGTGGCGTGCACTGCGGCACACAGCACAGCAGGAAACTTAAATTTTCAAGAATAATCAGAAATGGACAGTTTTTGGGCTAGAAAACCTAGAGCACAAAGGGGGTAACTTTAGGCACTGCTAGGGTATAAATTTGGAAGGATTTTGAAGATGATTTGAGCTTTCAAACTCTTGGATAAGTTTCATACCCTTCTTCTCTACCTTTTCATCTCATTTTCCATGGGATTTAGAAGAGGAAGAATTTGGTTTGATTGGATTAAGCCATGAGTCAATATTTGAAGGTTTCTATTGACTCTAAAGATTTAATTTAAGTTTATTGATCTTGGATATGTGGTAATAGGAAGCTACTTTTTTGTTTAGTAAATTTTGGATCAAGCCCCAACTTGATCATAGGGTATTGAAGTGTGATAAGTTGAGATATTGAGTTTTACATTGTGATAGAGTTAGAAAGTGACTTAAAGGGATGAAGTAAATAAATTCTAATCTTGACAAGTCTATTTATTGAGAATTTGAGTGAGAAGTGGGAGAATTGAGAGGTTATTATTAGCTAATGTTGCTTGTGTTAATTGAAAATTAATATATAGTACTTGTTGATGTAGATTGTGGTGTGGGAAGACTTACTTTGATACAAGAAGAAATTTAGAACCACGGGTAACCCTTTTAGTAACAAAAGGGTTGAGGTAACTAGATAATTTGTATTGTTTATTACCTTGTATAAGTTATTCTCAAGTTGCTTTTCTATGATTTGTTGAATATATATGCATAAATTCTTTAAAGGTTAACTATTTTAGAAAAAATGGAGTATTGATTTGTAAAATTCTATATTTTTGAAGTAAATGGTAAGATTTTAATATATTTGTTTGGAAAGTTATTTATGCATGGTTAAGTGGAAATATATAGTGAAATGTGGCATATTAGAGGGTGGGAGGTCACCCTAATGGAGATAGTGAAGATTAAGCCCATATAGCATTGCTGGCACCTCGAGACGCCAGGTGCAGCACTTATTCTCCTTAGTGCCCGAAAATGGGTGCGGTGTTGGAGACTTACTCTCCTTAGTACCCAAAAGGGTGCGGAGTTGGAAACTATGCTCCTTAGCATCCGTAGGATGCAGTGTTGGAGTAACGACTCCCCAATTACTTGTAATAGGGGGAAACAGTAGTCTGAAAGTGGTTTAGGACACCTTGGCCGAGTAGTCCTACCATGGATGATGAGCTTGGGGACCATACATGTGGTTTGGTTCTGTGAAATAGCCTATTGGTTCGGTAGAGAGTATTGGAGGACCGGATGGTTAGGGATCATGCATGCAAATTTGTGGTGATCTTATATGATGTGATCATGTTACTTATTTTAATGCTTGTTTATAACTTGACTTGTTAATCAATAGTGTAGATTATCTTAGTTACTGAGATTTTTATCTCACCCCGTGGATTATCATTTTATAGGTTCTACAGCTGAGACTGAGCGAGGGAAGGAATGGCAAGTATTTATAGATTTACTACATTGAATAGTAATGCCCGATTTTGATTTGAGTGGTGTACATAAACTTGTTATATGATATTATATGTTGCCAACTAGGAATGCATATCATTTTGATTGGTTGCACTTGTTTCATACTATGTTGTTGTGTATTTTAGCCTAATATTATATATGAGGTGAATATGTGATAATTTTGTGGTGATGGGCTAAAATACTAATACAAGTACAAGGAATGTTTTATTAATGTGATGACAATGTAATTGTAATGTATTATGTGGCAATAGAGGCTAAATAGCATATATGATGTTGATTTGGTATTTTGGCCATATTGGGCAAAATGGCTATTAAGTGGCCAAATTTTTTGTTTGATATGTTTTTGTGTGTTTGATTGGTTACTCAAGTGTATTTTGGTCTATTGGAGTTGGTTCAAGCCTCATAATGGGTTAATGGTATAAGTTATGAGTTTTTGGTACTTGGATGGTTGAAAATTTCTTTGAAAAACTGACTTTTGCATCCAAGTGTCTAAATTCTCATACAGTGTCGGATCATAACAAAAGTACCATTAGTTAGCTTATTGAATAAGCTTCGCGTGGACACTTGAATCACTCCAATTGAACATCGGATGTGAAAATGGTGCGCATTTGAAGTTTGTCCAGAAAAGCTGTCATGACAGCATTGTTGTCATGGATAGGTGCGCCGCGGCGCATTTCGTGCAAGCCGCGGTGCACGGTACAGTGAGGAAACTTGTCTTTCTGTGCCACATGCCACGGCGCACGGACTACAAGCCGCGGCATATGGACCAAAATACTCAAAAATGACATTTTTGGCCTTATTTTGAAGTGGTTTGCTTTCCAAAACTTTTCCATGCTTCCAATACCTTTATAAATCATTAAGTTTGAGCTTAAACTATCAATTTAAAGGATTTTTATGGGATCCTAAATATTCCTCAATTATCTTTAAAGGATTATTAGTTTTAACCCTTATATATATAATGTGAGATTAGGAGCAAATCCTTGCTCTTAATTATGATTGGATGTTGTGATTGTGTGGTGAATTTTGGTAATGTCAAGGTGGACATTATACCTTCCAAACAAGGGGATTTGATGTCATTTTTCACTACAAACAAGAACACATTATGTAACAAATTACAAAAAACAAAACTTAGTAAAAAAGACATTTTAAATTTAATTTCGCTGGAAGCTAACCATGAAGTCAACATCAAATATATGATAACAGACTAGACTTGAAACCTTGATATCACCCATTAATGCATGGCACAGTATAGTCATAAACTACAACCACTAAGGAGTTTATGTTATTTGTACATTACTACGTGTAAATTATAACAAAACAAATTTAGACATTGTCTCACCCTATTACTAATCCACTGCATTCCTCCCAAACATTAAAATTTATCACAAGTGAGATATTAATCTTACATTTTAACCAAGATCTTGAAATAGGCAATAATAAATAATTTCTCTTAAACTATTAGAAATGAATGAAAAATTAGGTAACGAAGACTACTTAGTCGTCACCTTCCTCCCTTTTATACATGTGTGATACAATTTAAAACAATTGTTGCTTTTCCATCGGATATCAAGCAACATATCAAACCTGATGTTCTCTACCCTCATTCTTAGGTTCTTATTACCTTTCACGAACTCTGCAAGCTCCATAAACTGCCTCACATAACACCTCATGTGAAAAAAAATCCTTGCATTTATTTCCTCCAACATGTCTATTAGATTTTAATTGCCTAGCTTTCTTAACATACTTGGCATTTTCAGCCTCTAGCAACTCTTCCCACACCTTTAGTTCATGTCTTATTCTATATTTCAGCCTCATTTTCTTAAATTTATCATCATTTTCCTTAAAAAAGTCTATCTTGAAAAGACTTAATGCATTCACCATTTTTCCTATCCTAAATCATATCCATGTAGAGAAAGCTTAAACATAATTGTTGCATTAGAAAGAACATACATAACTTGCTGTGAAAGTGCTTTCAGATCTAATCAATTACATATGCAAATACATTTTTGACAAAATATATAACAATACTTAACAGAGTAAGGACTGAGGTATAAAATTTCCATATCCAAAAACATAAGAGGTCAAAAATAATAATCAAAATAATGGAAAGATTTATCTTGCAGTTGACTTCAAACTAATCACAAAAAAATAATAAAAGTAATATTGAAATACATAAAAGTCTTAATAAAAATCATCCAACTAATATTTATCTAAGCAAGGTCTCAAAAATTACTTATCTTTTTAATGTCAAACAAACAAATTATGAAAAGAAAAAATCATAAGCAAGTTTTTTACTTATGCCAGTATAAGCCGATTCACTTTTTAACCATTTTTAAACATTTTGGTCAATTCAACTAGTTGAATTAATCAAATACTCTCCTTTTGTTTTATAAATAACATCACATTCAATAAGGATTACTAGCTAGCTACTAATAAGTATGATTTTAATCTCACCATGCTTACTCAGAAAAATTTTGACTAATCACCATATCCCTCCTATCTTCCATTGCCTTTTTTGCAATGCCAATGAAAAAACTATGGATCACCTCTTCCTACTTTGCCATTGGTCTACGATAGATTGGTTCTTTGGGCTTCTACCTATTAAAACTAATTACATCTCCATCTTTTAACACTTAGCTTAAAAAGTGGCTATCTAAAACTTAGAATATATATACAAGGCAATTTTAAATTTCGTGCAACATGACATGGTAGGAAAAAAGCATAGCACTCTATGAAATAGACCCATATAGAAAAAGATTATTGATAGTTGATCCCAGATAAATTAGCCAACAATTGAAACTGGTGACAACATTCAAAGGCATTTGTTAACACTTGCATGAAACAGAGCCACAGACATCATCAACCCTGGCTATATAAGGTTAGGTAGATTTTGAAAGGTTTTGTGTAGTTTTGTTATTTCCTTTGTAGTCCTAATGTACTGATCCTTTTTTGATAATTTATCAATCCCATTTTCATTAAAAAATAAAAGAAATCAAACTTTCAGCACCACAATCCTACAGTTACTAAAGTGAAAAAGATAAAAGAGGAAGAGTAGGACAAAGGGGACTAGACTCAAGTAAGACTAGGCAGAGAGGGAGAACGGCGATGATGATGATGACAAAACCACAAACCCACAATGGCAGAACCATTACTACCAGTACTGAGAAACAAGCTCGAAGTTGCTGAAGGTAAAGTGAGAACGATTGTCGGGCTGCAATGATGCTGTGATGGTGAGACGGCGACAAAGGCACACACACCTAAGACACACAAGGGCGAACGTACTAGAGATGACATAAGACGACAGTTTGGACAGAGCATAGATGAGACGCTGGAATGGGGGAAATGATGTTTTTTCTTTTAATTTGAACAAAGGGCAAAATCATCATTTTCTCAAATTTTCTAATGCTAGAAAAATCCCCTAGGACCCCAGGGGATTATACCTTTTTAAGGGGCCTCTTTGTCAATTAACTAATTTAAATGGACTTTACTGTCATTTTTTTTTTTTTTTTTCAAAGATTTAATTAAATAATAAATATGTATTCTCTTTAATTGTTACTCGATAATCCTAGATGAACTCTTTTGGACTCATTCTATTAAAAATAAATGTTCTT
Source organism: Prosopis cineraria (assembly GCF_029017545.1). Lineage (NCBI taxonomy): Eukaryota > Viridiplantae > Streptophyta > Magnoliopsida > Fabales > Fabaceae > Prosopis > Prosopis cineraria. Next base: position 13,403,642 of record NW_026555335.1, read on the forward strand.
TTTTAAATACATTTATTAAAAATTTTAATAAAACAATAGATCGTAATTTCTAACAATGCGCTTAAAATTAAATCACAATCATATTCCTTCAAGCAACTTATTTTGTTAGCATATTAGCGCGCTCTTCATTATGCATACACTTCAATATTTCCCCTACACATCCTACAATCATTTTTTGAACAAGCATCGCCTTTATTAGTTCTTATATCACATTTATATTTCATGATATCTAATAGCGAGACTTATTAATAAAAAGTGAGAGAGAGAGAAAAATAAAGGAAAAATGATAATAAAATTCCTTTAAAATATATAAATGACATATTGGTCCCTTAAAATGTTATAATTTTTTCAAAGTTTCTAGAAACTTTTCTATCATTAATGAATTTAGATAAATTATCAAATTACCCTTATTAAAAAATAAATGATTTATAAATTTTTTTTACATATTTATAACTTTCTTTCTTACATTCACAACAATGTAATAACAAATAAAGAATTTAGCAAGTGAAGTTATAATTTACTATTGTATTGTTGCGAATGTAAGAAAAAAAGTTATAAATATGTAAACAAAACTTATAAATCATTCATTTTTCAATAAGAATAATTTAATAATTTATATAAATTTATTGATGATAGAAAAGTTTCTAAGGATTTTAAGAAAATTATGACATTTTAAAATATTAAATTATTATTTATATATTTATAACAAATTTATTATCATTTTTTTAAAAATAAAAGAAGAATATGAGTTAATATGGCCCTTTAATAAAAAATAAAAAAAATTAGGACATATGAAAAGTAGTGTAAGGCCATTGTCAAAGGAAAATGCCAGCCCATTAATAAAAAGCTGAGAGAAAACATTGTGGAGCCTACACCATGCGGTACCATGCGGTGAAGGGAACGAAACTGCAAATCCAATCTCATATGCTCTATTAATCAAGTATGTGAGGTGATACACAAATATATTGTCTGCTTTACTTTTCCTCTTTCTTTTTTTTTTTTTTTTTGGTAGGCCCGATCTGTTTTACTTTTTGGGACTTTGGGTGAAGAATTTAGTTAGGTTATTTTATAATTTGATGAAATATTATCGTTGAATATGAATTGCTAAGATTGAGTAGCTTAGCCTAAAGCACACCCCACATGTATTGCATCCTGATTAACACGTGGGAAAGAGAATATTTCCTTTGATATTTATTACAAAATAAAGTTAACCAACTTCATATTTATTAAAAAATAATAATTATGTTTTTAAAATTCTTGTAATATATGTATCCTTTTTTAATTTGACCCGTTACGGGAATTCAAATGATAATAAATAAGTAATGGATAAATTTAAAAATATTAATTACTTTAATTTTATCTTATATTAAAAATAAATATTTTTATATTTTATTTTATATTAAGAACCGGAGAAAGTATGTGATTTAGATTTAATGAGTATTCCAAATTCTCTTTCAATGAATATTCTACTGTGTACTATAAACATTGTCAATTAATTGAAAGGCTGCAAAAAATGTACGTAAAAATACAGTGAATACTGAATACCAAATCACAGCGTAACTTTACATTTTGTTATATCATATACGTTGATCTAATTATTCAAATGGCTGTCTTTTAATTTAATAGAATGCATCTATTTTCTGGTTTAAAAAAAGACTAAAAGACTGTAGAAAAATGATTAAAATGCATCCTCATAAATTACCATTTAACTCACTGTTTCATTAAATTTAAACTTTTAATGGTTGATGAAATCCTATGACCACATTGTGAATATTCACTACATGATGAGCAGATTTGAAACACTCAATCTAAATTAGAGATTATATCACTTTTACTATGAATGGGCCATATATAAATAGTGGTGAAGCTAGGATCTCAAGTTAGGAGTGCAAGATAATTTAATAAAAAGTAATATATTTTAAAAAAATAATAATTATGCCTAGAACTAAAATTATAATAACATAAATATTTTTATCATCATTTTTTATTTTAAAAAAATTATATTGAATAGATTGATATGGTCTTTTATTATAAATATGCTCTTCATATCTTATCTAGATCATTAAAATATTATATATCTAATAAATTTTTAAATTTAAATATTTTTTATTTAATTTAAAAAGTGTAAAATATCAAGAGTAGGAGTTGCAAAGTTGAAAATTTTATATATCTCACTTGTTATTTTTCTCACTATATAAAAATTAATCATAATATTATAGATGAATAAGTGACTTCTTGTTGTTTTTGTTATATATATATATATATTATATGTATATATATTATTAATGAACATGCATGAAACGTACATGTAATGTCACTGTCAAGTTGGTCTGACGTTACACCAAACCAAATTTTATAGGTTTAACTGCGAAAAGGATCTGTGTCTCACGGATAATATTTAATAATTGAAAAGGCGGGCAAGAAAGAGAGGTATGAGGGCATTAATTTTTCTCAGCAGAAGCTACATTAAAAGACATTGATTTTTTTTAAAAAAAATCGACATTATAGAAATGATTTATCCAATCTTGTAAACCAACTTTCCCAACTTTTTATTAGAGAAATCAATAAAGACTCTATGGATTCAACTGCAATACAACTAGAATATACGAACGAAAATAGATTTATCATTTAATTTGATGAGTAACTATATAGATAATTATTGAAAACAGAGCTAATATTTGAATAAATAAAGTAACTAAACTTTTTTGTAAAGCATAGATTTCAAGTTCAAAATCATGTAAATGTAGAAAATAATTTGAAATAAGTTATTTATAATTAGACTCTAAATACTCAAACCTAACTTAATAAGATAGGTCTTTGTGTGTATGTGTAATTTCTTTTTTTTAAAAAAGTAAGTCTTTTGTATTTGAATGAACAAGCTAGATGATGAACCATGATACTGTATCCATATTTTTTTTATAAATATTTTCATATCCTATATTATTTGAAATTTTGAATCCCAGTAAAGAAAACACATCAAGTATCCATTTTTTTTTTATTTTTTGATTAAAAAAAGTATCCATTTTTTATAATTTGAAAGTTCGATCGACTCACATGCAATCCCTTGATCCACTTTCTTTAAAAGCATGAAAGATGACGGCCTCCTCCATAAATTTCTACATTCCATTCACACATTTAAATAAAAAATAAAAACGTTATTATGGGTTGTTGATGAAATTATTTTGATATAATATTGTATTAGTATACATATCTTTGTTAAGCAAGAATATTATATAAACGCCAAAAGATATAAAAGTCAATTATGTCTTCACGTGTGTAAATTTAAAAAAAAAAAAAGGGGGAGAATTTCAGTTAAGATTCTCAAAATCAAGATAATTGCAAAGAAGGTTCAATGAAATGTGAAATTCCTTTGCAGGTCTAAGGGCGCTAATTGTAATTAAATATTTTACTAAAATGATGCAAATGCCCTTGCCTCCTTTTTTTTATGTATAAAAAAAAAAAAACCTGTGTCTCTATCATGGGCTGTCGGAGCTACGTTGCCGGCGAGGAGGCCACAAATGCCCTTGACATGTAAATATATGTGTGTGTGTGTGTGACAATTTTTTTTAATATATGAACAAGTTATGTTCAAATATTTATAATTGATTGGTCAGATATGATCAATCATATATTTATGATAAACCAAAATCTATGAAAATGTTTAAAAAATAAATCTAAGACATATATATTTTTATTTAGTATACTATTAATAATTTGTTAATATTAAAAAAGTAAGTTTTAAAAAAAATTGACCAAGTTGGTTTTAGAAATTAACAACTTTTTTACATATTAACAAGTCATATTTCATATTTATAAGTGATTGTTCATATATGAATAATAATACATCCATGATTAGCCAAAGCTTATGAAAGTTTTTGAAAAATAAATTTATAACATATATACTTTTTTTAGTTGATATATTATTGATAATTTATTAATATTGAATGAATAAATTGTTAAAAAAATTGAACAAGTAGGGTTTTAAAAATTGACAATTTTTTTATGTATAAACAAGTGATTATTCAAATATAATTATATTTAGTTTATTAGATGGTTTTGATAATTTAATGGCACATTACTTTTTGCACACCCAAAGGATTATAGGTTCAAATCCTCCCTTAACTTTTGGCTCATTTAATCAAAGGCGACCGGTAGCAAGGGCCTCCCCATCGGTGCCCGAGCTTCAACAACTAGTGCGATGGCTTCGGTGGCCAATTATAATAACGCTTTAAAAAAAAAAAAAACAGAGAGAGAGGCAAACACATTTGCGTCATTTCTGCAAGATATAAAATTACTATTAGGGCTTGGGTTTGCAGAGGAATTTCATATTCTTTGGGCTTTCTTTGTAGTTATCTTGATTTTGAGGGCCCTAACTGAAATTCTGGCAAAAAATGATCTATTTTCATATCAGTTAATTTCTGAAATTACACGTTTAAATTGAAATTTCTTTCTCGACATAAGAGGGAAGTCGAGGTATTGTCAGTGAATCATTTAGATATAAGTCAGTAATTCAAATAATATATTACAGCCCAATAAATGTTGGTGAGGAGATGGCCAACTAAAGCCCAAAGTCTTATGTTCTATGAGGATTGGCATGGGCCAACTTCTTGTTAGCCCAATGAATGTTTTCTCCCAATTATGGAAATCCATCCTACGATCATGATCATTAAGAAGTTATCCTTTAATTTCATGAAAAGAATACTGTATATATTTTAACAATGCAATTCCAAATTAATACCGATCAATGTGAAACATTAAAAGTAGGAAAAATACATCTAGTGATCTCTGTACTTTTAACATGCTTTTATATTAGTCCCTATGCATTTTCCATTGCACCTAGTTTCTTAAGTATATATGCCTATAACATTAATCCCCATATTTTTAAATATGACCATAAGGACTTAACAATGACTAATATACATACAAGTCTTGCTACTTCTCCTGCTAACTTTAATTTGTTCAAATTATGATAAGTTGTATAAAAATGAGTAAAATGCAAAAAGGAACAAGTAAGACATTAAATCATAATCTCAATGTATGGTGGGCAAAGCTTTAGAAGGAAGAAGACTTGATGACTATGACAGGAAGTCAAAAAAGGTTAATAGTCATTTTACTTATATAATATCCAATTCATCATAATTATATACATGTAAGTAGATTTAACTTTGTCAATGACAATACGGACTACTATTATAGACATACAAAACACAAGGGATTAGGAGCAATAAAAAAATATAAATTAATATCAAAACATGTTAAAAATAGAGGGATTAAGAGTTGTATTTTTATATGAAAGTATTTGGAGCTATATGATACCTAAATCATAAACAATAAAATTTACTTTTATTGCAATCATAGCTTATTGGAGGGATCTGAAGGCAGAAATGAATATTTAGTAGTGAGGGAGGATACTGTTTAGTCACCAAATAGAAAAGGACATCTCTTATATATTAAAATTAATTAAAAAGAAAAAAACAGGGTGTTAATTAAAAAACTAAGATATCTAATTATCCTCCTATCGCAATTGTGGCATTGAAATGTGAGAAATATAGTTATATATATATAAACCATACATTGTTGGTGGCGAACATTTTATGTTATTTATTTCAATCACCATCAAGAAGCAACTTTGTTGCAGCTGTGCAGGGCTGGATTCGTTGAGATCAAAGAAAAAGCCCCCGTTGATGGGGTCAACGCGAGAAAATAACATGTGAGAGAGAGAGAGAGAGAGAGAGAGAGAGAGAGAGAGAGAAGGCATTGAGAAAATGGATGGTATTTTTAACCCAATGTATTTTTGATAGCAAATTTTTTGTTGGATTGACTCTGATTTAGATCTTGACTTTTGTGCATGACATGTGTAATGAATTTTGCGTTTTTATACAATTCATAAATAATCTGGATGTAATATTCATGTAAACTATAAACACTTGGTGTCTCTAATCACATCATCATCAAGAAAATATGAACAGGGCAGAAGAATTAAGGTAAACACATTGATTGATGGGATCCAGGAGCATTATGGTAAACATTTACAATATGTTCATATCAAACGTATGTAGGATATATAAATTTAAAGTAATTTTACTTTTTATATAGCAATTTGATTTAGTCAAATTTGAGTATTGTTTAGCCTAATTAGAATTACACATCTCCCAAAAGTTTAAATTATTTTATTGTGAGAGAATTTTTAGGTATAATTTAATACAAAATGATATCTTTTTGTCAAAAATGAAAACATTTAACTAAATTGAAATTATTCTTCCCATGTAATAAATTTTATAAATTAAGAGAATAGCTAGGACTTGAAATATATGCTCTCTCTGCTGATAACATGTCTTTCTTGAGATATGCCAATAACAGAGGATTGTGCAAATATATTATATAACACGCACATTATTATAATTGAGTCATTATATTGATAAAAGATCAAAAGTTATTTGGTGATTAGCAGATAAATATAGAAAAGAGTACAATATTATTGGAATGAAATTTGAAAGACCTAAAAATTATTTGCTATTTTCTTTTTTTTTTTTTTTTTTTTTTTTTTGGAGTCTCATTTGGACATTCTTTATTTTCTTTTCATAACTAAAAAAAAAAAAATAAACCAAGTAATTAACTTGCCTTGCCCCTCATCGTTGTTGTGGTCGTCTTCCTCACAAATAACATAGGCATCAGTTTCCAGGTCGTCTTCTTCAATAGCACCAATAATGTTGTCATCAGCAAATCAATCATCCATATTCACAGCTAGAAAAATAATTTCTACGTAAACCAATCCAAATAATAATGATGATGGTGATAGCAAACAGCCAGATCAGAGTTCTCTTTCCTTTGTTTCTTTCAGGTTTCAAAGTCACCATACAACAGAGGAGGCACGTAGGAGTTGAGCTCGCTGAACATGATATGATCATCCCCTTCCCCATTACTGTTGAAGTCCTCGCACTCAAAGTACGTCTGAATATCATCCGGAAACCTGCATTGCAGCGGCACCTTCGCAGCTGGAGGAACCGACAAATCCTCGGAGGATGTCATCTCCATCATTTCCTTGAACTTGGACGACTGAAGCAGAAGCCTTAAGGCTGACGTGGCAGTGGTTGTCGGAGACAGTCGGCGATGAGTCAGCTCGGCTTCTTGTTCGCCGTTATAAATAGCTGGCGGTTCCTGAAGCTGGCGGTTGTGATGGAAGAAGCTGAACCTATGCTCTTGGGTAGGGTTTGATGTCGTTAAGGTGGTAATGACATTACCGTTAGGGTCAGAGTTAGACTTATGACTAGGATTAATAATATTGGTGCCGATGGAATTAGGCTTAAGCCACTTTATATAACGGCTGAGATCGAAGTTGGTGACGGCGTTAAGTCCACGGTATTCTATAGCCGCCATATCATAAGCCGTGGCAGCTTCTTCTTGAGTCGCTAATTAATTAAACGAAGGGGGGAAAAAACTTGATTCAATGAGAATCAAACTAAAGATTCTGATTATAAAAAAAAAAAAAACGAATGATAAGGTTAATTAAGTTAACAAATCCATCAGATTTGGTGGTCCATTATATTCTAACGTATGTCTTGACTGAGACTGATGATCATATTAATTAAACAATAATTCAAACCTATGCATGCCATACATTGGGAGACAGATATAAATATTGTCTTATGAAGGTGGGTTAAATATTTATTGATAACTTTTGTTGACTCATTTCATGATGATCGTAAGTTTTGTGCTAGACCTTATTTCCAAAGCAGGAAATGCCCAGTTTTTCATTAGGAAAAAAATCAATCCATATATTTAATAAATCTAAATGGAGTTACATGTATTTTTCACAAATTGTAAAGTATGAGACTTTAATTTTATATATGCAATACAGAACCCTATCATCTAGTCACTTTATAAATTACTTGAATGTGGTATAGAAGCCTTTTATTTTTTGGTGTGTGGACTGAAGAGAAAAGTTACTATATATGTATATATGTAGGAAAGTAAAAATATTTCATGTTGTATTTCATTGCTAGAGAAAATTAATTAAATTATGAGGCCTCACCATAAGTTCCAAGATAGAGATATTTATTGCCAAAAACTCTGCCAATCCGAGCTTCCCATCTTCCATTATGATGATGTCTGAGTATGACACATAAGAAATTCATCAAAAAGAGTTATTTAATATAAAGTTATTAGATTACTAACTTAGGTAGTGTTTGTATTGATCAACTTGGATTTAAATTTTAGATTTAAAATCTTATATTTAGAATTCATGAATTTTAAATTTTTTACTTGGATAGTTTAAAAAAAAATTTAAAGTGATGAATTTACCTATATTTTTTTTAACTAGTAAGAGATAAGAAAATATATGAGAGTCATGTCATGAAGATATCAACAATAAAAAAATGCAAAGAGAATGTGAGATTTGAAGTGGCTAAAATTTTAAATGATTAGAGTATATAAAAAAATTTAAAATTATAAAAGAAATATAATAGGAGATGATGAAATCCAAATCCATGTCATAAAAATTCATGGGCCTAATTCCCATTAATCCAGTCTAAGTGAAAAGAGAAAGAGACAGAGATCTAATGTAGTATTCCACAAGTTAGAATAGATGGGACCTATGAAAATCTCTTTTTCTCTATCACAAAAGAACCATACATGAAGGCTATTAATTACCTGGCAACCCCTCTGTATTTAGAAACTCCCCGGGAAAAACCACTGCTTTTCCTGCAAGTTTTATACATGAGAGTCTCAACACACTGAATTTACAATCTTCGTAGCAACATTGGCACTGCTATTCTGGAAAACTTTGAATTAAAGATCCACCAAAATGAACTCTCTGCATTATTCATCAAAATTACCTCCTCAATGATCCAATATACTCTTCCCTCGATTGACCCTCCATTTCCTTCAGTTCGTTCAGGTATGTCGACCACTACAATAAATAAGAATGCAAATTACAAAAATTAACTTTAGGTCTTTTACTCCTTAATTCAGTTATATTAATAATAATATTACCGGAAAGTTAAGAATTGTATCTTGACCCCAGTACTTCAATGCTGCTAGATCATAGGCATGTGCTGCTGCTTCTTCATCGTCATAAGCACCTGTATGTATCATCATCATGATTATCATTTTGCGTTAATATAAATGAAATGCTGACTCTGCTATAGCGTGTAGTTGGCATTCTTCATGATACTAATCAATACGTACCCAGATATACTGAGAGTTGAATCAATGCATGAGAACCACCAGGGACCACGCCACAAGATTGGGGGAAAAAAGAGAGCATTATTATCAGCGAAGTTCAGAGATTACAGTTAATAATTACACAAACATCATCATCGTCATCATCATCAGAAAAGTAGAAAAACTTGTGTCAATGTCGAGCAAATTAATTAAATAATGGCAGAGACACAAACCTTGTCTCCCTTTTTTGTTCTGTGACTCGTTCCAACAATTCTTGTCCCACAAGTGAGCTTCATACCGGCCAGTCCACCGGTGCCTGAAACAACCCACCGACACCCTTTTTCAGCTAAAATTTAAGAAACACATGTACGCTAGAACATACGGGAATATCCATTTCTGGTGTGTGTGTCTGTGTGTAGAATTTAACAGGCAATATTCATAAATCTTACCTAGTGACTCCTCGGTATATAGAGCTACGTTGAGGAGGAGAGTCTCTGGGGACACTTCTCCTTGTGCGTTTAACCTTGGTGGGCACCGTAGTGTTAGTGACGCTGAGGTTGTTGTTGCTGATGACAGCATTATTCTTCGGTTGTGATAGTTTCGCCATGAAAATTCAAGGAAGATGATATCGATGAAATAACAGAGAGAAGAATATATTATATGACTGAGTCTTCCAAGGAAGAGCCAATTTTAAAGAGAAACGGTGAAGAGTGAGGTTGAAACGGATTGGGTGTGCTGGCAAACTCGGCCTGGCCGGCTGGCCGTCGCGCCGAACTGGATCGAATGAATGGCCATGCTCATAATCTCTCTCTAGATCTCTCTCTCTCTCTCTCTCTTCTTTTGTCTTCACTCGGGATTCCTGCGATATTGTGGGTTTCAATCAGCTTTGGGATCTGGTTGATTTATCAGAATGGTTAATTGATTTTATAGGATAAAATGAAAAAGCCTTTCCTTTTCTTCAAGCTCGCCAACAGTTGTTCTATCTCATTTTTGTCACTTGCTATAATTTTTTAATTAAAGAGCGAGACAAAGAAGATGGTGACGCGAGGGAAATAAAGTCAAGAGTTTTTACCCAAGTTCCTCTGCTTGATCTGTGCTGTTTATTGGTACTTCTTATTTCATGAATTGGGAATCTGTCCATTCTATAAAGTTATTAAAAAAAAAATTAAAATTCATTTTTACCTTCAACTATTTGTCAAGGAGTATTAGGTATTTTAAATTTACATTGTATTTTTATTCTTCAACATTTAAAATTAATACACTAAGCAGCCTATGTTAATTGATATTAATTTTTTTATAGAGTACTTATTTATAATTTTATAATTTTTTTTGTAATTTTTAAATTTTTTTTGTAATTTTTTAATAAATTAATAGTCAAAGTTAATTTTTATTTAACTAAAAGGGGACCAATGCTCTTAAATTAATAGTTGATAGATAAAATATCTTTTAATGTAGGTTAAATCATCTTTTAGAAACTAAACTTTTACAGCCCTTCAACTATTAGACTCTTTGGTTGTGAAATCATCTTTTCAACAGTTAAAAACAATGCAGTGTTGTCCCTGGATAGTTAATAACTTTTACTATTAATTGACTTAAAAAATTATAGAAAAGGAAAAAAAAATCCAAAAGTCACAAATAAATGCTCTTTAAAAATTAATATTAATTAAGTCCCTAAATTACAAATAAATACAAAGAGACAAATGTTATTCCTTAATTGGTATCGGATAATTATTGTATCATCATTTTTGGCAACAACACTGGTAATTAATAAAAAATATAATTTTGAATAATACCTTATTAAAATATTAATATTTTAATATTTAATAATATTTACTAGTGTTATTGCCACTAATTCTAATTTGATAATCACCTGGTAATTGGTCAAAATGATATTTTATCTTTTATATGGGTAAGAAATAATATTAGTCTCTTAGAATTTATTTATAATTTAATTGGTATTAATTTTTTTAATAGGATCCTTTAATGTAATTTTTTAGTTCTTTTTTATAATTTTTAAATCAACTAACAATTAAATTTAACTTATTTAATGATAAAAGCAAAATTACTTAGTTTTCAAATGCTAAAAGCAGAGGACATTGCACCATAAAAAAATAAGTTTAAGATATTAGAGGTAAAGTAAGATTGTCTAATAACCCAACTACCTTATAAAATGATATCTCTCTTAGAATAAAGAAATATAATAATTCAAATAATGATTATCATCTTGAATAGTAATTTGATTTGGTGAATTTGTTAAGCTAATTTTGCATACCATAAAGTAAGTTTGAGGCTTTGGAGCAGTTTGGGACATTCATGCTGGTGCAACTAACCCATGTGGATAAATTTTAAGAATGAATAAAATAATAAAAGAGATGGAATCATTGTTAGGTTTAGGAGGGTGTGCGCTACTTTCATTTTCAGTTTGAATAAATGTGGGAACTTGATCACCTGCCTTGTGTGAAGATGTGGGCCTCTGGCAAAGACATTTATTTTGAACATAGGCATTGAAAAGCCGTCATAGTGGACCTCACCCGTTATATTAGAAATGGACTCCCATTGCTAGTTAATGGCAATTCCCATCCACTAAAATTTACATATATTTGAATATAGATATTTAAGTATGTCGTAATATTTTTTAATTAGACATTTTATTAAAGAATTTCTACATGCTTGGCAAAATATCGTAACTACAGTACTGCCCAAAAAAAAAACGTTTAATTCAAGTTGAAAATGACTTGGTTTATATAAATATTAATGATTTTTAAAATGGTATGTTATCAAAGTCCACTTTGCATGATCGGTGGAATATTGCTGATTTATAAGGTATTTAATTATAGTAACTACTAGATGCATGGTGAATCAAACCCATGCACTGATCGTTGAAATGGTATGTTATAAATAGTGTAACTTTTTATAATATTATATGATGGATACATAGAATAAAGATATATATAAATAGTTTGAATTACGAAAGAATTTAGATAAAATTATTAAGGTGAAATTTAATAAAAATAATATATTTTGACCTCTTAGAGTCTTAGTAGAAGAGAGAGGATGTTTAGTTTAGAGGTTTTTGCATTTTATAAATTTTGTTTTTGATAAATGAAAAAAATACATGGAAATAAAATATTATGTTTTGGTGATAAATTGCGATGAATGTGAGTATATATATAAACAATTTTATTTTTTGTCCGGAACATATATGACAAACAATATTGAAACCTAATGGAAATTAATGTGTATAATAAAGATATATACATCTTGGTATTTAAACAAGGTGTAATCTTTTTTTAAAAACTTCAAATTTGAAATGAAAGCCGTTTAGAAGAATCTCTATTGATATTCGTTTTAAATTTTTGAATTTTTCTGTTAAAAATAAAATGTAATAAAAAGAAACAATTGAATTGAAAAGGATCGAGAATAGAAGGAAAGATATACGCTCGCAGTACTACATGTTCAAAGTGTTGGAATATTATTTATGAATTAGCATTAATTAATAAGCCCAATAAATTGGTCCTCATGATCTTGTGTGGACCGTGATAGGTGGACCACACAAGTGAGCCCAATGGGCAGAGGCCCAATCCACAACCCAGTAGCCGTCAGTTATTTCCTATCTCTTAACTGACTGGGTCAGAGATAATAGATAATATAATTATTTAATTATTTAATAAGGCGGTTACCGATCTGATCTATATAAGACGATCAGTCGTAACCACAAAATACACGACTCATTTTCTTCTACTTTCATTATCTCTGAACTCTCTGAAGGCTCTGGGGACTTGAGGGTTGTGTACCTGCCTGCACTCGAGGTAATCGAGATTTCTCTAGCACTCATGGATTCTTCAGGTACGCATGAATTACTTTATTCTATCATGTTATTATTATATATGTGAATTGAGATATACAGATTCAACACGTGGCATCAGAGCCTTGGTAACGACTTTTAAATTTATATATCTCAATTCCCTTTACGTATATATATATATATATATTTTTGATATATTGAAAAGATTCATGCTCATGTTGATAAATTTCTTATGATCCATATTCTTTAGATTCGAATATGAGAATTTTGTTTTTTAAATCTTATTATATTTATTATAAAAAAAATCGCTGTGCCATCACCGGAAAAGCTCCAAGGACGTCGGACATGACTGCCGGCCAGCTGCTTCTGGTGTGTCGTCTCTCCGTGGTTGCGGCGTCGTTCTCCCTTGCTCACGGCGCTGTCTCTTCTGGCTCACCGTGCACGGCATTTCTCTGGTTCTCTTGGTTCGCACGTCTCTGGACTGGTTACTGATAGGGACGGCGTCGTCTCTGATCTCTCTGGCTTTCGGCGACGGCATCTCCCTGTCTCTGATCTCTCTGGTTCACGGCAGCTCCCTGCTGAAAGGGAAGCAGAAACGGGTTTCAAATCAGATCCTAGGGATCCGATTCGTGTATGATGGGCCCAGAATTTCGTTTGGGCCCAGACCTGTTTAAAAAAAAAAAGGGAGACAGTTTTGCTTTTGGTGGGGCTGGTCCATTTCGTTTTTTTTATATGAAATTGGTACTGGGCCCAAATCGTATGGGCCCAATAGTGCAAAAAAAAAGTTAATTGCGTTTTCAGTCTCAGTTTAAATTACCTTCTTGGCCCATTATTTATTAAATTTACAAATTAGCCCTATGATATTTCTAGAAATTACACTTCAGTCCCTTAACTTCCAGAATTGCAATTTTAACCCAAATCTCTTCCAGAATTACTTATTTGCCCCTGATTACCTTTTAAAATTTCACTTAAGTACTGGATACGTTTTCTAATTCCCAAAAGACCCTAAGGTTTTTTAAAATTATGTTGTTTTGTCCTAAGGTCATAAAATTTGTGACTTTATGAATTATTGATGATGCTTAGGATCTTGTAGCATGGATAATGGACATACCCCATAGGTGTGACATTATTAATGTGATTTTGATGGTTGGCTTTAAGAATAGGCTAATAGCACTCTTTAATGTATTAGATATTTATTGTACCCTATAGGTATGGAAATGTTTAATGCATTATTTTGTATGGACTTTTGTGTGAGCTAAATCTTTATGGTATATGAGCCTTCTTGGTGCATGGTTATAGTTGCATAATTGATAATCGCTTGTTGGGAATTCTGTTTTATAATTATGTTGTGCACGCATAATTAATATTTCCCATTTTCTGTTTTGCGATTTCAGTTTCTGCTTTTACGCAACTATCCTTTGTGAAGGCTCTTAATGGGACTAACTATGATGACTGGAAAGAGTCCCTCAATATGTATCTGACCATTTCTGAGAAAGATTTAGCTCTGAGAGAGCCCAAGCCTGCGGATCTCTCTTCCGAGTCCAGTGCTTCTGAAATAGCCTTCCATAAACAATGGAGTGAGTCCAACCGGATCTGTCTAGCGATCATCAAGTACACAATTGAAAAGGGAATTAGGGACAGCATTCCTGAAAATGATACTGCAATGGAGTACTTGAAAGCTATTGGTAACAAATACAAGAAGCTTGACAAGACTCAAAAGAACTACTATCTGTCACTTCTTGACAATACTCGATACGACGGAGTTTCTGGTGTCAGGGAGCACATTCTGAAGCTTGTTCATTACTATAACAAGCTTAAGTCATATGGGATTGATTTGGGTGAAAGCACCTTGGTTTACCGTGTTCTTCAATCACTGCCATCAGAGTACGCATTCTTGAGGACTTCATACAACTCACAAGAAGCTGAATGGTCTGTTGACCAGATGATATCGATAGTCACTCAAGAAGAGGAAGCTATAAAGAAGAATTCCTCTCACTCAATAAACTATGTTTCCCATGGCTCTAGCAGCAAATCTGGAGGGTCACATAAGAAAAAGGGGAAGAAGCATGATGCCCCAAAGCCTAATAATCCAACCTTTAAGAAGGATGGTGATAAGAGTGAGAAGTCGAGGAAGAAACCCTTTAAAGGGTTATGCAATTATTGCAAGAAACCGGGTCACATTAAAGCTAATTGCTTCAAATTGAAGAACAAACAAGAAAGTGAAGGTACAACTCTTCAAACTGCCCCTCTAGCTCTAGTTTGTTTTGAATCTAACACCATTGAAACCTCCTTTGACTCATGGTGGCTGGATTCTGGTGCCACTGTACATGTTGTGAATTCTCCACAGGGGCTAAGAAACCAGAAGGTTCCAAGTGAGGCACAGAGGTCAGTCTTTGGCATAGCAGGGAGCAAGGCATCGGTTGAATGCATTGGAACTATTTCTTTGTATTTAAATTCTGGTCATATTTTACATTTGAACAATGTTGTTTATGTACCTTCTGCGAAGAGGAATTTAATTTCAACTTCTGCATTAGATATTTGTGGCTATTCTTTCTTCCAAGGAAATGGGAAAATTGACATTTGTTTTGATTCCATTAATGTTGGTGTTGCTTCCTTGATATATGGTTTATATCGATTGAATGATTGGTCACTTGAACTTCTAATCTTCATGTCAATGCTGCTATTGGGCATAAACGTCAAAGGCCCAATGATAATTCCTCTATGTTATGGCATCGTCGTTTGGGTCATATCTCTAGAGAGAGATTGGAACGCATGATCAAGCAAGGCGTCTTACGAGACCTTGATTTCTCAGATTTTGAGACTTGTGTTGACTGTATAAAAGGAAAATTCCCTGCTAGAGCTAGAACCAAAGGGGCAAAGAGGTCTGAAAATACTTTAGACCTAATCCATACTGATATCTGTGGACCTATCACGCCTCCGGCTATGGGTGGTTTCAGATATTTCATCACCTTCACGGATGATTACTCTCGTCATGGATGGATTGAACTCTTGCGTGAAAAGGGCGAGTCCCTTAATGCATTCAAGACCTTTAAAGCAGCAGTCGAATTGAAATCTGGCAAGTTGATCAAGTGTGTGAGATCTGATAGAGGAGGAGAATTTTATGGGAGATATACTGAGACTGGTCAGAACCCTGGGCCATTTGCTTTGTACCTTCAAGAGCATGGCATTGAAGCTCAGTATACTATGCCTGGCACCCCGCAGCAAAATGGGGTTGCAGAAAGGCGAAATCGTACTCTCATGGATATGGTTAGGAGCATGATCAGTCACTCCTCACTGCCGGAATTCTTGTGGGGTGATGCACTCAAAACTGCTGTTTATATTTTGAATCAAGTTCCTAGCAAGTCAGTTCCAAAGACTCCATATGAGTTGTATTTTGGAAGGACTCCTGCGCTGAAACATATGCGAGTTTGGGGTTGTAAAGCACAGGTAAAACCTTACAATCCACAACAGATGAAGCTTGATGCTAAAACTGTTGATGGTTTCTTTATTGGCTATTGCATCGGATCTCGTGGGTACAGATTCTATTGTCCAAATCACACTACTAGGGTAATTGAATCTGACCGAGCTTATTTCTTTGAAGATGCCTTAGACAGTGGGAGCTCTGTGCCTAGGCACATTACCTTGCATGACGAAAGTAGTATTTTGCCTATGCCTATCTTGACAACTCCTCATGTTGACAGAAATAATGCCGTGGATCAGAATGAAGCTCAAGATGAACCACCTTTAGAGGGTGATAGGGACATGGTTGTTGAACCGAGACGGTCCCAAAGGGTTCGCAGGTCTGCTATTCCAGATGATTACATGGTATATTTGCAGGAATTTGATTCAGATGCTATTGATAGCTTAGACCCAATGTGTTACCAGGAGGCTATTTCTAGCTCGCATTCTTCTGAATGGTTGGAGGCTATGAGTGAAGAAATTGCCTCTATGTACCGCAATCACGTATGGGAGCTTGTAGAGCTACCAAAGGGGTTTAAACCAGTGGGTTGCAAGTGGGTCTTTAAAACAAAACGAGGAGCTAGGGGTGAAATTGATAGATATAAAGCCAGACTTGTAGCTAAAGGCTACAACCAGAAAGAAGGTATTGATTACACAGAAACCTTCTCTCCGGTATCCACCAAAGATGCTTTTAGAGTGGTAATGGCTTTAGTTGCACAGCTTGATCTTAATCTTCACCAGATGGATGTCAAGACTGCGTTCTTGAATGGCGATTTGTATGAAGAAGTCTACATGACACAACCTGATGGTTTTGTTGAATCCGGTAAAGAACATCTAGTGTGCAGATTAAAGAGATCCATCTATGGGCTAAAACAAGCCTCTAGGCAGTGGTATTTGAAATTTGATGAAGTTATCACCTCTCTCGGTTTTGTTGAGAATGTCTCAGATCAGTGCATCTATCAAAAGTTTGATGGGAACAATTTTGCCATTCTTGTTCTCTATGTTGATGATATCTTATTAGCCAGCAATTCAATAAATTTCCTCAATGAGATAAAGCACCTATTGTCTTGCCATTTTGACATGAAGGATATGGGTGAAGCCTCCTTTGTTCTTGGGATACAAATTCATCGTGATAGATCTCGTGGTATTCTTGGTTTATCACAGGCCACTTACATTGAGCGGGTACTTAAGAGATTCAAAATGGATTCATGTTCTCCTTCACCTGCTCCTGTACAGAAAGGTGAGCTGTTGTCAAAGTCACAGTGTCCCAAGGATGATAAGAAGAGGGCTGAAATGAGAAAGATACCATACGCTTCCGCTGTTGGCAGCCTTATGTATGTTCAAGTGTGTACTCGACCAGATATAGCCTTTGCCATTGGAGTGTTGGGTCGATACTTAAATGATCCAGGTCTGGATCATTGGAAGGCTGCTAAGAAAGTTATGAGGTATCTTCAAGGTACAAAGGATCATATGTTGACTTACAGAAGGTCAAATTCTCTTGAGGTTGTTGGGTATTCTGATTATGACTTTAAGGGATCAGAAGATCTTGAGATTGTTGGCTTTTCAGATTCAGATTTTGCCTCTTGTCTGGATGATCGTAATCCACGACTGGCTATATTTTCATGTTGTCCGGAGGAGCTGTCTCTTGGAAGAGTGTGAAACAGACACTTACGGCAGTTTCATCTATGGAAGCTGAGTATATTGCTTGCTTTGAGACTACACGTCACGCTATATGGCTGAGGAAGTTGATATCTGGCATGCACCTAGTTGAGTCAATATCACGTCCTCTAACCATTTATTGTGATAACAAATCTGCAGTATACTATGCTAACAATCACAGAAATTCCAGTCGTACAAAGCATTTTGATATCAAACTTATGTTTGTGAAAGAGAAAATTGCTGAGTCTCAAACCCGTGTGGTACACATTCCTGGCACGCAGATGCTTGCAGATCCGCTGACTAAGGGCTTACCTGTAGAAGTTTTTCAAAATCATGTAACTTGTATGGGTATTATGAATTCCTTTGATGCCCTAGTTTAGTGGGAGTTTGAGAACCTTCCTTGTTGCAATTTCTCTTTAGGCTTTGTTTTCTTCTGTGAGTTATATTCAGTTCAGTTAGATACGTCTATATCATTTGTATCCCTATAGGATTCAATGATTCTGTTGTGGTACGCTATGCATGTCACTTGTTTCCCCATAGGAATCAGTGATTTATGTTGTTATCTTACTGAGCTGTATTTGAAATAAAATTTCATGTTTTACTCAGATTATGAGATATCATAATCACTTGTTTCCCCATAGGATTCAGTGATTTTGTGGAGTTTCATTTTCTGAATTTTGTTTGTGGCTTGTTTATACAACTTGCTTAATTAATGCAATCCAAGTGGGAGATTGTTGGAATATTATTTATGAATTAGCATTAATTAATAAGCCCAATAAATTGGTCCTTATGATCTTGTGTGGACCGTGATAGGTGGACCACACAAGTGAGCCCAATGGGCAGAGGCCCAACCCACAACCCAGTAGCCGTCAGTTATTTCCTATCTCTTAACTGACTGGTCAGAGATAATAGATAATATAATTATTTAATTATTTAATAAGGCGGTTACCGATCTGATCTATATAAGACGATCAGTCGTAACCACAAAACACACGACTCATTTTCTTCTACTTTCATTATCTCTGAACTCTCTGAAGGCTCTGGGGACTTGAGGGTTGTGTACCTGCCTGCACTCGAGGTAATCGAGATTTCTCTAGCACTCATGGATTCTTCAGGTACGCATGAATTACTTTATTCTATCATGTTATTATTATATATGTGAATTGAGATATACAGATTCAACACAAGAGGTATATTATAATATGAACACATCCGATTTGAACCGTCTCATCAATCTTATAGTTACCTAGAGACAGGTGTAGAGGATCTATTTGGTGTATAGTAAATTAAGAAAATGATATATGGGACGAATACTGGAATATATGTGTGTTGTGTGTGTGTGTGTGTGTGTGTGTGTGTGTGTGTGTGTATAAAACTGCCTTGCATAATGGATGGAGCAAAAAGACTTTCTGAAAATTTCAGTCCTCTCTGCCCATACTATGTGGCCGGCGAGACCCATCTGCCTTTATTCAGAAACTTTACGAAATTTTTTGGGGCCACTGATTTGAGACAATATTCTTTTTAATAATTTAAATGTAATATTTTTTTTGAAATAATTTACATATATTATTTTGTGTAGTCGTAAGAGCAGAAGAAATGGTCTAAGGTTATGTTTTCTCTAAGGTATATAAAGGTGAATACAAATTTCAAAAAACAAACACAGAAGAGACGAAGAATACACACACACAGACACAAAATAAAAGATATATGGAATTAATAAATTAGAGGGAGAAAATGGAAAATAGAGAGTAGGAATGCATGTTGGAATCATACTTTTAAGAGTATAATATGCTCGGTTTAAGATAGAAGAGATAAATTTTAATCAAGTGAGGAAGGGAAAGAAAGAGATCTTGATATTCTCTTATTATTTGATTTGGTTAAAGGAAGATGTTTGATGTGTTCTCTTGCTAGTTTGGAATGAGTGAGGACAAATAATAATAATAACATATATAATTATTGTACGCCATAAAAAAGTTTTTTAAAAAAATCTGTTTGAATAATTATTCTAAAAAATATATCTAAAGTAAAGAATGAAAGAATAATTTATTTTATTAATATAATTATTATTAATGAAAATATAATGTTATTTTCCTCTTATCTAATTTTGTTAGAACAAAAGGTAGCATAAAAAATGTTTTGCTTTTTTAGTTTTTAAAAATAAATTTTAAATTTTTCAGAACATGAATTCAAAATTGCCCTTCATTTGATTTTATTTTGAAAGAATGATAAAGAGATCTCAAAAGGATTAATTAATTTAAGTTAAATCTCAAGTGTCAAACTCCAGAAATTTGTAACTCAATCTCTCAATTTTACAACTATATTGTGATAAATTTGTAACTTGCTTTTTAAATTTTAACATATTTAAAGAATAAAAAATTTATTTTTTTATTAAAATTTAAAATACAAGTTGCAAATTCATCACAGCAGAGTTGCAAAATTAATAGATTGAGTTACAAATTTATAAAATTTGACACTTGAGATGTAACTTAAATTAATTGATCTTTTTGGGACTTTTTGTTGTTCTCCCTTTAGTTTTCTCTCTCTCTCATGAAAGGGGAAAAAAGAAAAGAAAAATGGACAGATGGTTCCAACACAGAAGGCCTAGCAAAAGATTTTTTTTTTAAAAAATTATTCTTCAGCCTTAAAATGGCTTGTGTATAAAATACTTTAGTTAATTTGTGTGAATCATATCAAAACAGAGACCTATAGAATATGAGCCACATATATATATATACTAACAAAATGACGACATGCATGCATGTTGATATTGTTTATAGTATGGGACGGTAGTCACTTTGGTCTATTCATTCATCATTGTATCATTGCCTCTGATACAGAGTACTGTTTAATTCATCATTTCAAATTCACTTCTTTAAAAATCCACGTGCTGCTAATCAGTATTCATTGTGTCTCTGTCAACAACATTTGCACTCATCACAATCAAATTAAAATCACCTCTTGATGTTGGTCTGCACCAAACTCCATTAGCCATTTTCATTATATAGTGGGACGGTGTGCTCTACTGGGGCTCATGCTTGTTTGTTTGTTTGTTTTTTTAATATAAATTGGTTTTCTTGGATGATGATTCTTGTGTGTGTAATAGCGTGTTAACCAACTTTTGATAGTTTGACCCACTAAATACGCGTGTTTGGCATTATTTTAACCGCATTCACTGAGAAGCAGCATCAGTTCTACTTCTTGGCGATTAAACGGCAATTCTAGAACACTCCCCCAAACACGCTCTAAATCTTCCAGGTCAAACTTCGGTCTAACCTGTTGACCAAATAATCATCTTACTGTGCGTTATGGTTTTCATGTCAAAAGTTTATTCACATTTTTAAAAATTTAGTTTAGTAATACGAAAGTTGTTTAGGTACTATGAGAATACATCGAAGTCATCTCCAATTCACATTTCAAAAGTTAAAAGTTACTTAAAGTTACATTTGCAAAATGAATTTTAAATGAACTTTTAAGTCAGCACAATAAATACTCAATAATATTTGCATTCAAAAAAAAATCAATATATTCTCCCCTAATCCTATATATTTATAAGTCATCTCTCACTACTTTACAAAATTAAGGAAACCTAGTTAAATTATTGACGTTTTTCTATTAAAAAAAAATTCTCAACTTATTCTTATTGAATATATCATCTCTAAAAATAATTTCTCATTTCTATAGCTTTTTACTTTCCACTCGTTGAAAATTATAAAAGGATCAATTAACATATTTATCTTTTAATACAAAGTGACTTATAAAAAAATATACTTCTCTTGTTCTATTTATAAGTTACTTTTAATATGTTTTAACATTATAAAAAAAAACTTTAAAACCCATTAACTCTGTGTTAAAATTTAATAAATTCTCAATTTACTCTTATTAAATATACATACTTTAATAATATATTTTTTCTCTACAACATTTAATGAAAGGTAAAAAAAATTTATGATAAAAGTTTAATAACGTGACTTATAAATATGATTAAAATTTTTTTTCTCTCTACCTTATAAATAATAGAGGGAGTAGTAATTTTTTTTTTTAAAAGACAACTTATATATATATGATTAGAGGGAGTATAAAATTCCTGGGTGTATGTGCTATTTGGAGGCCAATTATGGATATGAACTATGAAGCTCAAAATTTAGTGGCATCACACTCAAGTATTTTGGGTCATTACTTCATTATTATACCAAAACTGTGAAACTCATGATGCCCGCAGACCACGAGACCACCGTCCGTCACATTTATTTTGTGGGAGAAAAAAAGACCACCGTCCAATGAGCTATTATAAAATTAAATCACCTTTAATTATAGAGTTGGGTGGACAACAGCATCGTGAGAAATGCCAAATGATTGAGGTACTATACCCTCAGTCTAGAACCAAAAATCACATTGAAAACTACAAAATCACTGAATTCCTATGTCTACGTACCAAAATCGAGGTGAAGTGACACATAAGGCTTGTTCCATTCTCTCTGTTTTTTTTTTTTTATGTTTTCCCAAAAAAAAAGACAAATTATTGGGATATTTGTGTAAATCGATTTTCTGGGATGATAATTTTGGATACGGATGATCAACCAACTTAATAGTACAATATGATATGTACAATATAATCCTACTCAACATATACTAAATCAATGTCAAACTCACCTGTGTTTTAAAGTGAATCTTGGGTATGTGTTGCTTTTCTGTCATCTATTTCTTTTTTTAAAAAAAAAAGACAAGAAAAAATAGTGGAGTGAGAATTTTGCATTTAACTAAATTCTAAAACAGTGTTCAATTTTAGTTTTTTAAAACAATAAAATAAAAAATATTTTTTTAATCTAAAACTATTTTTAAATTAATGTTACCAAACATGTTTTAATTTTGTTCTCCTCATAGAAAGTAATTTCTTAAAAAATTTTACAAAGCATCTAATAAGAGTTGGGTTCAAAGGAAATGGCTAATTCATTATATTCAATATCTAACTGTGTTTTGAATAGATTTAACTGTAATAGAAAGATACTTATGTGTAATTAAAAATATTTTACAAAACAATTTTCAAAAATAAAAATTGGAAACAGAAGCAAACGAGCACAAAATTTCTCAATTCAAAGCTGGGCCAGGTGCCTTTGGTCCCAAAAAACAAAAAAAAAAAAAACAGGTACAAAGACTCAACTTTGGGTCTGACTTTCAAAATGGGCCGAACAAAAACCTAAACAAGTATCCCCAACACCATGATTGATTTTTTGTAGAAAAATTATATCATGTTTGTAATGTCACTGTAGCAAATGGATGGTGAAATAATGTAGTAAATTAAATTCCCCTGTACATTCACCCAAAAAGAAATCCCGTACAACTGTTACAAGGCTATGCGAGTGTGTTTGGTTTTGCATATTACAACTTTATATTGTGTTAGTCTCGTTAAATAGTGTAGAGTTTTAGTGGTTAGCATATTGGCGTAGCTAAAATGATTTACTGTATTGGGCCTTAGGAGTATTGGGTCGAGAGATAGTTGAGTCTAGGCCTGCTAAACTGAGTGAAGATCTTGGGTTTTGTATCAATTTACTGCATGATTTTCTTCTTATCCGAAAAGATCAGACATCTTAGTAATGAAGAAAACATGATTTTCTACATAAGCACTCTGAAATATCCAAAAGTTTTAACAGTAGTTAGTAGAGATATGTTCATCGTGAAGAAGGCCTCTACACGTAGTTGACCCTCTTTGATCCATTGAACCATCAACATCCAATTTGATCCAAATAACTTCATCTTTTGAACTTTGGTGCGATAACGAAGAATGGGTTTGAAGACAAACAAAAGGATAAATGCTTTGCCTTATGCCAGTTCCTTCACTTCTAACAATAATGGCAGTCCCAAGTCACATGTAGGCACTCTAAGATGATTGCCCAACCAATGAGCTAACATTATTATTTGACTTTTCAACGATTTTGTAGTTATTGCTTCAAATAGAAATATGCTAAATCATGAATTTTATATTCAACTTTTTGAGTGGTGGTCATCATTAAGTCGTTGAGGAGTCTCTGGGAACACTTTTGGACGATGACGAGGTCAACGAACTACATAATTATGAATAAATGATACATGAAATCGAAACTTTCTAGCTCAGTGGGTGCCCAATAAGAGAGATGTTGATGGACACGGTCGAAGAAACTGGACAGGCGGCTCATGAGAAGGAACGAGAGTCACATGAAAGGCGACCTATAACAAGAAAGACCAGATGCACTCCATCCGTTCTTATATATAAAACATTTTTAATTGAACCATACAAATTAATATAAGTGAGTTATCTAATTAAAAGTATAATAATATTTTAATTTTATCTTTAATTATTATAAATAAAAAAATAAAATCTCTTTTTTTTTTAAAATAAATTAATGAGAATATTATTTTTTTTAATTTAATAAGGATAAAATAGTCTATTTGTTAAAAAATATGCTAACAATATTTTATATTTAAGAATAAAAATTTTTTTTAAAAAAATAATTTTTTTTAAAAAATATCTTATATATAAAGATGAAAGAGTAAGTGTGTGGATTGTGTTGGGTGCAAAATGACTGAGTATGAAGTAAATACCAGAAAACTCCACCATCATTGCTATACAGAGCATATTTATCAAAAATAAAAAAATTGCCACGCAGAGCATTTATTAGAATCCATCATTATTCTTAGCCTACGTCACGCATTTCTTTCCCAAAGTCTCTCTTGCTTTCCATCCATTGCCAAGTTTACATTTAGTCCTTTTGATTACCCTCTGTGCATTCAATACAAGTATTTTTTTTTTTTTTAAAAAAAATTGTAGCCAAGGATTTATGTAAAAGTTTATTGGTAAAAAAAATTAAAGAATTTTGCTCTAGCATTACAGTTTGGGTCCTAAATGTAAATAATTTTTTTAGGAAAAAGATGAAAATAAGCCAATGATAGAAAGGAAATTAAGCACAAGGATCTTAGCTGTAGAATTATTAGTGTTTGTGTAACATCATGAAAATTTATTTCCAAATTAGTTAAGTTAATAAGGAAAATTTAGGAAATTTAATAATAAATGGGTTTGATGATGGTTAGAAAAAGCTAATGGATCTATTGGACTTCTTTTACAACCATTGGATCAAATCCAAAGTTATATTAGGCCACCTAGGCCTAATTGAAGAACCAATTCAATGTGGCCTTTTTTTTAACCATCCATTGCACCACGACGGAAGGTCAATTTTCTGCATAAATTAGGCTTTGTGTGAGGTTGAAAATAGAAAGAAACTTGGAGAAGAATGAAGGACCTCGTCTCTACCTTGCTAGGGCTTAATTATGTAGCCACTTAAGAGTGATTTGGAACTTCTAACCTCTTCTCATTAACCACTTGGAGCATCTTCTGAGCTCAGTTCTTGCTTGGTAACATTTTGATTAAAGGATAAATTTTTAATCTCTCAAAAGTTTAAAGTAACTAAAAAAATCTAATTTGTATACTTGCTTGTTGATTGGTTATAGAATTTTATAAATATGATTTTTGAATACAAGAATGTATTTTCATATTTATCATGTTATAAATGATGTTTTAGAAATGATCAATGCAAATGTGGCTTTGAGATTGATAATTGTTGTGACCTTGGGAAATAAGGTTAAGTGGGATTTTAGAACAAGAATTGTTGTTTAATGTCATGAATTGATAATGTGGTTCACTTAAGTGTGATTATGAGATATTATGTGATGTGATGTTTGATTTCATGCCATTTGAGATGATGAGTATGTTGATTATAATATGAAATGTGCTAAATTGAATTTGAGCATGATGAGAGGAGTATTGACATGCTCTGTGTGTAAGCATGTGTTATTGCATGATCATGATTGGCAGGAATTCGCACTAAAGAGAGGAGTAATATAAATCCATGTGGTATGGCTACTTTTTCGTAATCAAAGACTAGTCTTTATCCCACTATTTGTCTAAGGATTGCCTCTTTGTTTTTTGAGGAACTCAAATCTAATTTGTCTCTACTTATTTTTTAAGAGGACTAGCTTAGGGTTAATGACACCCATGGATTCAAGAATAAGGAAAATTGTGGTTTGAGAGTGAGGATAGTGATCTTTGGCCAAGTTACTCCTCACGATTGATGAGTTTAGGTTAGTCCAGTCACATGGATGCAACCTTATTTAGATTAATAGCCCATAATTCTAGTTAGAGGTATCAGAAGGTTAAAAGGGAGGTTGTTGATAATGCATTTCATTTATTGTTGTCATATAGTTGATAAGTTTGTGACTATGGTGATTAATAAAATAAATATGTTATTAGATGTGAATATGATTACATGGTAATGATGTTTGCTCACTTTGCATTTTCTATAATTAATTGACTTGCATGTGCATTTATTAGAGTATCTTAATTACTGAATGATTGTACTCACCTCTCTCCTTAATATTTTATAGGCACTAGCTTAATACAGGAAATGAAAGAGGCACTAGAGGCACATATGTGTGTGTGTGTGTGTGTGTGTGTGAGTGATTTCAGTTACATTGCTAAGTAGAAGTTTATTTTTAGTTATATTTATAATATTGGCATATTTATTAGGTTGGTTGTATTTTTGGCCTAGGTCAACATTATGTGATTGTTAAGGTTGAAACACTAGTGCGAATATAGTTGTGATTGTAATGATTATTATAAATGCTTATTTTGAAATATTCAACGTTGAGAACCTCCCCATGTTGTTTTTGTTATTAAGGGGTTGAGGGTTGTAGATGAGATATATTTATGATATGAATGCTATGGTATGTTACATAGGTTGTCTTAAGTTTGTCGAGTATGGTCTAGGTGTATGGTTAAGCTTTTGGCACATTGGTTGAAATTGGGACAGCTTAGTTGTTGTTAAGCATGAAAATATGATTTAAATGCATTGAGTGTCCAACTTCTTAGTATGAAATAATTTAGAAATGAAACCAATGTCATTAGTTAGTTCATTAAAAGAGCTTTCTATGAACACTTACATTGCCTTGATTAAATGTTGAACAGAATTTTAGGGCTCGCTAAAAATTCATCCCCAATGCAATTATTTGATAGCATAAAGTTGTTAGCTTTTGCGCAATGCGTCGTAATGTATTGTCCTTGCGTTATAGCACATGGCATAGGAAGGGCATTCCTTAGCACATAGGTACTCAACCGCCACAGATCCCTTTGAATTTACAATTTTAATATTTTAAACCTTATTTTCCACTTATTTAAGTATACATGGTATCTCATGCTTCCATATGTTTTACTCTAATTTAAACTTATTATGCTTTGATTGAAAATGTTTTCTATGTCAAAATTGGAATCCCATATGTCTTTTGTGTTTAAAAAGATAAGTTTGTCTATTTGGTTTTCCAAATGATTTACTATTCTTGGTTTTGAACTATATTATACTATGGTAGAATTTATTCTTCCATAATAGTGAATATTGATTATTCAATAATTTTAGTTTTAAATGGTTGAGCTATAATAAACCTTTATTACAAACCCATTTTCTTTCTATTATGGTAAATTTCTTTTAACTACATTTAAATATTATATGGTGGTAGAGTAATCTATTTGGGTTAACCCTATCATTATCATAATAGTTTTGGTTAAGTATTGGGGTAATAAGGGCAATACTATTGTTTACATCCCTCGCATGACACAAGCAGAAGAGTTAATCATTAACTTGTTTTTTCTAAAGGCCAAATAGAAATGTTTGCACTCGATCTGACCATTAATAAAGAGTCTTAATGGATCATGTTAGCAATATGCCAAACTCAACCTAAGTTCATAAAATGAAACATTTTAGCATAGCCCGTCTCAACTATGAGCTTCTTGAATTCATAAAACTAGGGCTTTCTAAATTAAAGCTTTAGCCAAAAAGGCAGACCTAATAGATATTATGTCATAAAAGCTGAGAATAACTTCACCATTATTATAATTTCTTCCAATAATGCCAATATCATCTTTGCCCTTCTCCCAATAATGATATGTTAGGTCCTCAACATGACTTCAGTGTTACTTGCATAATTGGTACAACTAGTGAAAGAGCTCTTCTAAGATTAATTAATTTCAACCCTGTTAAAATTGAATGCATTCCTATCCTTCCTTATGCTGTAAAGCATCCACTGAATCCATTAATCAATTTTAGCATCATGTGAATTCAAACAAGGAAAGAAAATTCTTGTATCAATTTCCTTATCCTTTTAAGAGATTAAGGGCATATAAGCTAAGATCTAATGGACCAATGACAAGGAAAAAAAGAACATACTCTATAGTTTCTTCCTTTTGAGGTACGCTTCTTTTTCTCTCTCTCTATAGTTCTTTTCTGACTAGATATAAGTTATCGAGTGCTTGATTGCTTGTATACCAATCTTAATTTTTTCTTCACTACTTTAACATCAAACTTTGAAGGCCATGGTTGATTCTAGATGAGTATCTTTATGCAGCTTGGAAGAGATACAAGATGTTGATGAAGAAATGCCCTAATCATGGGGGGACAAATGGGTAGTGATTCAGATTTTATGTAATCATCTGAATCCATCTTCAAAGGCCATGGTTGATTCTATCACAAATGAGGGATATCAGAATGTGCCTGTTAATGAAGTTTTTTGCCTCTTAGATCAATTGTCTATGAACAACACTCAAAACACAAATAGAAGGAATACATCAATGGTGACTAGTGCTAAAGATGATTTTTCTTCCTAAATTATAGCCATCTTGAATGCAATGAACAAGCATTCTGATGTGTTGGAATCTCAAATGCAAAGGAAAAATCCTCATAATGTGCATACTGTCCAAGCCATTTTGACTGTGGGCAATCAATATAATGATATACACATGCCCGATCAATGTCCTCTTTATATAACCACTGAGTCTGTCAACTATATGGGCAAGTTTCAAAAACCTACAACAACCCTTACTCTCAAACATACAACTCAGGATGGAGGAATCATCCTAATTTTTCATGGAGTCAAGGAAATTCTTCAAATCAACCTTCATCCTCTAATGTCAAGCCAATTCACCCTCTAAGTTTTCAAGCTCCACCAAAGCCAATGCCGGTTAAGGAAGAGAAGTCTAGAATGGAAAAGATGTTAGCATAAATATTGAGTAATCAAGAGTTTGCAAGAGTTGAAACTAAGGCAACTCTTACCCTTCATGATACTGTAATTAAGAATCTTAAAGTGCAAATGGGATAATTGGCTTCATAAATGAATGCTATGTCAAGAAGCAATCTCCTTAGTGACACCATTCTAAATCCTAAAAGGGATGGTAAGGAGGAGTGTAAAGCAATCACTTTCAAAAGTAGGATGCAATTACCCAAAGTTCTTATGCCAAGTGCATGTGATATGAGTAGTGGTGCTACTAAGGTGATTGTTGATGATGAAGTGATTAATGAAGAAATTATGGTTGAAGAGAGTGGCAACTTAAAGAATAATCAAGAAGAGAAAAGAAGGAAGATAAAGCCAAAAAGGTTGGCGATGAGAAAAAGCAACAAGAGGCCAAGCTAAAATATGTTCCTCCACTACCTTTTCCTCAAAGGCTTAGGAAGCAACAAGAAGATGGCCAATTGAAAAAATTCTTGATATGTTCAAACAATTACATATCAACATTCCTTTTGTGGAAGCTTTAGAGCAAATGCCCAAATATGCTAAGTTCATGAAGGATGTTCTCTCTAAAAAGAGAAGGTTAATGAGTTTAAGACAGTTGCTTTAACCAAGAGTTGTATGAATATCATTAACAACTACCTCAAAAGATGAAGGATCCTGGTAGCTTCTCAATTCCATGTCACATTAGGAATAAATTTTTGGGTAAGGCATTATGTGATCTTGGTGTTAGTTTCAATGTTATGCCTCTTTCTATTTTCAATAAATTATAGTTGGGTGAAGCTAGACCAACAACCATGACTTTGCAATTAGCAGATAGAAGCTTAGCTTATCCATGTGGTGTTATTGAAGATGTTCTTGTAAAAGTGGATAAAATTATTTTTCTGATTGATTTCATTATCCTTGATTATGAGGTGGATCATGATATGCCTATTATCTTAGGAAGACCATTCTTGAAAATCACTAAAACCTTAATTGATGTTGAAAAAGGTGAGCTTACTATAAGGGTAGATGATGAGCAAGTCACTTTTAACATGTACAAGTTGATGAAATCTCCCAATGATTTTGAGCAATGCTTCTTTATTGATATGCTTGATCAAGTTGCACAAGAAGAATTTAATAAGGTAATTCCTAATGATTTTTTGGAAGCCTTATTGGTAGGAGCTCAACTAAAGACTCAAGATGGAGAAGAGTGTATGGCTATCATGAATGCGTCACCAGTTTATTCTAGAAACCGTGTGTAATTTGAATCTTTAAATTTATCTTCTCTTGGTAAACCATCTTTGAAATCCTCTATTAAAGAGCCACCATCTCTTGAGTTGAAGACATTACCTTCTCATCTTCAGTATGTCTATTTGGAAGCCAACAACACCTTGCCAGTGATTATTGCTGTGGACTTGAATGCATAATAAGAAGAGAAATTTGTGGAAGTCTTAAAAGCTCACAAAAGAGCTATTGGGTAGACTATTGCCAACATAAAGGGAATTAGCCCTTTAATTTGCATGCATAAGATTTTCCTTGAAGACAATCATAAAGCTTCGGTGAAACATCAAAGAATGTTGAATCCTATTATGAAGGAAGTTGTGAAAAAGGAGATCTTAAAATGGCTTAAGGCAGGCATTGTTTATCCTATCTCTGATAGCTTTTGGGTAAGCCCAGTTCAATGCATTCCAAAAAAGGGAGGCATGACTGTAGTGGCTAACACCCACAATGAGCTAATTCCTACCCGTATTGTTATTGGATAGAGAGTATGTATGGATTACCGGAAGCTAAATGTAGTGACTAGAAAAGATCACTTTCCTCTTCCCTTTATCGACTAAATGCTTGATAAATTAGCTGGAAGGGAATTCTTTTGCTTCCTTGATGGGTATTCAGGCTATAACCAAATTGTCATAGCTCCAAAGGATCAAGAAAAAATGACATTTACTTGTCCTTATGAAACTTTTGCTTTCAAGTGCATGCCTTTTGGGTTATACAATGCATCGGCTACCTTTCAGAGGTGTATGATGGCAATTTTCTCTGATATGATTGAGTAAATTATGGAAGTCTTCATGGATGACTTCATGGTTTGTGGGGATTCATATGATGAGTGCTTAATCAATGTAGCCAATGTGTTGAAAAGATGTGAAGAGACCAACTTGGTCTTAAATTGGGAAAAATGCCACTTCATGGTTAAGGAGGGCATAGTTCTTGGCCATAGAGTCTCTAAAAATGGCTTGGAGGTGGATAGAACTAAAATTTCTGTGATTGAATAACTTCCTCCACTTACTAATGTTAAAGGTATGAGAAGCTTTCTTGGCCATGTGAGATTTTATCGCCGCTTCATTAAAGACTTCTCCAAAATAATCAAGCCTCTTTGCACTCTTTTTGAGAAAGATGTTGAATTTAAATTTGATGATTCATGCTTGAAAGCATTTGAAGAGTTGAAAAAAAGACTTATGTCTGTGCCTATCATGATAGCTCTTGATTAGAGTTTGCCTTTCATTATGATGTGTGATGCTACTGACTTTACTGTGGGTACTATGCTCGACCAAAGGAAAGAAAAAGTGCTTCACCCAATTTATTATGCTAGCAAAACACTTGATGATGCTCAAGAAAACTACACCACGATTAAGAAAGAGCTACTTGCAGTGGTGTTTGCTTTTACCAAGTTTAGATCATATCTTGTGGGTACTAAAGTGATAATTTACACCAACCATTTAGCTTTGAAATACCTATTTAGTAAGAAGAAATATAAGATAAGGTTAATTCAATAGGCACTACTTCTACAAGAATTTGACTTAGAAATTGTTGATAGAAAAGGTACTGAGAATCAAGTAGCAAACTATCTTTCTAGGTTGAGTACTGATACTCAACTTAAATCTAATATTGTTATTGATGAAGCTTTTCCTGATGAACAACTCTTTAAGGTTGACAATATTCAAACACCATGGTATACAGACATTGTTAACTTTCTTGTTTGTGGCATCTTGCCCTTTGATTTGAAGTTTCATTAAAAGAAGAAGTTTTCCCATGATGCTAAGTTGTATTTTTAGGAAGAACCTTATTTGTTTTGCCAATGTGCCAACCAAATAATTAGAAATGTGTTCCTGAGTGTGAGCAACAAGAAATTCTAAGGTGTTACCATTATTCTAACTATAGAGGCCGCTTCGAGGGTGACAAGACAGCATCTAAAATCTTACAAAGTGGTTTCTATTGGCCCTCTTTATTCAAGGATGCATATGATATAGTGTTAAAGTGTGATAGGTGCCAAAGGATGGGTAACATCTCTAAAAGGAACGAAATGCCACTCAACAACATACTTGAAGTAAAATTGTTTGACTTGTGGGGCATAGACTTCATGGGACCATTTCCCATGTCTTTCAATAATCAATATATCCTTGTTGCTATAGACTATGTCTCAAAATGGGTCGAAGCGACGGCATTTCCTACTAATGATGCTAAAGTGGTGCTCAAGTTCTTGAAGAAGCATATTTTCACCCGCTTTGGAGCACCAAGAGTCATTATGAGTGATGGTAGTACTTATTTTTGCAACAATTAGTTTCAATCTCTCTTGAAGAAATATGTTGTCAAGCACAAGGTTACACTTGCCTACCATCCTCAAACTAATGGGAAAGCTGAGATTTCTAATTGAAAAATCAAGAAGATACTTGAGAAGACAGTAGGAGTGGCAAAAAAAGATTGGTCAACCAAACTTGATGATGCATTATGGGCTTATCGAATGGCTTACAAAACTCCTATCGGCATGTCTCCATATCGGTTAGTTTTTAGGAAAGTATGTCATCTACTCATAGAGTTAAAACATGGTACTTATTGGGTTATGTAAAAGCTCAACTTTAATTTTAAGGCCATCAGTGAAAAGAGACTTCTCCAACTAAATGAACTTGGTGAATTTCGATTTAATGCCTATGAGAATGCTAGGCAATATAAGGAGAAGACAAAGAGATGGCATAATAAGAAAATTTTATGCAAAGCATTTAAGTCAGGCTAAAAAGTACTCTTATATAACTCTAGATTGAGATTATTTCTTGGCAAAATCAAGTCTAGATAGTCGGGACTGTTCAATATGGTCTAAGCATTCCCTCATGGTGCTGTTGAGCTAGAAAGCAGTGAAGGAGAAATATTTAAAGTCAAGCTAAATGACTATAAAACATGCTCTACTTGGGAGACAACCCAAGCTTTAAACCTTATCTTTTTATTTTTGTTTTGTAGTTTAGTTGTTTTGGTGAAGTTATATGTGATCTTGTCTCTTTTGTAGGTTAACAAGAAGATATGAGGAAGTATAAGCCTTTGGAGAAGCAAGAAATGTGACCAAAGAACAAAAGAGCATAAAAGAAAGGAAAATTTCAAGGAAGTCAAGCTATTTAAGTTATTTTTATGCTTATAAACTTGTCTTGGAAATTATTTTGAACATATTGAAGTAAATGCAATTTTTTTTGTGGTTTGATTCCTATGGAAAATGGTTATTTTTGGGGGTTGATTGCATTTTAATTGAAGAAAATTGTGTATAGTTGATGAATGATGGTTAGAGATTGATTTTAAAATGAATATAGTGCTTGGAAGAGGTTTTAAGGGGTGAATAAATTAAATTTTTGAAAACAAAGTGCTATAAAATTTTGCTGTCAAGAAAGTTCTGACAAAAGTCATGACTTTGGGCTCACAACTTTGAGATTCCAGAGAATGTGAAAGTCATGACTTTCATTTCAGGCTTAAATCCAAAGTCACAACTTTCATTTCCTCTGGACCTGCTTGAAAAAAATTTGAATTGGATTTTCTTTTTCAATATATATATATATATTTATATTTATATAGATATAATATTAATAATAATTTTTTCTTTCCCCTTCCATTCCAGCATCTACAGCTTGTTTTATTAAAAAAATCACTCAAATTTGAAAACCTTCAACTCTCCTCATTAGCTTCCTTGCCTGCACTCTGTCTCTCTTCAGTCTCTCATCTCACCCGTGCTCTGCCTCTCATCTCCCTCCACCATCATCCTTGTGCTGTCTCTCATCTCCTCTCACCTTTATCATCATCTCCTTGCTTCATTTCCACCAGCAGCCATGGCATCTCCTTTCTCATCTCCCAATATCATTCTCCACAACCATAGTTTGCTTCTTCTACCTCCTCTTCGCCATTCACCCAAGCCTTCACCGTCAACTTCCACTCCATTTCATTGTTTTCACCATCATATCCCTACACCTCCACCGCCAATGTCTATGGCATCCCTCTCTTTTTTCGACAGCCACTATTTCCTTCTCATTCTGCCCTTTCTTTTGAGCTATACTATTCACCGTAGCTTCCATGCCTGTCTGCTTCTGTATCTCCCTCTTTGCCATAGCTATTCGTGGAGCTCGAGGGTGTTTCTTCACCATTCATCCCTGTTTATCCTTCTCGAGTTTCAACCCCTGCTCTAGATCTAAACACCATCTCATTCTCTGTCTCTGGCCCACTTGCTCGTCGTAGCTGTCACAGCTTTCACTCTGTATCTTCCTCATCTCGGCTGTTAGCTTGAGCTGGTGTAGCAAATTCTCTTCCCATATTTGACAACATTTTCTTTTCTTGATTCGAAAAATCCTACTGTGTAAGCTTATCATTTTTTTTATGTGTTTTTTCTCTTTATAATTACTTCAAATTGCATTTTTCATTTTGAATGAAATTTTTAATGGTAAATTGCTGGAACTGGTCTGGCTTGGGATTTTATTGCTATGTAAATTTTAGTATTGAATTCCAATTTAAAGTATTGTTGAAGAAAATTTTCCCAAGTATTCATGAAACTCAAGAGTGATTCATCAATCTATGGCTAGCTAGATTCATGTTTTGATGCTAGGGTGTCAATTTTAGAATTTCTGTGGTCTTGACAAATTGCTTAAGTATGTGAACTGCTGTTGATTAAAAATGCTCAAGGAGATACTATTGTTAGTTTATGGGTCTGGTAATTTTCTTATTAAAGGATTGAATTTTGATTGATATGGAATGAAATTACTTAATGGGATGTTTTCAATATATTTGATTGATCTCATTGAATTTGGCTATTAGAAGATTCAAACTGCTTGAGGTATGTTTTGTAGGTTCTATAATCTAACTTGGCAAGAATTATGTAATCATGCTGCTGTCTGGTTCTAAATCTGGATAGTAAGGAAGCGTGCTGTGTTGAATTTTAAGCTCTATTACTGGCATTTTTTCTCTCAGAGTTTTATAGGTATGATTGGCTATTTATATATTGATAATTCCATTTTTGGCTTACTCAGAAGGATTGAAACAGTGATATTGTTGGCATGCTTGTACAAGTTGAATTTGGTGAGCATGAATGGGCTATATTTCTTTAGTTGAATGTTCTCATTATTAAACTTGACCTTATGATTGTGACTTATGCTCAACACTCACTGTCATGCTTCTTGATTCTAGGCTTAGCTTTGCTCTTCATGTTTTGTATCCTCAGTTCAAATCCATTTTATGGAAACTAGACCTTATTTGAACATCTTATGCAAAGTGCTGTTTTGTGGTAGCTTCATTGAATCTTGTTTGTTTTGATTTAAACTTTGTCATTACTTATAATAGCTATTGCTTATTGGCATGCATTGAGTGCTTTCTTGCAGGCAATAGGTAAGAAAAGTGTCCCACTTTCTAAAAAAGCCAGGGTCACTGAGGTTGGTAAAAGTTCTAAGGGATCGAGATGGGATAAAACCCGATTTGCCACTGCTGTAATTCAAGATTATTTTGAGCAAAATTTGAAGGAGAGAAAAATAGTTCAAGAAAGACCTTTCCCTTTGAGATGGTCTAAACATTTTTACAATGATTTGCATGATGTCTATCATGCCACTAGCCTTATCCATGAATAGAGCCATGCCTCTCAGCCACTTGTTGAAGCTTACTATGCCTATGTTGCTTGCAAGGATACCTTGTGATGTAAGGTACGGGGCAAATGGGTAGAAATTATTGAGGACACATTTCGAAAGGTGTACAACCTTTCTCCAATGGAAAAGTGCCAATATACTATTTACAAGAATGGTAGAAATCAATTACCATTTGATAATGTAGTTCGAGTACTATGCCTTCCTGAAAAAAAAATATTTAGCAACATGACACCTATGGCAATCCCAAGAGTATTCTACGTTGTAATTTAAACTAGACAACTCGTATATGGTGGCAGTTCTTGGCCTTTAATGTTATTCCAGTAACCCATATGAGCGATGTGACTATTGATCAAGCTGCCCTTTTATATACCTTAATGATGAGGCAACCTGTCGACTTTCCAAAAATAATGTTTGAGCACATGCGAAAGTTGCCTAGAAGCAGATATCGCAAGTAGGCATTTGGATTCCCACACTTGATTACTCAAGTGTGCTTAGAAAAGAAGGTTCCCACTTATCCGAAGGATCTTATGCTCCCTCCTTTGGCCAAGTTCAATTACAGAGAAGTTAGATGTGTTGAGGGACCAAGACATGTGCTAGATCAAGCTACGGATGGTAGGAGGCATATTGATCCACCTCATGTTAAGCCTATACTGAGCAACCTCATAGCACTTATCCAGAATATACATGAAAGCCTTTAGAGCCAGCTGGATTGGATTGACTTCAAGCTCTACCATATTAAGCTATTCTTGTATTAGAAATTTCAAATGGACTTGCTAGAGGAAGAAGAGGAGGCCAATACTGATGTTGACTAAGACTCAGACACTCACGCTGACTAGCTTCACCCTTCTTTACTTTACTGCCTTTTATTTCTGTTTTTAATTCTAATTAGCTGTTGATTAGTTCTTTTGGGTAAATATAGTCAGCCATGATCTTCTGAAATATTTTGTGTAGGGCTAACTTTGATCTTTTGTAGCTAATATTTAATAACTTGACTAATCCCTTGCAACTAATTATTCTATGATAACTTGTGCATATATTAGTGTAGTTAGTTGTATTTTTGGACTGCCTGTGGATATATTTCAATTATATTATTACAGGTTTTTAATTTTTTTGTGTCTCTCATGTACCTTCTTTTTTGTTGTTAAGTTGCATGAGAGAAGGTCCTCATTTTACCTTTTTAACAGTGTGGACACTGTTCAATTTAAGTTTGGGGGTGAGGGTATTATTTTGGTTGACTTGACATGAACTTCAATTTTGAAACTTAGCTATTTACTGTTTCTCTTTTCTAAAATTTGAGCTAGATTAAGAAATTATTTGTTGAACAGAATGTGTGATCTAATGATAGAATGTTGCTTAAACTATATCTTTTATAGGAAGTTGTGATCAATATTTTGGCAAGCTTGATTTGCAGGGTTAAGGCTTACTTTCTAGTAATTTGTGAAATTTTTTTTTTTGCACTTTTGAATCAGACAATGATTTGAATGCCTTTATTAGGAAATTTTGTGGCAAGTTTATGTGCATTTTCTTTCT
This sequence comes from Prosopis cineraria, assembly GCF_029017545.1. Taxonomy (NCBI): domain Eukaryota; kingdom Viridiplantae; phylum Streptophyta; class Magnoliopsida; order Fabales; family Fabaceae; genus Prosopis; species Prosopis cineraria. The sequence goes on from NW_026555335.1 coordinate 13,441,193, forward strand.
CAATTGAGAAACTCTAGAACCTATCTTAGAATCTCTTAAGGCATTTTAATCACTTCGCATGATATTAAAATATGATTTGGTATTCTTTCAAATGCGTTTGAGCCTTTCAAGCCTACCTATTGCATCATTTCCACTTGAACCCCTTTTTAAGCTTAGAATTGAAAATTTTATGTATTTTCTTTTTGAAACCTACATTAGACCCTAGCCTCTACAACTTGAAAAACCATGAACTACCTTACTCTTGAGATAAGTGATGATAAAAAAAATTATGTACTAGTGGTGAAGATTGGTTTAATTATTAAAGGAGGTGTTGTTGTTGTAAAGTTGAGTGTGAGGAATGGAAATGGAGTTTGGAATTCTACTAATTGTGCTCCTAAAAAAAGTATAAAAAATAGAAATATACATGAAAAAAATGCAATGACAAAAAAAGAGTTTCAATATTAATAAATTTAGAGTATAAGGAAAGGTATTTGAGATAAGTTTGGGGAGAAGTATTTGGTTAGCAAGGATGGAATGGTTGGCTTCTTATTGTCATTTATCTCAAGTTTTTAGAATTTCATTTATCCTTTCATTTCAATTAGCCCAAAACCTTCGGCCACACTACAAGCTTACAAAGTTCCATTGATTTTGAATTATGTAAAGTGATCTTTTAGTGGAGAGAGAAAGAAGAGTTTAGACATATGAAGTCTTGATAATGAGCTTGTTTCATACATATTGAGTTGTTAAATCTTGACTTGATAGTTGCAGGAAAATTATTCTCTAATCTCACACACACACATCTCTAAATTGTTGGAAAGCATGATTTTAATTTGTGAATTGGGCATTCTTTTATATTTCACTGCTATCCTCTTTAATATATATTTAGAGCAACTAGTGAGAATATTTTCATGCATGCTTAGTAGATGAATAATTGGTCAATCTAATTGTTTTATTGCTTATTTTACTCGATGATGAGTAAAAATCTAAGTTTGGGGGTATGTTAACTTCTAGAAATTTATGTTATTTCATCACATTTTCCTTAAATTCTAATCTATTTTGGTTTAATTGTATATGTTTTTATTGCCCAAATTAAGAAAATGTGCGTTTTGTTTTGGGTTTGTTTTCTTAGCTTTGATTTGATATTTTTAGCCTAATTTCATGTTGTTTTGGTTTAAAATTTTAATTAGAAACATTTCTGGAGCTTTGTGCATGTTTTTGGAAGGCTTTGGATGAATAAATCAAGCACAAAGTGAATGATTTTTGTTAGTTGCAAAAAACAGTACAAAACTGCCAAAGTCATCCCAAAGTCATAACTTTCATTTGCGACTTTCATCACTATCAAAAAAAATGCTGCGTTTCATTTATCAGAAATTAGTTAGCTAGGACACATATAAGTTGAGAGCTCGACCCAAAATGCATTCTTAAGACTTTTAGACACATTTGGAGCTTGGTTGTGCTAGGGGCATTAGAACAGTTGGGACCAAGAGATTAAAGCTTTAAAGATATTTGAAACTCTTCTTTTTTAGTTTTGCTATTCTTCTCCCTTTTCAATCTTGTAATCTAAAATGGGTCGACTTATTTTATATATTTGTAGCTTGTGGATGATTATAAGTAGCTAAACCCTTTGTTCTAAGATTATCTGGAACCCTTGTATGGATTAATACTATGTTCCTCCTCTCTTTTTGTGATTAATAATATATATGTGTTTATTTTACTCTTTCCTTAATGCTTCTAAGTGATTGGCCACCATTTAAATGTTGAGTTTACTTAATTGATGCTCGAAAGGACTAGGTTGAGTGTAGAACTTAGGTAAAGTTGTGTAAGAATTGATATTTGCATGTTGTATGGATTTTTTGCTAGTAAGATAGAGATATACTTGCTAGCCTTGTATAGCCACATTAAGGTTGATGTTTAAAATTGAGTTTTATTAATTGTAATAAGGGATTGGGCAATTAATTTAACTAACACTTGTTCATGACTTGAGAGAGCTTATCCAAGTATTTTTAGAATCCTAGGTTAACACTTATTTTTATTAAAAGCATTTATGAGAGGAGGTAATTTTGGTGTTATGAAATGCAAGAGGGATAAATAATCTTAGGTTTTAAATTGTATTAGAAGTTTGTGAATCACTCACTTTTCTTTATTTCTAGTGTTAGTTTCATTTGCAAAATTATTTTCACCTAACTATGTGTAGCTCAACTTGATTGAATTTACTTAGTCTTTTGCTTAATTATAGTTTTTAAACAAATTTTCAAGGAATGATACTTTATTCATTTTATATTACTTGCTACGACCAGTATACTTGCGGTGAGCAACAACTTCTCCTTTTATGGCAAAATGCTAGGCAGTATTAGAAGGCTTGGAAGTTGCTGATTCTTTTATGGATAAGAGAGTGGTTAATGAGATAAATTGTGAGGTGCTTTTCGTATTCTTATGGGTGAGTCCTTTGATGTTATGATTGGCATTTGATGAATAATATATTTTATATATTTTATCCCACTTTTTATGCATTTTAATGATAATTTTAGGCTAATTTGAATTTATTAGCCAATTTTTAGGAATAATATATTTTTTGGATTAATTATAAGAATTTTGGACTTAATTGTAAATATTTTATTTTCCTATTTTTAGCATGAGTTAATTTTACCAATCATAATTGAGCTTAATTTGAATTATTATACATTATTTGATTTTGTGACCATTTTATGAAAAATTATAATTGCTATAAAATTAATTTGGAAATATTTTATAAGACATAGGATTTATTTTGGACATGATCTATACTAATAGGTGCATTTGATTTTTTAGGCCATGGAGATAAAATTAATGAAGTTCAATAGTGAAGATTGAGTCTTGAAAATTGAAGAGCATCCAAGGGTTATGAAGAAAACAAGACAAGGAAGGAATTATTAAGGTTCATTAAGGGTACAAGAGACATTTTCAACTACAAAAAATTATATAACTTTTACACTTTTCATTTTATCTTTTTTCTCATTGGCTCTTTTTGAATTTAATGGTTGATATTTTTTCTAAACTCTCTACCCTCTCTTTTAACTATTAGATCATTTCTTTCAAATTCCTCTCTTCTTCATAATTTTACACAGTTGTTGGACATGAAGCGAGCGAGCTCTATTAGGGTTTTGTCTAGAGCGTCAGCATCTCATCATTTTTTTTGGAAAAATTACACATAGATCCCATAAAAGCAACTTATGTAAAAATAAGTCCCATAAAATTTAGAAATTATAGCTAAGTTTTTGGGACTTGAGTGTAATTTATAATATGTGTGAAAATACAATACTACCCCTACTTATTAGGTTACCATGACAAAAATATCCCTTTTCCTAAACTAACCATTATACTCAGTCTCTCATGTCTATGATCACTTATTCTGCCGTTATTGTTCTTCTCATTCATCATTCTATCTATTCTGCTTCAGCCATGTTCTGCTCTATCCATCACTCACTCTCTTCTTAGGAATTGCTAGGGCAAAATCTATGATCATTCATCATCACATTCAATTGTAATCGACATTCTGTCTCTTTAGTACTATAATTGCTTTGTACACTAAAGGCTTTATTTGAATTAATTGGTAAGACTTCATTATTTAATTTAAGTTTTCATTACTTTAAATTTTAGTTTTTGTTGTTCAATATTCAAACTTCTCATCAAATTTGCTATATATAAATGATTTGAGCATTTGCTTTGTTTGATCACTTTTTTCTTTTTTTAAAAAAAAGAGATAGACAGACTTCAATTATAGTGAAAAAATTACAAAGAACAAAATTTGTGTGAGTGATCCCATAATTATTGAAAACACATGATTGATTGAACTATTGAATATGTGAAGTTAGGATTGTGAAAAGTTGAAATATTAGTTGTAAATTACTGATAAAGTAGTTATAAATCAACTAGTGTTAAACTTCTTAATAAGGTATGATCAATATAACTATTAGATATATGAAATTACAGTTGTAAAAAACTAATGATTTAGTTATAAATTATTGACAAAGTAATTGTAAACCAACTAATGTTAAACTTATGAGGCATGATCCATTTAACCATTGAATATGTAAAGCTTCAGTTCTAAAAAATTGATATTTTAGTTGTAAATTACCAATAAGGTAGTTGTAAAAAATTAATTTTAAACTTGTTGATTTGAGAAGATAATGGTGATGTTAATATTTAGTAGGTATATTTATCTAATATCAAGTTCTTCATTCAAATGAATATATTGTTATTTTCATATTAAAGGGCAAGTGGTGAAGAATTAGGATGAGAGTATACATATGAAGGTAGGAGGGCAAAAGAAAGAGCAATTAATAAAGGCACAACACTTGAAGAGTTGAAAAGAATTATAAGATCATGTATTGGGTGGGAAACAAATATATTGGAGATGAAGTATATCATAAAACCTGAAAACACATTAGTTGACCTTGAAGATGATGAAGGAGTTGCTAATTTGATAGAGTTCAATGGCGGTACTGCCCATGTTATATTGTTAGCAATGATGTTAGCAATATAAACATGGTAATTGAGTCACATGAGGAGTAAGTTGTAATGTTTACTTAACATCATTTGAGAATTATTGTGGTTTAATTTATGGATATTTGTTTGTTATTGTAGATTGTCACAAATTGGTGGGTATTCAATTATCTTAAATGAACTCAACCATGAACTTGAATGATACCCCTTTCATGAGCACTGCACCAGCACCATTGCCTAAGCTTAATGCTTTAAAATGGAAAGATTTTCTTATAGGGCTAGGCAAATGGTCCACAATGACGTAGAATTTAGACAATACTTGATAAGTTTAGCATCAACAATAAGTTTAGTTATAGTTTTGTGAAAAATAATACAAAAAAGGTTATTACAAAATGCAAGGTAAATGGATGCAAATAGAGAGTGAGTGCATATGCCATTTCTGAAATAAGTCCTGTGTTAAGGGGAATATCATTATATAATAAGCATGCATACTCAACACAATACACATTAGTTGTCTAGCAGAAGGCTAACATAAATCTAACTTCATCTATAATAATTGATGAACTAAAGTTAAATGTTAACAAAACTCCTAACAAGATTAAACAGGACTTATACTAAGAATTTGGGCTTACCCTTAATTATTGCTAAGCATACAGGGGGAAAAGAGAGAGAAATGAAGAGTTACATAGTTATCCTGAAGATTCATACAAGTTGATTCCATGAATTTGTCAAAGATTGATTGAGAAAGATCCAAGGATAATAGCAAAATGGACAACTTGTAGAGATAATAGATTTGAGAGGATGTTTATTGCTTACAGTTGTTGCATAAATGGCTTTTTAAATGGTTGTAGACCTATTTTATTGTTGATGGATGTCATTTGAGCGAGCCATACAAGGAACATTATTACAGCAAATAATGATTTATTTCTGATGGCTTATGCAATAATTAGTGGGGAAAAGTTACAAGAATGGATTTGGTTCATATATAACTTGAAATATATATGGGGCCTTTGAAAGTGACTATTACATCTGATAGACACAATGCAATTATTAGTACTGTGGGAGCTATTTTTGGTGGGGATAGGCATGCATTTTGCTACTGGCATATAAAAAAAAAATTAGTTCAAAGTTTGTAAAGATTGGAAGACATGTAAGAAGGGCTATCACAACAAGCAAGGAGGATGCATTGAAGTTGTTGGATGCTATAGCATATGCTAAAATTGATTTGAATTTAATAGGTAATGGAAAACTTAAGAGCTTTCTGTTTAAAGTTGGCTCAATGGTTGGAAACTAATGGTGACCATTGATAGATGGGCCTTATCAAAATTCCTTTTTCATAGGTGGGACAATATAACTAGTAATTTATTTAGATCTTTTAATGCTTAGCTAGTTAAAGAAAGAAAACATAATGTGGTCACACTAGTTCTTAAGCATGAAGAAAAGCTTGCGAGTAGGGTGTATGGAATCAAAGTTGCTATCAGCAAATGCCAAATGGTGTTGGGCCAAACATTGAGGGAAAGTTGAAGGCAATGTTACACGTGCGAAAGTAATGTTAGTTAACCATCATTCAGGAACTTGCTGAGTGTGAAGATAGGAGACATTCATTTACAGGTTGACCCATCTCTTAGAGAAGGTACATGTCAAGCTTGGCAGATGTCCGGGATCCCTTATGCCTATACATGTGCAACTATAAAAAAAAAAGTCCATGGTAATGTGTACTCCTATGTGGAAGGGTGTTACCATTTGAGATCTCAAGAGAAAATATATAAGAACTAATAATCCCCACCAAAACAATGACATGCCACGAGTGAATGCGTTAGCAATTACCGAGATGATGACATAAACCCTCCTAAGGCCCCTTACTAACTCTTGTCCTCCTGGTCGACCACAATCAGTGAGAAGAGAGTCTCAATTAACAAGGTAAGAATGTTTTCATTGTGCAAGATGTAGACAAAGTGGCCACACGCATAGGACATGTCAAAATCCTAACCTACATGACCTAACACACTAGAACTTAACTAGTTCATTTTCATTTTTAAAATATTTTTTTTAAATTTATGATGGTCTTATATGATGGTGTTGATGAAAGACTAACTTAGATTTGTGTTTTATCAATTTCCATATTTTAATTGCGAAGTTCTTACATTCATAAAATAAGAAATTTGACTCATGAGTTAAAAATTTTTACTTGTAAAATATGAAGTTTCAGTTGTAAGCTAATAATAAACATTGTGAAGTATAAACACAAATTTTTTAATATATTAGTTATAAAACAAGAAATATGACATGTGAATTCAAAAGTTCTACTTGTAAAATGTGAAGTTTCAGTTGTAAGCGAATGGTGAGCAATTGTAAAGCATAAACACAAGCGCTTTAATAAATTAGTTGTAAAACAAGAAATTTGACTCGTGAATTAGGAAATTTTACTTGTAAAATATGAAGTTCTAGTTGTAAACAAATAATAAACAATTGTGAAGCATAAACACAATTCTTTAGTATATTAGTTATAGAACAAGAAATGTGACTAGTGAATTAAGAAGTTCTACTTGGAAAATGTGGAGTTCTAGTTGTAAGTGAATGGTGAACAATTGTAAAGCATAAACACAAGCGCTTTAATAGATTAGTTATAAAACAAGAAATTTGACTCATGAATTAGGAATTTTACTTGTAAAATATGAAGTTCTAGTTGTAAGCGAATAATAAATAATTGTGAAGCATAAATACAAATTCTTTAGTATATAGTTATAAAACAAGAAATATGACCATTGAATTAAGAAGTTTTACTTATGAGATATGAAATTCTAATTGTAAATGAATAACAAACAATTGTGAAGCATAAACATAAATTCTTTAGTATATTAGTTATAAAATAACAAATATGACTTGTGAATTAAAAGTTTTATTTGTAAAATGCAAAGTTTCAATTGTAAGCGAATGGTGAACAATTATAAAGCATAAACACAAGTGCTTTAGTATATTAGTTATAAAACAAAAACTATGATTCATGAATAAGAAGTTTTTACTAGTAAAATATGATTTCATTTGTAAGTGAAAGGTATTGTAAGCGTAAACAACAAGTGCTTTAAATAACCTACAATTTAACATCATATTTAAACACTATTAATGAATTGGCTTTCTTATTTTGTTGTGTCATTTTCCATCCAAGCCATAACATGTTCCCGAGCTGTATTGTTGGGATCATTCACTAAATCTCATATACCCTTCAATGCAAACCCTTCCATTACTCCCTAAGCTCAAATTCAAAAGATATTATTTAGTACTTATGTCTTAAACACCATGAACATGTAAAATTTTCCATAGTGCACTAAAAAACAATAACGATAATATAAAGGAAAATTACCTTTTCCATAGGAGGCATGAGTTGCCATTCCATTCAGGTTGTTCAGTGTTTCCCGTTGTTCAAGCTATGTTTATAAAATGTAGGCTACAATTCTACAATAAATTACTCACAATTAATAATTTTAATGTATTTATAATGACTTCTAAATTGATTAAGATTAACTTAAGTAGTCTTTTGTTTTGAAATAAGGGCAATGTCACATCCAGTCAGGACTCTTGTGATATTTGTCTGGATTAACCATCATAAGATGTTTTTGAAGTAATGAGACTATACAATTAAACACAATCAAAAGTATCATATAAGCTCAAAATGAAAATTTTTTATTATTTCTTACCATACTCCTAGGCTAGCAATCTCTCGTCATTTACTAAAGTATCGTCTGGCTTGAGCACAAGAGGATACAACGAGTCAAGCACATGGAAATGCAAATCCTTTTAGCTCTACAAAATAACAAAACCAATGTGAATGGTATAACACTGGTGTAATAATGAATCACACTCTTTAATATTGTAGCCCAAATGTTCTGAATAAACAATATAGTATGTTCCCTAACTTCCAACCTCGTACATCTTTCATCATTATTTCCATAAACAAGAGGAAAATATCAAAGCGTCAATTCATTTGCCAAATATTAGATAGTTAACTTAGTTAATACAAGCATAAGCCCATTAAATTATTAATTACATTACCAGACAAGCACAAACATAAGATTTTAAAGAATGCAATCACCTAAGTTGAAAGAGTAATAATTACCAAATTCCTTGCCCAACAACACCACCTCACCTCACATGGACTAATAGAGTTGCATCACATTCAAAAGCTGCAATGCAAATCAAATCAATCATTTTCACTCCATAAATGAAAACTTTATCAGTACATAACAATTCTAAATCAACACTTGAACAATTACAGTTACAAGGCCCACAATTACTTGAGTGATGCCTAAAAAACACACACACACACACACACATGATAAGCATGGAATTTACGTCCCAAAAGGCCAAAAATAAAAACAAATAAAATTGCCATCCAATTAACAACATCTCTAGGAATTGATGCTTCATTCATTTATTAGGAAGACTAATTACAATATATATATATATATATATAGATAAACATGACATTTTCACTTTCAATTACATAAACCTCATATTCAACTTCATAATAGCATCACATTTTATTTAGCATTTTTCAACATCATATCATAAGAACAAATTAAACAAAGGACACATATAGGACATATCCTTCTTCTAGAACCAAATGGGATATATTTAAATTAAGTCTTGTCCTTCAAAATCAATCTCCTTCTTTTTAAATCTCTCTAGAACAAACTCTTCAGGCCTTTTCCATACGGTACAACTATGGGTCCCTTTGAATAGCCCAGACATTCACAAATTAAGTCCTATAAGGCTTACAAAACATTCTCTTTGCTAAACAATCTAAACAATCTAGTCATGTTCTTTTAATGAGACTATCACCTAAACTCATGAAGTGGTAATCTCTTTCCAAACAATTGAACGAATCATGATCAACATCATATCCATATAGAAGAAATAATTGAAATCTAGAATCATAAAGTATGAACACAAATATAATAGTAGCTCTAAAAGATAGTAATGGAGAACAAGCGACTTGCACAATATATCTAACACTAGGCCTCTCGACATGCAATTTTAGCATTTGGCTTGGTCAAAATTATTCAACATAAAATAATCTAAAAAAGCAGGCAACAAATTACTAGCTCAAGATTTTGCAATATTCCTATAGGTTCTACAAGATTCCTTGTTTGCCTTCACCTTCATTGCCTTCGCCTCTATCACTCGCAAGGCTCCTCACACATCCTTCATCTTCCTCTCAATCAAGGTCCAGGCTCATCTTCAATAATGAGCGAGCAATAGGCAATGGCTAGGGTAGAGTAATCATGCAAGAGGGAGAGATTGAGTTTTTTATAAAATAATTTGAATATTTTAACAGGGGCAATGTTGTCTTTTGATCCCAGTTATAAATTACACTTAAGTCTTAGAAAATTTAACTGTAATTTCTAAATTTTACAGGATATTTTTAAATAAGTTACTTTTATGGGATCTATATGTAATATTTCCTTTTTTTTTTCCCCTCCAATTTCGTTCCTATCCACCCTCACCGACAGCTCACCCACATTTCATCATTCACCCACTTTATTTCTTCCTTTTCCACGGATTGACGCATAGGCCATTCCTTATTTCCCCATTTAATTTTTTTTTTTATTTCATTTTCCAACAGCATTTTCTCCATTCATTTTTTCCCTTCCCTCACACGTATTCATACGCGTTTTTTCTCTCTTCTCCAATCAACAGTCACATCCCCCTCCACTCATAAGGAATTCACGCCACCTCATCCATCATCAGCCACCTTGCATCTTCATCAACTGATGGCCGTGACTTATAGCTTGGTGAAAAGAGGAAGAAAACAAAATCTTGGAGGCTTGAGCTAACTAAGAGACAATTTAATTGAGCATGGAAAGCTTAAAATTACATTTGAAGACTATTAGGAAGTAATTTTTCATTTATCTTTTCAATTCAAAAGTTTAGAATTATTTAATTTTAAATAATTTTAAGTTGTACTGCTTGAATACAATCTAGTTTAGGTTATAAATATTTTAAAACTTTGAATTGAATTGATATTTAGATTGATTTTATGTTGAATGATATCTGAAATTTATTGTTATACATCCCTTACTTTGTCAATTAAATTAGTGATTGAATTCTCATTGTTAATTTAATTGTCATTGTACTGTTTGTTGTAAATTTAGGTTGTTCTTTTTACCTCTTGGTTGTTCAATTGAGTTGGTAATTTATCTAATTATTCAATTAAATAATTTAAACATATTTTCCAACTTTATTTTTATAGTAATCATCATGGAATTTAATAAATTTATTTGTCTAATTCATTATCATAGCATTTGGTTCACTATAAATTCTCTGTAAATTAAAATGTTATACTTTTATCTATGGGTTTCCTTTACTTTAGTTAGGTAATTGAATTTATTAATTCTACTCTCATATCATTTTCTTTAGTCTAACTAATTGAATTGGGTTTGAAAAATTAACTCCATGTGATGTCATAAGTTATTCCCTTTAGTGGCATAAATTGCATTATTTGCATTTTAGAGTAAAATCTAGCATTTAATTTTAGATTTTTTAGCAATTAAATACCTAAAAATCAACTTAAGATAACCCCTAAATTGCTCCTTGAAAGAATGATCTAGGATTGGCCTATACTATATTAAGTTAATGTTAATTTAATTCAGTGCTGACACGACTTAGACATTCATCAGCAGTGTATTGACTTGTCGTAGAATATTCAAGTGCTTGAGAATTATGTAAGGATGTTTTTTCTCCCAATGGCTTGCCAAGGTAATGAAATTGCTAATATGTTGGCAATAATGGATTCTAAGATTGTCTATTTGAATGGCTTTCAAAAGTTACATCTTTTTATCTAATTTTTTTGCTTGCTGATTTAAGGGCTGTTAAAAATTTTACTTTTGTTATTTTTGTGATGTCTGAAACATGGTGTTAATTGATTGTTTTTTGTTTTTGTTTTTCTTTTTTTTGTCTTGTCTGTTTTTGTTGGCCTTTTTTGGTGAGTTTTATGTGTTGGGTTGTATGTAGGCTATTAGTGTGTGTAATATTTTGTTTTTGATGATTAATAAAATTAACTCTTTTTCTAGAGGAAAGAAACTCATAAATATTGGAGGAATACGGGTAGATCACTATCAAATAAAAACATTACGAACTTCCAGAAAACAAATACTTATGATAATTTGTAATTTTGTAAATATATTTGTAAATTTTAAATTTTACTTTAAATATGTAACTACTTGTAAATGTTCAAATATTGCAATTTTAATAAAACACTTAAAATAAGAAAAATATTTTTAACCAATCAACATTGCAAGCTACTCAAGGGTTGGGCAAAAGCCCCACGTTGGTCAATACAGTCAAAAGGCACCAAAGTAAAACCTGTATTTCCTTGATTCAGTAATATAATGCATTTTTTCATGTAAAAAAAAAAAACTTTCATGTAATTAATATGACTTTTTTAAAACTGTTCTTAATCAGAAGTATGATTAGAATATTTTCTGACAACTTATTAAAAAAATTATATATGAAAATAATGTGCTATTTTAAATAACATCAACTAATTTATTAAGAATATAAATTAATTAATAATGTCTTATATATATTACACGGATATACTCTTTCTATTTAAAAATATAAAATATATTTATCAAATTACAGATTTACATCCCAATAAGTCAGTTAAAAGTATCTTTAAATGAATATAATTTTTTATATTTATTTTTATTTAATATAATGTATTATTGTACTTTCTGCAATTTATTTATAAATCGCTTTAATTATTATTTATTTATTTTTGCTAGAACCAAGGAAATGTAATTAAATTATTGAAACTAGAGAAAGAAATTTTCTCAACCTACTCTTGCTAACTGTATCATCTTTAAAAATACTTATCTCTTATCTAATTTTTACTCTCTACTCTACTCATTGTAAATTGTGATAGGAAGAAAAGAATTAATGATCAATTTTTTAATGCAAAGTAAATTTATAAAAAAGATTATAAATTTCTTCTAGAAGGCAATATATATAGGACTACTGGACTGGAGAGAATATCACTTAAAGGTGAAGGTTTGGTAGTTTATTTATATTTTAGAGTATTTTAAAAAAAATTATTAATTATATTTTAACAATTAAAAAAATTAATATTTTTTTAAACATCCAATCTCATAAAAATGTTTTATATTTTAAATGGATGGAGTAGTATTTAATTTTTTTTTACATGAGACCTCTAGGTAATTTTTCCTTCTTTCTTTCACGTTGTGGAATGAAAATGAGAATTTAAATATTGATTAATGTATTTAATAATGGATGTTGACTATGGAAAACATGTATTAAATATTATAGATCTTTAATATTAAAAGCATGCTAATACATGAATTAATTAACGATGGAGGCTCTTCAAAAGCCTGAGAAGACATCCTGTGGAACGCTAGTTTGGGTCTTCGATTCGTCATCGCACGTTGAAGTTGCCCATTCAGTATCAAATTCGTAAACGATAAATCGCGTCCAAGACTTTACTTTGTAGTGGGTTTTCTTTCTTTTTTCTTTTTGGTAATCTCGTGACTGTATTTTCTTTGGTGACTGTGTTTGTTGTTTGTTTGTTGTTTTTTAGGGTATATCTAGGCTTTTACTGTTTTTTTTTTTTTCTAGTGCTTTCCGATATTAGGGAGGGCAATACTTTTTTGATAATCAATAAAATGGCTCGTTTTGGTAAAAAAAATTGTGAAATTAATAAGAAACATATAAATAAAATACTATTTATTAAAGAACCCTTCCACCTTGGGGATTGACTCAAAACAGAGAGAAAAGTTTGAGATCTAAAATAATGCCAATTCAA